>NC_139025.1:104405589-104738135 GCF_964662115.1 Mustela nivalis
AGAAACACCTTGGGGACAGTTAGAGGAGGGCGTCAAAACAGTGGAAAGTTACTGGGTATTTTTGAGCATATGACTAACTTGAGTTCAGCTGTGCTTTAGAAACTAGCTCCATGGCAGCGTGCAGATGGTTGGAGAAGGGAGAAAAAGGACGCCAGTTAGAAGGTGATTACATGCTCCAGGTGAAATATAAGAAGAATTTAGGAAATGTGACAGAAGCAGAATAGACCGGTTTGGCTTTTCATTGGTTGCAGATAGTGAAGGAAAGAAGTGCACAGTGCCTCCTAGGTATTTTGTCAAGGCGACTGAGCAACGAAAAACAAATGGTTAAGGACATATTTTCTGTGTATATGCATGAAGGATGGAGGTGGGTATTGATAGTACTGATTAGTATTGGTTCTTTCTTTACATCCATTTTACATAACACAATTGCAGACATTTTGACTTCTCTTTGATCTTGTCTTAGTCCATTCAGGCTGCTATAAAAAAGTACCATAAACTGTGGTTAAAAATTTCTCACAGTTTTGAGTATTGGAAGTCCAATATCACAATGCCAGGCAATTTAGAATCTGGTGAAGACCCACTTCCTGGTTCATAGATGGGTGTTTTCTTGTTGTGTTCTCAACATGCAAAAGTAGAGGGAGCTCTCTGTATTTTTTTTTCTTTTTATGGGGGGGGTGGTCTTTTTAAAAAGGGTACTAATTCTATTCATGAGGATTTTGCTTAATTACCTAACGACCTAAATACCACCTTAGGGCCCCATCTCCCAATACCATCACGTTGGGGTTAGGATTTCAACATAGAATTTTGGGGAACACAAATATTTGGTTGATAGCAGTTCTTTAGGAGCAATTCACTGTTTTTCAGACATTACATGTTAACAAGTGCTTCTTCTTTTTTTAAAAGATTTTATTTATTTATTTGACAGAGATCACAAGTAGGCAGAGTGGTGGTGGGGGGCAGGGGAGCAGGCTCCCTGCCAAGCAGAGAGCCCAACACGACATGGTGTTCCATCCCAGGACCCTGAGATCACGACCCCAGCAGAAGGCAGAGGCCCAAGGCAGTGAGCCACCCAGGTGCCCCAATAAATGCTTCTGACTACAATAACCTTAGTATTTACGTTTATTTCTGTTTTCAACAGCTTTTTGAAATCTATTTTAAGAAAAAACAAAGGGATTCAATGGGTGGTTAAATTTTGTTAAGATCGAGTTCTTGCACTATAAAAGCCTCCACTTTCAATGTCTTGCCACACTAGACCAGTTCAAGGACAGTATGGAAGAAAGTAACATATAATTAACAGCTAACCCATACTTAAAGAAAATAAAGTAAGTACTACCTCTGTTCTTCATTTCCCTAATGAGGTAACTAAGAAACGGCTCCTGAGTAAACTAAAAGTGAGTCAAGCACAGAAGGGCAAGAACACAATGCATATTCAGTCGCCATTTTTTTTTAAAAGATTTTATTTACTTAACAGAGAGAGATCACAGTAGATGGAGAGGCAGGCAGAGAGAGAGAAAGAGAGAGAGAAGCAGGCTCCCTGCTGAGCAGAGAGCCCGATGCGGGACTCGATCCCAGGACCCTGAGATCATGACCTGAGCCAAAGGCAGCGGCTTAACCCACTGAGCCACCCAGGCGCTCTTCAGTTGCCATTTTATCTTTCATCCTAGGACACCGTTCTGTTCCCTCTCCTTTCACTTCTAAAATTTTAAAATTAAAATTTTCAAGAAGCAAAAAGAAACGGAGATGTTGCCCCAGGCGGGGTTAATGTAGCAGGACAGGGTGCAGGTCTTCTTTCTCCAGCTGACACACGGGTGAAAGGGTAGTTGCCTAGGAGGCTCCTAGGATGAACTTGGGGCCTGGGAGGCGCCGGACCCCCTGGGTCGGGTCCGCTCCGCCGGGGCAAGGCGAGGCGCTGGTGAGCAGCTTTTGTCCAGGACGGTGAGCTCTGCGGACCCAAGACCGACAGGAGGCGACGGCAGGCAAACAGAGCGACCTCGTAGAGGTCGCTGTGCTCAGTAACTCCTTCCTGCCCTTTTTCTTAACGTCCTTCCCGTTTGGTACCTCGGGCGCGGCTCTCCGTAGCACCCCCGCCCGCCCTCGGGTAACTGGGGCCGCAGCAGCAGAGACACAGCCAGCTTGCAGCTCACCGCCCTCGTCCTGGGATTCCCAGCGGCGGCGGCGGCGGCGGCGGCGGCGACGCGCCTGCGCACAGCCCGGGTCACGCGCGCGGCGCGGGGGCGGGCCGGCGCCCGCGGGGCTGTCATTCGCGGCGCGCACCGCCGCCCTGAGCAGCGCCGGGCGGTTCCGGCTCCTCCCTCTCCCGGTGCCTCAGCCCCACCATGGTGCTGGAGTCGGTGGTCGCGGACTTGCTGAACCGCTTCCTGGGGGACTATGTGGAGAACCTCAACAAGTCCCAGCTGAAGCTGGGGATCTGGGGCGGTAAGCGAGAGGGTGCGGCCGGTGGGCTGCGGCGCTGGCGAAGGGGCCCACGCTGCGGGCTCCTCTTGCCCGGACCCAGCCCGGGCCCGGCTCCCTCCGCCGCCCGAGACTCCGCCTCCGGGGAGGGCCCTCGGCTGCCCCCCCCCCCTCCCCCGGGGCGGCAGGTGCGCGATGCCGGGAGGCCTGTGCCGGCTTCCGCCGCCGCGGTGTCCCGGGTACCAGCCTGGGGTGGGGAGAGGCTGCAGGGTCGTGCTCGCGCTGCCCGAGTTCCCGCCTTCCGCGTCCCGGAGGCGGTCTCCCAGCTCTGTCCCGCCGTGCCCTCCTCGGAGGGTCCTCTCGCTGCCCTCAGTCTGGCCCCGTTGGCTCCACGGGGCTTTCTCCTCCAGCACCTCGTGCAGTGGGGATGACTGCGTGGTCACACACGCCTAATAAAGTGGCACCAAGGAAGAAGAAAAAGGAAATTGCGTTTCGCAGTTAACCTTCTCTTGGCATTTTATGGCGAGCAGGACCTGGCTTCCTTCTTTTTAGGATTGCAGGATTGGGGCAGGGATCTGTGTTGGCCCTGGAAGATCATTCCTACAGGCCTGTTTAGTATGGCTTCTTACAGTACTTTGAGCTTTTGAGAAGACGACTTCTTCCCTTAATATTTACTTCACCTCAGTAGGAGATGACTTTCAGTTTTGTTTTGGATGATAGAAAAAAATAATTCAAGCCACGACAGGCATCATCATTAATTAGGTGTATGCCCCAAACACAAACGTTTCTGTCCTCAACATTGAGTGTGTAGTAGTAAGTAGTATGTTTGCACACTTTTCAGAAAAGATTATTTGCACTGATAATGCATATTAAGCTTTGGGGATCTTGGGGATACAGTTTCACACTACAAGAGACTTTTGGGAGTTTTGTCAGCTTTGGAAGGAAATTCAAAGAACTACTCAAATGGATGGAACTGCTTTTAATTTAGTCAACAAATAGTTACAGACCCACGCTGTCCCATAGGGTGGCCATCAGCCCTGCGGCTCTTAGGTACTTGAAATGTAGTTAGTGTGAATTGAGACTTGCTGTTAAGTCTGAAATGAGGTGGAGTTTTGAAAATAGTAGGAAAAAGAGTGTAAGATCTCAATCTTTCATGTTGATTATATGTTGAAATAGTAATTATATTGGGTTAAGTACAGTGTATTATTAAAATTCATTCCCCCGTTTCTTTTTCCTTTTTTAAAAAAACTTGGTTCCTGAAATTTATAATTGCATATGTGAACCATATATTTATACTGAGCAGTGTTGTTACAGAGCCAGGAGTACTGCCCTGGTTGGGGAGGAGCCTTTTTGGATAGGTCGCTGATCAATTGATTGGTTCTGTGGGGTTTGCCCAACATTACATCCTTTGTGTGCCCTCCCCCAACGCTAATAAAATGCAGGAGAAAGAGAAGTAAAGAAGGAGACATTAGAGGGATTAAATTTCTGGTGCCTTCTGTAGGAGCCAACTCTTTCTTCAGAATACTGTTGAATACAAATTATTCTTCTTAGTCTGTAAACATTATTATTATTGTTATTAAGATTTTTATTTATTTGAGATAGAAAGTGAGGGACCACCGGCAAGGTGAGGGGCAGAGGAAGAAGCAAGCTCTGCACTGAGTAAAGAGCCCCCTGTGGGGCTCAATCCTAGGAATCTGGGATCATGACCCCATCAGAAGGCAGACACTTAACTGACTGAGCCACCCAGGATCCCCTCTAGTCTGTAAACATTATTGGAAATCTGAAAAGGGACTGGGCTAGCATTTAGGAAACGTGGGTTCTAGGTTGTTGTGTTGGATAAACCACTAGCCTTTCTTCTTGTTAGTTCTTACTTTAGACTTTCAAAGGAAAAAAAATCATACCAAATAATATAATATTCCCATGTGGTCACTGCTCAAAATCACATGCCAAGTTAAAGCGGTGTGCCCTATTTATGTCAGATTTATTTTTAAAGAAACAAAGTTTATGGGTATATTCAAAGATTTCTTCTCTACCAAATTTTTCTATCCTTTTTCTTTAAAATTGGAAGTTGGAATAAGTATCATATGAGGGGCCTTCCGGTGCCAGTACTCTGATTTTAGTTGTACGTGTTTTTACTATGAAATTGTGAACTATGCTTCCTGGGGATTTTGAACTTTTTCACATCTGAAATTAAAACGCCACAATATTATGTCATTTATTCCTCTCTTTTTTAGTGGACTTTATTTTCTTTCACCTCATTTTCTTTCTTTTAGAATGAGGTATGCTGCCAATGGCAAACTTACTTTATAATAAGCCTCAGAAAAGAAACTCCTTTCTTTCAGTAGTTGTATCCATTAGAAGTCTAATCTGGGATTCCCTCAGTTTTATCAACCTACATCCCTGCTTCTGTGAAGTGTTGCCACCATTTATTTTTGTGGTTGTTATTAAGGAAAGTTTTATAGATATTATTCAGTGTATTTTATGACACTAATTCTCCCACTGAAAAAGAAAGGCAAGATGTGTGAGTTATTTTTCTTCTCTGAAAATATTCCTGAAGAAATGTATCTTTAACCTTTTGTGGTAAACAAGTGGGTATGTTAATGGAATAGCTGATATTTATGACATCCATAATACAAATTTTATAAAGAATTGAAATTTATATATTCTTATTTGAAAATTATTTGTTGTAGTAAATAAGGTTTATGTGTCATAAACCTTGGCTGTTTCCATTTTTTCTGTTGTTAAATTTTCACATCTTGGGATGCCTGGGTGGCTCAGTCGATTAAGTGTCTGCCTTTGGCTCAGGTCATGATCCCAGTGTCCTGGGATCAAGTCCCACATGGGGCTCCTTGCTCTGCGGAGAGCCTGCTTCTCTCTCTCTGCCTGCCACTTCCCCTGCTTGTGTGCTCGCTTTCTCTCTGACAAATAAATCTATAAAAAATTATTTTTCACATCCTGAGAAAAGAATTCAACCTGTGAAAATTTCACAGGGCTGATCTTACTATTCTTTAGAAACACATGGAAAACTAAAGTGATACTTCTTTTTTTTTTTTTTTTAAAGATTTTATTTATTTGACAGAGAGAGATCACAAGTAGGCAGAGAGGCAGGCAGAGAGAGAGGAGGAAGCAGGCTCCCCGCTGAGCAGAGAGCCCGATGCGGGACTCCATCCCAGGACCCCGAGATCATGACCTGAGCCGAAGGCAGTGGCTTAACCCACTGAGCCACCCAGGCGCCCCTAAAGTGATACTTCTTAACTGGAATATTTGACTAGGCTAAAACAGTGATTTTTAACTGTCTGAGACATTTTTGGTTGTCACACTTAGTAGCAGAGTTGTGCTACTAGGATCTAATGGGTAGACCCAGGCATACTGCTACACCCTGCAATGAATAGGGCAGCTCCTCACAACAAAGATTTATCTAGCTGAAAATATTTGTTGCGAAACCCAGCTCTGAGGAGAATATTGAGATTGACTTCTTCTTTTTTTTTTTTTTCTTTTTTAAAAAAGATTTTATTTATTTATTTAACAGAGAGAGAGAGATCACAAGTAGGCAGAGACAGGGGGTGGGGGGGAGCAGGCTCCCCACTGAGCAGAGAGTCCAATGTGGGGCTCAATCCCAGGACCCTGAGATTATGACCCTAGCTGAAGGCAGAGGCTTAACCCACTGAGCCCCCCAGGCGCCCCTGTCTTCTTCATTTTTAAGAGACCTTCTGGGTGCTGAACACACTGTAGTAAGAAGTGAAAAAGAACTTAGAGAGTGTGTATGCCTCATGAAATTTACAGTTTAAGAAGGAAACGTGTCTTAAGTGATTGAAAGGTATCATCTTGGTAAGAATGCAAAATGATGTCAGGAAGTAGTTTCAAAAGTCTAAATATTGTGTAAACAATTTGAAAAGGATTGTGTGCATATATTCATACATACATAGACATTCACAGTGAAATTCATGATAAACAAAAGTTGTAGAATAAGAAGGATGAGGAAATTTTATTTGAAAGTCTAGAAACAGGAAGTATACTATGGAAATTGCCTTTAAATTGGAGAAGCCAAAAAGAAAGCTTTTTCTTTTTTCTGTTTTTATTCTTTTATTTTTTGATTTATTTATTTTTTTTAAGATTTTATTTTTTTATTTGACACAGAAAGAAGGAGCACAAGCAGGGGGAGCTGCAAAGGGAGAGGGAGAAGCAGGCTCTCCTTTGAGCAGGGAGCCCGATGTGCACCTGGAACGCAGTATGGGCCTGGATCCCAGGCGCATGGGATCATGACCTCAATCGAAAGCAGATGCTTAACGACTAAGCCACCTAAGCACCCCTGTTTTTATTCTTTCAAAGATTTTTTTTTTTTTAATGCCAAACAATACCTGTGTGTGTGTTTAAGATTTTATTTATTTATTTGTCAGAGAGTGAGAGAGCACAAGCTGGGGGAGCAACAAACAGAGGGAGAAGCAGGCTCCTTGCTGAGCTAGGAGCACTGACTAGGAGGGACTCAATCCCAGGACCCTGGCTGGGATCATGACCTGAGCCAAAGGCAGACAGTTACCCTACTGAGCCACCCAAGCGTCCCAATTCCCAATACAGTGATTTAAGCTGAATGTCTTTTAAAAAACCTTGTTGTAGGAAAATGAGGCCCTGATTATTTACTAACTGTGGGACCTGTAGCAAAGCATTTTAATTCTTTAAGCCTCATTTTCCTTATCTGTAAAATGAGGAAATAGCACTGTGTTTGGGACTAAATGATTTGAAAATCCTTTGTACTTATAATTGTTAAATTGTTAATACTGATAGTAATATGACAAACAAACCTGGCTGAGTTATGAAAACAGCTTGCTTTGTTTTATTTTCATGAATATGTTTCTTCTAGGCTTTATTTAAACTTAGGGTTTTCATAATCTGTAGTTTGACAGTTTGGTATAGCGCTAACACAACACATCTAAACACTTACTTTCCAAACTTCTTAAAAAAAAACCCATTTACATTTGAATTTAACTTAAAATACTTATATTTTATATAAGTATATATACTTATATACTTATATCCCAGCAGGTTTGTAAGTCAGGTTTTCAAAGGCTCAGAAAAATATGTGGTGGCATGTTGCTTGCCTATTCAGTTAGGAAGGGTTTTGTTCTCTAGAAACTGGTACCTAAAATAAATTGTATAGCCCTTAGCCATTTGAGCTGTGTCCAGGATATAATTGTTTTAAGAGTAACATGTTTTTGAAAAGGTATGTTGAAATGCCTTATCTTTTGCAACTTGATTTAAGTAGTATTAAGCAATGTAGAACCTTGTCAGTTTGATTTTTCAAAATGTTTTACTGTGGAACGTCAGCAGGAAAATCCTTCATTCCGAATTCTCACTTCCATTTGTTGGGTAGAGTATACAAGAGGCTGGGATGTATTGGCTCCAGGGAGTGGCTACAGTGACCAGGGATAGAAGCCAGGTGGAGTGCCCGCAGAGTTCGTAGCTCTGCAAACCACGCTGAGCCCGTGCTGATGACTGTGCTGTCCTTCACCTCAGGCCTGACACTTTTCCGCCAGCTGCCAGATACTGTTGGGAGTAGAGCAGCTTAAGGAAGGAGGGATCTAATTCCATCTTTGATACTGCCTAGTTATGTGGCTTTTGGCAAGTCACTGAGAAGTGACTCCTACTTTCTTATCTGTAAATGAGGTGGTTAGGCAAGGTCATCTCTTCTGGCTTTTAACCTTTGTGATTTGAACAAGGCCAGAGCAGAGTGATCTCCTTCATTAGTTGTCTTTGTGCCTCTTGCTCTTCTTACATAGTGGGAAATTATGATCACTGCATCTTTCCTCTTTGTTCTTCATTCAGAATGGTGAGCGAAGAGTCACAGTCGTGAAATGTTGCAAATTCAAATCTAATATTTTACATTGTCCTAACTGGTAGCTGTAGAGTAGCTTGAGAATACAGGAAAAAGTAGGCCTCTTTGCTTCTTTTTAACCTTGACAAATAAAACATAGCCGTATCAAGATATTTCTAAACTTGTAGAGGAATTCTTTTTTTGTCCTTTCCTCCCAGCCAGCACCTGGTGTAGTGAAGGCCACATTTGTCAGTAGCTTGTCCTATATATAGCATGTAAAATAAATAACAAAGTTCAGTATTGTAATACATATTTAGGTTCAGTTATTATAAAAGCAATGCTTAAAAACTTAATTTGAAAATAACCTTACCACCCTTTTAAAAGCATCATAAATTAAAAATTCCTCCCTTTTCCAGAAAAAAAAAAACTGGAGGTTGGTAGTTTGATAACCATTTTGCTTGGAAGCTCTGCTACACTACTCGTTTATGAGATCCCTGAAATGTTCCTGAAAGGGAGAAAGTTGGTAATCTGGCAGCTTTCCACCTTTCTTTGCCAAGACTTCCTATTTGAACAGGGAAATGGAAAGAGTAAGAGTCAATTGTTTCCTCTCACAATGTCTCCCAAGACAAAGTCTCTAAACTATTAAAGGGAGTTCTGTGGGAGGTGCCTACATGGCTCTGTTGGAGGAGGGAGGGGCAGAGGAGAGTGACAAAAGTGTGACTCTTGATCTTGGGATTGTGTTTCAAGCCCCACATGAGGTATAGGGATTACTTAAATAAATCTTACAAGAAAAAGGAGCCTGTTAACTAAATTAGTTAATTTGGGTTGAATGGAAATGTTCAATTGAAATGAATTGCTACAATAGTTTCTTCAGTATTCTTTACTAAAACAATGGTTATTAAAATAATTTGATTTATGCTTTAAAAAACCATTCAGTCATTTACATTAGTTCACTTTTTGAGAATGAGTATGTCTCAGTATTTTGATATACTTTCAAGTAATGAGTCTGTGATACATAAAGGAAACAAAATAAATATATAGCATTAAATTTTTTTTTAATGTTTTATTTTTTTAAATGTTTTATTTATTTATTTGACAGACAGAGATCACAAGTAGAGGGAGAGGTAGGCAGGGAGAGAGAGAGAGGAAGCTGGCTCCCCACCGCAGAGAGCCTGATGCAGGGCTCGATCCCAGAACCCTGAGATCATGACCAGAGCCGAAGGCAGAGGCCTTAACCCACTGAGCCACCTAGGTGTCCCAGAATTATGAATTTTTTTTATTGTTTTATAATATGAAAAACTAGTTTCATGGAGTAGGCATGGCATTTTTGTTTGTTGGGCTGTTTTGTTTTATTTTTAAACAGTTTTAAATTAATCTCTGTTTTATGTTAACAACATTGACCGGGGAGTCAGGAGACCGAGGTTTTATTGCACTGCTACACAATAATTGTATGATTTTAGATAAAC
Source organism: Mustela nivalis (assembly GCF_964662115.1). Lineage (NCBI taxonomy): Eukaryota > Metazoa > Chordata > Mammalia > Carnivora > Mustelidae > Mustela > Mustela nivalis. Next base: position 104,415,277 of record NC_139025.1, read on the forward strand.
CACCTGATATTTTTAGGCTTTATTTTTTTCATATGTAAAGTGAGCAGGAATTAGGTTTAAAGATCTTTATGGTTCTGAATAGTTATAACTTATGAATTTCTGTCTTTGTTTTTGGAAAAATGTAGATTTATGAAAAGTACTATGATGACCATCTCCTGCTTCTGTGTTTTCCACTGTGCCACTCTCCTTTATTCTAATAATCCTCCTAACATAAACCTTGACTCTATCCTTTTTTACTGGTTTTGTCCTTGTTAGGTTTACTGATTTTAGTTTCCCTTTTGGTTTGGGATTTTTTTCACACTCTTAAAATGCAAAGACCAAAAGTGGATCCACCAACTACACAGGCCTCTCAATGTATGGCATTTTTTCTCCACAAAGAAGATAGAATTATTTTTAGAATTAAGATTCTCTACCCATTCTGCTCTGCTCTTTGGGAGACAGTGTGATATGCTGAGCAAAACACTGGGCATCAGAAAATTTGAGCCCTGGCTCTACCACTTACTAGGTTGACATAGTGTCCTTAGGCCAGTCATTTAGCCTTCCTGTGCCTCAGTTTCTTTTGCTTGATGTCTATGTCCTGTCTCCTTCAATGGAAGATCAAGAAAGGTAGCTCAAAGAGTGTTTTCTGAAATAGAACGATTTTATGTTCTTTTCTTTTTAAAAAAGATTTTATTTATTTATTTGACAGACAGTGAGAGAGGGGACACACAAGCAGGGGGAGTGGGAGAGAGAGGAGGTTTCTTGCTGAGCAGAAAGCCTGATGTGGGGCTCGATCCCAGGACCCTGGGATCATGACCTGAGCCAAAGGCAGACACTTAACAACTGAGCCACCCAGGCGCCCTTCTCAATTTTATGTTCTTATTGTAGTTGTCCTACTCTAGTATAATATGCATTCTAAATCAATTATGTCAGTGTTTATTGAGCTTCTACTATGAGGAGAATCAGTAAGGAATTTATAATCAAGTTGGGGATTTAGGTAGTTAAGTACCATAAGAAAGATATAGCTAAACTTCTGTGAAAGTTCAGACAGATTATTTCTGCCTGGAAGTATTTAACATCAGTACTGTCTTTCTTCATTTATTTTGTAAGCTATTAGGTGCTTTAGAATCCATTCTTGAATTTAGGATTCTTTCATATTACGCCAGTACCATTTCATTTGTATTCCTAAATGTACTAAGTTGGTTGTTTTCTTTAATTTAGCAACATTTCTTTTTCTGTTGTATTTTTTTGAGGTGACTCCAACTCTGCTTACCTTGGTGTCACTTGCTAATTTAATGGATTTACTATCATTTTCATCTTCTGGTTCATTAGTAAAGATTATTAGATAAATTTTGATCCAGGTACTTCTGAAAATACTCTTTATGATTAACTTTGGGGCACTTGGGTGGCTTGGTTGGTTGGGCGTCTGCCATCAACTCAGGTCATGATCCCATGGTCCTGGATTGGAGTCCTGTGTCTGGCTCCCTGCTCAGTGGGGAGTCTGCTTCTCCCTCTGCCCCTCCCCCTGCTTGTGCAAGTGCTCTAGCTCTCTTTCCTCTAGCAAGAATAAATAAATAAATAAATATTTAAGATTAACTATGAGACTCTATGTGTGACTTCCTAACTATATATGCTCATCAAAATAATTTTAGTTTATTACTGAGAATCATAATGTGAGAATGAGAAACCTCTTCTGAAACACAGACTGTACTTACTGCTTACTCTCACTCTTTAGGCCTGTCAGTTCATCATAAAGGGGAATCACTTCATAGAACTTCCTTCCTTGTCTATCACCATTGTCTCCATGGAACTTCTCCATGGGATTAGAGACACCTGATTGTGGAACTGGCTTTAGTGCCCTTCTTGCTGTCAGTGTTAAGTTTATCTAGTTTATCCATCTCCAATTCATTCTTTTTCTTGTTTGTTTTTTAAAGTTTTTTTTTTCTTAAAGATTTTATTTATTTATTTGACAGAGAGAGAGATAGCAAGCAGGCAGAGAAGCAGGCAGAGAGAAGGGGAAGCAAGCTCCCCGCTGAGCAGAGAGCCCGATGCTGGGCTCAATCCCAGGACCCTGAGATCATGACCTGAGCTGAAGGCAGAGGCTCAGCCCACTGAGCCACCCAGGTGCCCCTGTTTTTTAAAGTTTTGACTCGAATATTTACCCTTTCTCCAGATTTTCAGGAATTTTGGTCTCTGTTCTTAGCCCTGTGATCTGGCTATAGCAATAAAGTTATTTGTTTATATATGGAATTATTATGCTATCTTGAAGTAGAACAGGAAATTAAATATTAACTTTTCCTTACTATCCAGTTAAATATAAAATGGTTGATATTTAGGAGGGGGTCTGCTTTAATCTTAGTCTTATAAATTATTTTTTATATAAACAGAATTTCTGACATTCCGAGGATAGGCAGTTCAACTCCTGCATATATATCTGCAGAAAAACATGCAGTTGAGTGGAAGAATACATGTTAGCACAGTGCATAACCTAGATAAAGCACTCAGCTGCTGGTTGAATGAATGCACTTTCACCCTGGTGTTAATCTGCAATTTGCTACTATTCCTCCCCTTTTCTTTGTACTGAGGCTAGTGGCTCCTCCTTCAGTGCAAATAACTTATAGAATGTGTCATTCTTATTTCGTTGTTATATTCACTGTTTGTTAGATAGCATTCACATTTTTCAGAGAGGGAATATGCATTTGTTTGCTAAACCATAAGCAGAAATAAGATTTTTTTAAATGCTTCTCTAAGTAAATTGACTATTAGATATAAGAGGAATGTATATAAAATATATTGAGCTCCTATTGATGTTAGAAGTTACCTGTGCTTTGTTTTCCATTTTTATTATAATTTATATAATTTAAAATAAAAATCATATTTAATTACTATAAAAACTTAAAAAACCTAAAAAAAATTAATTAAAAAAATCCTTAATCCTGTTAACAATAATCTCTTTGTCTGACTTTCTAAGAATACTTGTTTAACTCTGTTAGCCATTGGTAGTTTTCAGTATTTCACTTTTAAATACCATCTATTTATTGAAGAATCAAAGTGCCACTGTGCTAGAAACAGCCTACTTTTTATAAGCACATTCATATTTTTACACATATTATGTTAGTGTCTTAATAATTATTTTAAAAATTACTTCATATCTAATGCAGATTTTTCATGAGAGCTCTTGGTGACTCTTGACCCATGCGTGGGGAATCACTGGGTTGATGAATCCAGATTCATGAGCAAGTTCACAAGTCTCTATATGGGTCTTAGATCTTGTTAAACTAGTTTGGATTGCTTCCAATATGTACTAACATCTGTGCAGTTTACTTCTTTTGTCTTGAATAGAGTTCCTAGTTGTAATTATTTAAAATTCATTTTCTGAATGAATTAAATCCAGGAATATTTTTCTTTTTTATGTAATTTTTGCACATAATACTTCCTTTTTTTACCCCCATGAATACCAAGTTTAATCGAAATTTCCTTGTCTAGAGAGGAAGATATGAGCCGAGAGAATAGGATCAAAGTAACAGTACTGGTCATACACATAATACTTCTTAAGGACCTTTTTTCCCCCCAGTTCCAGAACACATGTCTGTTTTCTACAACAGCTTTATTACCCCTGCATTTGGTCTGTGATACCATCTTGTCAATTCTACCTATAACTTCTTACTCTGACTTTGCCTTTTTTTTTTTTTTAAAGATTTTATTTATCTATTTGACAGAGAGAGAAATCACAAGTAGGCGGAGAGTCAGGCAGAGAGAGAGAGAAGCAGGCTCCCGCTGAGCAAAGAGCCCGATGCGGGGCTCGATCCCAGGACACTGAGATCATGACCTGAGCCGAAGGCAGCGGCTTAATCCACTGAGCCACCCAGGCGCCCCCTGACTTTGCCTTTTTGACCCTGAAGTTACTATTTCAGGTTTTAATTTCTACTTAGTATATTTTTCTTTTTCTTTCTTTCTCTTCCTTCCTTCCTTTCTCTCACTTGAGATAGAGCATGTATAAGCAGGGAGAAGGGCAGAGGGAGAGGGAGAGAGAATCTTTTTTTTTTTTTAATTTAATTTAATTTTTTTTCAGTGTTCTAAAATTCATTGTTTATGCACCACACCCAGTGCTCCATGCAATATGTGCCCTCCGTAATACCCTCCACTTGGCTCCCCCAACCTCCCACCCCCCCACCCCTTCAAAACCCTCAGATTGTTTTTTAGAGTCCATAGTCTCTCATGGTTCATCTCCCCTTCCAATTTCCCTCAACTCCTTTCTCTACTTCATCTACCCATGTCCTCCGTGTTATTTGTTATGCTCCCCAAATAAGTGAAACCGTATGATAATTGACTCTCTCTGCTTGACCTACTTCACTCAGCATAATCTCTTCCAGTCCCATCCATGTTGATACAAAAGTTGGGTATTCATTCTTTCTGATGGATGCATAATACTCCATAGTGTATATGGACCACATCTTCCTTATCCATTCGTCCATTGAAGGGCATTTTGGTTCTTTCCACAGTTTGGTGACCGTGGCCATTGTTGCTGTAAACATTGGGGTACAGATGGCCCTTCTTTTCACTACATCTGTATCTTTGGGGTAAATACCCAGTAGTGCAATTGTAGGGTCAGGGTAACTCTATTTTTTTCTTAAGGAATATCCACACTGTTTTCCAAACTGGCTGCACCAACTTGCATTCCTACCAACATTGTAAGAGGGTTTGAGGGGGAGAGAATCTTAAGCAGACTCCTGGGCAACAGGGTGATGCAGGGCAACACAGGCTTGATCTCAGGACCCTGTGATCATGATATGAGCAAAAATCAAGAGTCAAATACTTAACAGACTGAGCCACCCAGACCCCCCCCCCTTTTCTTTAGTGTATTGTAGAAACTGCTTGACTGCCTATATTATTTCCATTTCTTCCTATTATAATGTATTTTCTTCCCTATTGTGAGGCTTCTCTCATTTTTTTGCAGCTTTCAGCAGTTTATTTTAGATAACAAATGAACTTTATTATATGGAAATAACCACTCTGATCATAAGATGTCTAGTCTTACAGTTGTTTTCTTTGTATGTGTGCATATATACTCTTTATATCAGATTGGATCAATCTGGGCTTGCCCCCTTTTTAAAAAGTTAATATTCTCCCATATCTGTCTAATTTTTTGCTCTGTATTATAGATGTGTTATGATTTATGCCTTCTTCTTGGACATTCAGTTCTTTAGGTTCCCTCTCCCTCCACTCTCCCTCCTTCCTATTCATCCATTGTTTCTGCCCTTTTAACCAGTACTGCAATATCCTTGTAGCTAAATTGTTTGGACAGATCCATGGTTATTTCTTAGAGGAGCAGAGTAATGGTTCTAAAATATAGCTCTGATTTTGTCATTCCTTTTATACATTTTTCATCTCTGTGTTGTGACCAATCTGAACTTTTCATCCTAAAAATTCTTTGTTAGTCTGGCTTCTGCCAACCTCTCTGACTTTATCTCCTATTTTTTTTTCTCACACCCTCTAGCTACACCAAACCACATGTGGTTTCTAAAATGTGTCTTACTCATGCATGTGTATTTGCTCTCTTTTCTTATCCACCTGGTAAATATTTCATTGGCCTTCTAGCCAAGACTTTGGTGGGAAGTTCTTGATCTCCTTAGGCAGTTAGGTTTCTCCTTCTTTGCATCTCTGCACTCTTCTACTGGAATGCCACTAGAATATTTCTAAAATTTTAGAAATTTGGTCTCCTTTGCTAGGCTGTGAGCTCCGTAATAGCAGGGATGTTGTTCTTCTCATCTCTCTCTTTTCAGCACCTAACTCATAGGAAGTGTTTTTTGTTTGAAAAAAATCTGAGATCTGGGAAAAGTACATCTCTAACAATAGCATAAAAGAATTAAATATTCTTTTTAGTTCACTCCAAAGGACTGTGATGGAAAAATTACTTGTTCGAAAAATACTTGTGGGTAGCATAGAAAGCATCGTATTTTTTTAAAGAAATTTTTATTTATTTATATATTAGAGAGAGAGTGAGAGAGAGTACAGGAGAGGGGAGAGGGTCAGAAGGAGAAGCATACTCCCTGCTGAGCAGAGAGCCTGATGTAGGACTCGATCCCAGGACTTCAGGATCATGACCTGAGCCAAAGGTAGTCATTAACCAACTGAGCCATCTAGGTGCCCGAAAGTATAGTATTTTTAAAAATATAAATGTGTCATGAGTGATTAAGAAAATATATAACTGAATAACTCATGCTTACATTTAATATTGAAGAATAGTTTTATTAACCTTTAGAGAATTTAAGTGAAATGGAAACCTTTTTCTTTTGGTTCGGTTTTTATGTAAGTAAGAATATTTAAGTATATTATATCAACAAATGTAAGTACAGCCTTTAAAACTGGAGCCATGTAATCTTACCATAATGGCTTTAGATTTAAGAAGAATTGGATGAGTTAACATTAGAACAGTGGGGGCATCTGGCTGGCTCATTTGGTAGAGTAGTGACTCTTGATCTTGGGGTCATGAGTTCGAGCCCCATATTGGGGTATAGAGTTTACTTTAAAAAAAAAAGGTAACTTTAGAACCATAAACAATAATCATTGGGAAGATGCCATGTTTGGAGTTTCAAAAGACTAATATTATATTCCTGTAAAAAATGTTCATTGATAGCATAATTAAGGAGAGAATCCTGGGTTACAATATGATTGATCTGTTCTAATAGTCATCTATTTATGTCCTTTTTTTCTTTTCTTTTTTTTTGTTTTGTTTTGTTTTGTTTTGAGGTTTTTTGCTTAGTCATTCAAAATGATAGGTATTTTCTTTGGTTCTGGAGTTCTTTAGTCTGAGAGTCTCCACATTCTTTCTCGTTGTCTACTTGAATGTTAGCCAGTTTAAGTATTTTGTAATTTCTTTTGTCCTGGGCTAACCTACATATATATACTATCATTTGCATATATAGCAACACTTTGAGTTAGTGGCTGCTTAAGTTCTTGAAGTTTGCTTTTCTTACCCATTGTCTTCTTAACTCTTAGCATAGTGTCATAGTGTTTCATACTGCATTATGACAGGCTATACTAATTGATATTTTAACTTCATATTTTTCCTCCCCCCCCCTTTTTTTTAAAGGTAATGTGGCTTTAGATAACCTACAGATAAAAGAAAATGCTCTGGTAAGTTTTCAAACTATGTTGATCACTCAGTTAATTTGGTAAACTTTCAGAAATTCTTGGTTACTTGGTATCTGGTACCAGGTACCAGATAAAGTGATTGAGTCACTCAGAGAAGGATTACTTTTTGAACTGTTTGCTTTAGGAGAATCTGAGATTAAAATTAGATTTTTTTTTTCCTGTTGATCAAAATGCTCTCTCTTAGAAAGTGAAATGTTTTTCCTTGACTTAATTTGACTGAATAGATTTGTAGTAGACATTTGTCTCACTTTAATTTTCTCCAGAATTATCTTTACATATTTGGTAAAGTTCTTACTTGACTTTAACAATTTTTCAAATGAATAATTGCATTTCTGGAAATACATTGACAGTCCAGCCTTATAATATTACGGTAATATTAATAGATCAAGTAGGTTTTTTGGATTCTAGTGCTCTATCCCCTATTCCTCCTCCCGGTCTATTAGGCCTTAGCCTATCAGACTTAATTTGATTTTACAAAGTCTTAAGAATGAGGTTTTGTTTTTTTTTTAAGATTTTATTTATCTGTTTTAGAGAGAGAGAAAAAAAGAGAGCACACAGACGTGAGGAGTGGGAGGGGCAGAGAGAGAGGGAGAAAGTGAATCCCAAGAAGACTCTGTGCTGAGTATGGAGCCTGATGCAGAGCTTAGTCTCACAACCCTGAGACCATGACCTGAGCCAAAAATCAAGAGTCAGAAAGTTAACCCACTGAGCCACCCAGATGCCTCAAAATGAGTTTATTCTTTAATTAACAGGTCAGATATCTAACAGCTACAGTATGTTTTGTAATCCTAGTGTTGACTTCTGGTTGGATTTCTACATGATGAACTGTGTAATTAAGGAGAGTCTTATACCCAAAGTGCTCAAATGACTGGTCTCAGGGAAGCCAGTTTTGGATATTAAAGATCTTAAGAGTAGAACTTTGTCACGTGGAGTAACAATTTATTTTGTTCTGCTGGAAACAACTTGGCAGGCATGCTGGAAAGGGCATGGACCTTGGAGTGTGGCAGACCTGGGTTTCAGGGCTGGTTCTGCCATTTTACCAGCTATGTGACTTTTGGCAAGTTTCTAGGTTTCTGTGAGCATTAGTTTAATCATCTTTAAATTGGAGGTAATAGTACAAAGTAATATAGTATGTCTTTGCTTTTGTGGCCTAAGATTAAAAGTAGTGGGCACTCAAAATATTTAATTTTTTTTTCCCTTCCTTTATTTATATAGGGTGCTACAACTTTTTAAATTTTACCCCAAAATTTAGAACGTAAGACTCTTTTGCTGGAGATTGGAGTAAAGGTTATTTTTTTCCCTTTTTAGGAAAATATTTTAGAAGGAAAGAAGTATAAATAGAATTGCAGTGAGGGCAACTGGGTGGCTCATTCTTTTTTTTTTTTTTTTTTTTTTTTTTTTTAAAGATTTTATTTATTTATTTGACAGAGAGAAATCACAAGTAGGCAGAGAGGCAGGCAGAGAGAGAGAGGAGGAAGCAGGCTCCCTGCCGAGCAGAGAGCCCGATGCGGGACTCGATCCCAGGACCCTGAGATCATGACCTGAGCCGAAGGCAGCGGCTTAACCACTGAGCCACCCAGGCGCCCCTGGGTGGCTCATTCTTTAACTATCAGCCTTCAGCTCAGGTCGGGATCTTCAGGTCTTGGAATTGAGCCCCGCCTTGGGCTCCCTGCATGGTGGGAGGCCTGCTTCTCCCTCTCCCACTCCTCCTGCTTGTGTTCCTTCTCTCGCTGTGGCTCTCTGTCAAATAAATAAATAAAATCTTAAAAAAAAATAAAGAATTGTGGTGAGAGGATATATAAGAGGATATTTAAGAGACAAATTGAACTCTGTTAGTGTAGTTTGAATTTGGGTTATAGTTAAATATAGTAAATTATTTAGTAATTAATAATCTCCATTAATTCAAACTAGCCTCCTTTCCCCAATTAAGTTGGATTAGGTTTTACTTTGACGATGGGTTCTTTACATTTATTTATTTTTTAAGATTTTATTTATTTATTTAACAGACAGAGATCACAAGTAGGCAGAGAGGCAGGCAGAGCAGAGAGAGAGGGGGAAGCAGGCTCTCTGAAACAGGCTTCCTGTTGAGCAGAGAGCCTGATTTGAGGCTCGATCCCAGGACTCTGGGATCATGACCTGAGCTGAAGGCAGAGGCTTTAACCCACTGAGCCACCCAGGCGCCCCTTTACATTTATTTTTTGTGAAAAATCATTTCATGAGGATCGAAGCGCACATGAGCCCAAACTTTTAGAAGTGTATAGTTCAGAGTTTGTATCCTGCATAACATAAAGTATAATATGAGTGCCCTTGAATACATTTCCCACCTCTCCAACTTGCCACTGCCACCTTGGGTGTAGAGCTGCTCTCTTAACCACCACAGAGGAATTTTGTTTTTTGGTCTACAAAATGATCAGTATTATGTTTCATTCCTGTTTGCCTTGAATGCTTGCGTAATCAGATGATTGGGTAAACTGATTATTTTAGTTAACTGATTGTTACCTAAAGTGCTATATTTCAGTCACCAGGTTGATAGTATGTACTAAGGTAACAAATTGGTTAGATTGGTTTAATTTTTAGTAATTCTGATTGGTTTAATTTTTAATCATTCTTAAGACTCAAGTGATCATTGTGAATATTGGTATTGCTTAATACTCTGTGAATAAAAAAGTTATTTGTACTTTCTGGTGGTTTGGAATCTGGATAAGTGAAAGTTTATTTTTATTAATTATTGGTACCTGTCAATAATTTAATATAAAGTAAATGCTAATTTGGTAAATAGTAAGTGGAGAATCTCCCTTTCCTTTAAGATTCTTTTGCTTATTTGCCATACATTTTATTTGAGTGAAAATAATTGTTCAGTTATTGTTTTCATCTAATTTTTGTGAAAGGACTCTTTCTTTTCCTATTTTAGTGTTTCAGGTAAATGGTGTCCATCATTATTTTAGGTTCATGGCATTTCCATCCATCTTGGTTTGGTTTATTAAAACAAGTATTCAGTTTACCCAATTACTTTCTTTAGCTACAAACTCTTTTCCTATTGTTCCTATTTATAGTTTTGTTTCTCTTGTGGTTCTTTCCTCAAAGTCCAATTTGAGTCAGTAGAAATTCTTTTTTTATTTCAGGATGTCCTGAATTACTCAGATACAGAAAATGTATTTCGTGTTTTTCCTGTGAGATGATTGTGTATTGATTGATTGTGTATTTAAATGATGATGTAAAGGTAATTTTGGGGGTGCTTAATAATTTAAGATGTTTTTAAAATTTTTTTCTTTCTTTTGAAGAGTGAGTTGGATGTTCCTTTTAAAGTCAAAGCTGGCCAAATTGGTAAGTACTCTTCACTTGAGTGATTCTTAATCCTTTTAGTTTTTTATTTTTCTGGTGTTATTTGATCTAAAACAAAAATGTGAGAGGTTTTGACTTATGTTGTTTAGATTTTTTGGAGCTCTGGGCCTAATATACGTTGTATGTAATACTTAAATACTTCAGAATTTCTGCCAAAAGGGTAGAAAATAACTCTTCAAATGGAAGGACTTTTAAACTGCAATGATACTTTTTAGGTTTTGGTTCTACTACACAAAATATATCTTGATTTTCAAAATTGATATCTAAGTTCTATATGCTTTTTCATTAAAAGTGGAAGTAATATAATTTGCCAAGTACTAGTAAATAAAATTTAAGTGTAGCTTATTTCCCTCATGTTTTGTTCAGTCATTTCACTTGATATACTATGCAGCAACGTGGTATAGAGGATATGTCTTGGTAAGTAGAAAGTGTTTGCAGCTAAACTCTTACACAAAGGTCATCCATAGCTAGCTTTCCTCTCTGTTGAAGAAATTTTTTAATAGAACACTAACCCATGAAGTCCTCTCTGTTCCATATTACCTGATTTTTACTTTTTATAAAAATGTAGTTTACAGCCCTAGATAACTTGCTGTTACTTTAGAATTTTCACTTATGCCACCATCATTCCTTCTACTTCCATCATCCTGCTACTTCACCAGATGGCTTTCCTTCCTCATTTGTTTTGTATTCAGGGGAGGCTTTGTCTTTCACTGTTCTAGCATCTCAGCGACTACTTGAATACTTCTGTTTGAGTTTACTTTGTATCACCTTATACATGTTCCTTTTAATATAAAGTAATGTTTTTATGTTTCTGTCTCTTGAAACAGGTGACACTCCCTTAGATTGAGAGCATCCCTAGGGCAGGCATTATTTTTTTTGCTTGTCTGTTATACTGAGCCATGTGCTGGGTGAAGTGGTGATATTTAGCTGTGGTGATATCTAGAAGTACTGTGGTCCTGCATGCTTAATTGAAATCCTAGAGTAAAGTTAATGCCATTCATTTATCCTTTTTTCCTTAGAGATATTTATGCACACAGTGTTATGTGTGAGACTACGTAGGTAGCTGTGGGAGAGGCAAGGATAAATTTATGTTTGTCTTCAAAGAAGTTAGATCCAATTTTAGGACATAGTATTAAAATTGCATTTCTGGGGTACTGGGTGAGTTATATGTGACTAAAGAACTTTTACATTATTCATTATGTTATTAGAACTAGGTTTACATTTTAGAAGAGGTTTGCTGAAGTTTCAGAATTTGTTAAAGCATAAAAATTTAATGACTCCCTTCAGGGTTACTCACTGACCCTTTACGTATAAGGATAAAAGCATATTTTTAAAAATATTTGTCCCTTTTTTGGTTTAGGGAGCATTTCTATTAGTTATTAAATTTTTCTGAGGTTAAAATATTACACCTAATCTGTAAAGTCAGTGTGGTGAAGTAAGCTCAAGAATGTTCTGGTTTTCTAAGAGCTAGACATATTTGTGAGTGATCCTTGGTTATCCTTTTACTTAAAGATTAAAAAATTTCCTATACTGTAAATGGAAGGCAGTGATATAACTAACTTAATTCCAGTGGAAGTCAGGATAATAAAGGATGGGAGGATAATGAATGAGGACAAATAGAGAGAAGAAAAGGTATAGGGAACAGATATCCCTTTTTTGGTGTGCTGTAGTTAAAGGGGCATTTCTGACTTTTTCAGTCTCATGCTCACCATAAAGGTAATTAAATTGACTTTTTTTTTTTAAAGATTTTATTTATTTGACAGAGAGAGATCACAAGTAGGCAGAGAGGCAGGCAGAGAGAGAGGAAGGGAAGCAGGCTCCCTACTGAGCAGAGAGCCCGATGCGGGGCTCGATTCCAGGACCCTGAGATCATGACCTGAGCCGAAGGCAGTGGCTTAACCCACTGAGCCACCCAGGTGCCCTCAAATGAACTTTTTTAAAAAAGATTTTATTATGTTGGAGACAAGAGGATGTGCATGTGAGCAGGGGGAGGGGTGGAAGAAGGTGGGGGAGAGAGAATCTTGAGCAGACTCCATGCCCACCACCTTGCCCATCGCAGAGCTTCATCTCAAGACCCTGAGATCATAACCTGAGCGGAAATAAGAATCAGATGCCCAACTGACTGAGCCACCCAGCTGTCCCTCAAATCAACTTTTTCAGAGTTTATGAGTTAGCTACATATGTAACAGTATCTGTTATAAATACAGGTGGTTCTTACTCTAAAGTCATTTGACTTAGAAATGGCCCAGATATACACTGGCATTGCCTCTAGACTCCACCAACATGGTAACTATTTAGGAAACTCAACAGGTTTATAGACAGAAGGAAAAATAAATTAAAAAAAAAGATTTTATTTATTTGACAGAGAGAGACATGAGAGAGGGAACACAGCAGAGGGAGTGGGAGAGGGAGAAGCTTGATGATGATGCCGGGCTTGATCCCTGCACCCTGGGATCATGACCCCAGCTGAAGACAGATGCTTAATGACTGAGCCACTCAGGTGCCCCAGAAAAAGTAAAATTTAAATGGAGAAATAATTTGAACCGTGGGAATAGATTCCCAGCTAAAACTGTTTACCAACATAAGGCATGCAGGTGAATCAAAGTAAGCTCCCTTACATGTGTTATTTTATTGCCTCTTCTGCTTATTATGCTGTTAGACTGTTCTTTGAACTTCAGAAATTTTTATTTAAAGGTGCCAGTGATTCTGGTGGTATGAGTAGTTGGGTTACTCTGGCATCCACACTGATGACTTAGGTAGATTTATGTAATTTATTTAACTTCTCTGGGAGTGAGTTTTCTGTTTTCAAAATTGAAATAATAGCTGCCTCATTCTTCTTGTATGTTGGACATATCAAATGAGATGATACCAGAAAGTTTAAAAAGTGTAAGCACAGTATGAATAGTTACTTCAAATAGTAATAATATGGAAGAGATCTTTGCAAACTTCAGTGTTGGAGTTTTTTCATTTTTTCCTGAGTGATATACATACTGTGTGTGTGATGGGCTTTGTTATACTTTTTCTCTAAATGCAAAGTGGGAAATGTGTATCTTCTGGAGTAGCCCAAAAAGGAATTTAAGGTTGAAATTATGTTTCTTTAGATAAATTAACTTTGAAGATTCCTTGGAAGAACCTTTATGGAGAAGCAGTTATTGCGACCCTAGAGGGACTCTACCTGCTTGTTGTCCCTGGAGCAAGTATGTTGTTTTAGGTTATAACCAATCAGCAATAGCATAGTGAAATTAAATGGTTAAGTATTTTATTAAATGGTTAAGTATTTTATTATGTTTAATAAAATAGAAGGTACTTTAAACTAATTATATACATATATGCACATATATATTTTATATTTTACATTTATACATTTTACATATATATGCATATATATTGCCAGAATTGTGCATAAAATATTTTTATGTTATTGTTGGGAAGAATAATTCCAACTGTTTGTTAAATTTATTATCTTCTCTGCGAATAATTATTTTGCAACTAAGCCTTCATTTTCAGTTTGAGATGCATTAAAAATTTGCTTTTGGAGAAGGAAGTGAAATGTTTTTAAAAAGTACTGATGTGTTAATCTACAGATTTAAAGAATGGACTTTTTTTTCTTTATTTTGTTGCTTCTCATTTTGAGAGAATGCTCGTTCAAAATGTGTCTGAAATAGGTAATTTTTTTCTATCATAAATGAAAGTATTTTAATTTTTAATGACTGTATATAAAGCAATAGTGTTTATTTAGGTAATATATTTTGTTCAACTGTTTGTTCAGTTATAAGAACAAGGTAATGTTAAGAAAAGTTTGGATATTTTAGGGAAAAATTGCTTGTTTTCCCAACCATAAAGCAAACACAATTTTTATTTTTATATTTTGCTTTCCATGCTTTACTATATACATATTTGATTTGATGTAGTATTTATCACATTATGTATACAACATGGATCTGTTTTTTTACTTAACGTACATATTTTTGGTATATGATGGGGTAATTTTGAAAGGCTGTATGGTATTTTATTGTGCGGTGCCTACTGTTTTGGGCTCCTCCATTGAACATTATAAACACCTCATTCTTATAGGTATCTTTTTGTTCTTTTTTATTATTTCCTTAGGATACATGATCAGAAATGAGATTTCTGGATAAAAAGGATATATATTTTCTGATTGTTGGTAGTCTTAAATTCGGAAAGTCGTTTTATTAATCTGTATTTATAACCAGCTAGTACTGGATGTTACATGTTTTTTATAATTATCCAAAATTTTACTCCTCAGACAAAAATAACTGGAAATTATGTTATATTTTCTGCCTTCCTTCTTTTTCTCCCTTTTACGTTTCTACTCATTCTTTCCCCCTTTACCCTTTTTCCTCTCTTCCTCTCTCCCTTTAATTTCTTTCTGTTTCTCCTTTCTGTTTTGATTAAAGCTTTGTAAATAAATAGGAATCATTTATTTATGTTTAAGCTTTTTGTAAAACTAATTTAAAGAATGCAGCTCTTTTGAATTACCAAAAAATGGCTTACAAGACTTGTAAATACACACATAATCATAATGAGTTTGAACTTTTCCTCTTTATTTAATAATTGTATTTCCTAGTATGTGAACTTACCATATATTTTTAGGTATTAAATATGATGCTGAAAAAGAAGAAAAATCCTTGCAAGATATTAAACAGAAAGAGCTATCCCGAATTGAAGAAGCCCTTCAAAAAGCAGCGGAGAAAGGTACAATATGTTTGTTTCACACATGATCTTAGCCAAAAGACTGAGAAGCGATACAATATGTTTGTTTTAGATAAGCTTACTTATATTTAGGTTTTAGATATATTTAATGCACTGTAGAGAGGATGCTTTATTAAGCCTCCATAAGTTGTAGTTCCAAAGAAAGAATATTCTTTCAAAATCATATCTCAAATTTTGACTGTAAGTATGTTAATGACTTACACTTAGGAATCATTGCCATGTGATTGTTTGATCTCACTGCCAGTTTTATTTTCCCACCTTCCTCAACCAGTCGTTTTATTGTGCTGTGTTTTAGAGACTTTTCTGTGAGATCTTGCAGATGTGTTTGTTTCTGCCAAATGTTAATAGGTTCCTCCTCTACATTTTTAGGTATATCCATGGGAGATAATGAGGTTCAGCATATCGATATAGTGAAATAAATATTTAGAGGAAATGGTGCTGTAATTCTATTTCTAGCTGTATCTCTTTATATTGTATAAGATATTTTTAAAAACCTGGTTCTTCAGATTTCAACATTTTAACATCTTACCTTAAGGTTTAGTATTTTTATTTTTATCTAAAAATAAATCTGATGACGATTTGGATTTGGTTTATGGAGCAAGAATAAGGATAAGATGAAAAAGCAGTCTAGAGAGTGATAAGTTGAAAGACTTTTCCAAACCTCCAGTATTTCTCTTTCAATCAGATCACACCCCAGTTCCTGATTGTATTCAGCATCGTAATCAGATATACTAAGAAATGATACTTAGATATACTAAGATTTTGTTTCCTGGCTTAAGCTGCTGACATTTAATTGAATCAATAAGAAATCTCTCTTAAAAATATTTGCTCATTTAAATTCTTTATCAATTCTTCTGATTCTTTTTGCCTCAAATGCTTTTTCATATACAGAATTATTGATTCTTTTATAAAATATTACTAAAATACTTAAAATACAGAGGAGGCTGTCTTAATGAAAGAAATTTTAAAAAAATTAAAAATGTTTTTCTTTTCTCTTTTTAATACTTGAGCATATTTTGTCTTCTGAAGCTTAAGAATTTATATTTTTATGAAAACAGTATTCTTTTTTCTATTACTTTTATGTGATAAATAAAGCAAGATGAAAATTGATTTGTCTCATGACAATTCAGTGTGATTATTTACTTTTATTCACTCTTGGTTAATTAGTATATGTGGAAATAGTACCGTAAAATGAAGAGAAAGACTTGGAGAGCACTAGAATTTCACTTCTTTCTTGATATAGGTCAGATTAAGTTTATTTTTTAACACACTATATTTAATGATACATATTCATTAGTAGGCATATTGACATATATTTAGATAAATTGGTATATATAATAAAATGTATCATAATATATATATTATATAGCATTATTATACACATATAATTTATTATGTATATACAAAATTAAGCTATATTTTCCCTTTTCAGAAGCAAACCTCCAATTCCTCTTTCTTTTTTATTTTTGGATAGAAATAACTGTGATTGTTTAAAAATTTTTTTTGTGTTTCCAGTGAACTGCAAGAAAAAGCATGTATAGTCTCTCCTGTTCTAGTAGTGGGCAGCTTAATTGGCAAATGATAATGTACTGTATGTTCTGTATTGAGTACCTATGAAATTTTGACTCCTGGGTCTTTAATGCTTAGGAAATTCATATGTTTAGCCGTGGCAGAGAGGCTATTAAGGATGACTTGATATATAGGGTCTGAATGTCTGTGGCACCATGTGTAAGTAGGTCTATTAGGCTTATATAGTATATAATAATAGCTTCTTGGATGATAAAATTTAGGTTTTGGTGGGATACAACTTAAATTCAGAAAGTATACTCAGTTTTAACATTACTCTCTTAGATTTTTTCAGAAAAATGTTTTGAGTATTAAAGAGAATTCTGGGTGCCTGGCTGGCTAAATTGGTAGAACATGTGACTCTTGATTTTGGGGTTATGGATTCAAGCCCCAGGTTGTGTGTAGAGATTACTTGAAAACAGTATTTTAAAAAAATTAAAGAGATGAATTGGGGAATATGGGATAATTGGGATATATGTTGCTATTGGGTTTTTTTAATTGCAATACATTTAATTATCTTGACTGAGTATAATTATTTTTCTAGTTTCTGTGAGTATCAGTCACATTTTCATGTATTATTATTCATGCAAATAATAAAAGACACCCTGGTCTTTAGATACTTTGCATTCCACCATTATTAATAATTATTACTTAATAAAAACCATACTTTATTTTGAGGCTTATTATTTTTCTACTTATTTCTTGGTTTTAAAAGCACAAAGTTACCATCGTACATGTATAGAGACTCAGAGAGGTAAGGAAAGTGATTCAACCCCAAGCAGCAGATGATAAAATTGGAAACAAAGTCCTCATGCTAATCTGCTTTAAAAAAGCATTTTTACTTGATATGTTTCATTTGGTAAAATACAGTGCTGCCCACAATCATGGGAAAAAATAAAACTGAGATATAAATGAGTTCATTTTTAAACATTTGGCCCAACAGTAAAAATAAACTTCTTGATGTTTCTCTCCTTTTATCTTACTGTAGTGAGTTTATTTTCCTGGAAGGGCTATTGTAAAGGGAGAGATGAAATTCCCAGTGAGGCCAAAGTTTCCCAAATCCTGTATATTCTGTATTTACAATAGTTAATTTTATCTAAATGATATATATATACACTTTAAAATCAAATAGTTTTGCCAAAAAGACTTCTGATGAAAAATGTCAGTCTCCTATTCCACTATTCTTTACCCACTCTTCTTTACCCTTTAGACCCATTCCTTAAAGGGAGCCATGATTTTAGATATACTAATGTTTGTCATTATCTAATCTATTAATGTAAGGTATTATCTCAGCTTTTCTGTTATGGTAGTCAGGAAGTTTACTTCTCTTACCATCTCCTTTCAGTCTAAATTCCCCTCCCTCTCCTCATAATATGGTCATATCATAATTTTGGGGTATTGTCATAATTTTGGGTATTGTCAAAATTTAATTACTATGACAGTGTAATTCACTGTGTAGGTCAAATGTACTATGATTATATTTTCTTTCTTATAGAACCTTTTGTTTTTCTTGAATTTGTAAATACTTTTTCATTTGCTTTGTTTTCTGTGTAAATTTATCTTCAATTCTTTACACTTGCTATGTGAAATCTGTTACATGACTATCAGCGTTACTTTCTAATTGCCCCATCCACCTATTGGTCTCCTTCTTGGACCCATTTTTCTCTTGGAGATCTTGCTTTGAAATGGTTTTTTCAGTCCTGCTGCATGCACAGTTGTCATCATAGAATTGGTCTTCATCTGTTTTCTGTGTTTAATTCACTGTTTTCTGGGTCCATTGAGTTTTGTTCATTAGTTTGTTACTTTGTTTTGCTTAAGTGTATCTAGTTGCCTAGTAGCTTTTAAGAAAGGATACATTGGATATAATTGTTAAAATCCTTTCAAGTCTGAAAGTCTTTTTTTTTTTTTTTTTTTTTTACTTAAGCACTTGTTTTATTTGGCTGGGGATAGAATGCTAGGTTTAAAATTAAAATTGAAGGCAATATTGTTTAGTTACCAGGTACTTTTGTGAACTCTGATGCTAATCTGCTCAACACATTGTTGGAAACAGAAAAATCAGAAAATCTGTGAATACTGCTGTCAAAAACCTTACATTTTAGTTGCAAAATTAAGAAATGTGCATAATCAATCATAAACAGGAAAATATGTTGAGTCTCATCAAAGAGGTACAGACAAGAATGGTAAGGGAGTTCAGAACAAACATACTACATTAAGCCAAAGATATCAGGGCAGACACTGTGAAGATAAATATTTCAGCTATATCTAAAAGGTGAGTGCAGAAAAGGAGAGAGGGTTTTCTAGGTAGAGGAAACAGTAAAGAGAGGGAAGAATAGAACATGTATGGGGAACAGCTCAGAATTTGGGAGTCAATGGAATGTAGTTAGTTGTAAGTTGGAAAGCTCGCTTTAGGTCAATTTTAAGCGATTTGAATGCTATGATGGTGACAGTGGTGATGGTTATAACAATGATAGTAGCTAATACTTACTGAGCATTTACTAATTGCCACTCTTTAAAATACTTTAGATGTATTGACTCATTTAATAGTCATAATTCTATAAGGCTATTATTGTTCCCATTTTACAG
This sequence comes from Mustela nivalis, assembly GCF_964662115.1. Classification (NCBI taxonomy): domain Eukaryota; kingdom Metazoa; phylum Chordata; class Mammalia; order Carnivora; family Mustelidae; genus Mustela; species Mustela nivalis. The sequence continues at coordinate 104,434,636 of NC_139025.1, forward strand.
TTGAGAAGGCTGCAAGTTACATAACTTGTCCTAAGTCACACAGCTAGAAAATGTTAGAGCTCTAATTCGAACCTACTCTGGCTGTACGTAGATCCTATATTTTTAGTTGTGTCATGGTGGACTTTCCATCTGTAACCAGTGAGAGAGTTAGTAGTAAGATTTTCTTTTTCTTTCTTTAAAAACCTAGGGGGTGGTGTCATCAAAGCTGTGTTTTTAGGAAGGTTAAATTTACCTTCGCTTCTGGACTATATATGAGGCGGGAAATGGAGGACAGTGCTATGTAGCCATCACTAATAAGAATGGATAGAAAGGATTCAAACAGTGTATCTAAAGGGAAAAAATCAGACTAAAATTAACTCTGAGGTTAGAATAACTATCACAGCAATATTTCATTCTGCAAATGGGCAAAACAGTGAGCGAAAAGGGAACCAAAATAGCAGACTTTTGCACTGTTTGAAAATTTCAACTAATTTATTGAGACATTGGCCATAATTGGTATTTGTCTGCCTTGCTTAATTTGAAATTGTTAATTGTTATAATTTCAATTATTAGGAAATTTTGTTGTAATATAATAAAGTTTGTATGTTGAACTACTGGAAATGGTTTCACTGTGAATGTTTCCTTAGAAATAGATGGTTTTGTTGTCACCACATTTTTCCTGTCTGTTACATGATTTCTAATTCTTTGAATTAAGTTTAGACATGTTTTACATGTGAAATTAAGGTGTCTCTTAAATGCTTTGCATTCTGGTTATTGCTGCCATGCGGATGCAGGCGCACATTCAGGGGAGTTCATATATGGCTTGGAAAGCTTTGTTTACAAGGACATCAAGCCTGGTGGGTATGCATGGTTCATTATATCTAGCTATATAAAAAGTTATATTCTTATCCATTCTTGAGCTTTTAATGGAGCCCATTTGATAATATACCATTTTTTAAAAGAAAATATGGAAATGTAATTCATGTTTTTCTTCTTTACCATCATTTCTGTTTCCCAGTGTTCTGTAGCCATTTGTTCATTCACTAAATATTTAATGTCGTCTTGTGGAAAGCCCTGTTCTGAATGCCTAATGTTCATGGGGTGAAGCAAGTATGATCTACTGCCCTTGTGGAGCTTACAGTTTGATCTATAGATAACTTTCAAATCCAGGCTGCCTTTCTGACTTTGGTGCTAGAGTGTGGTAGTTTCTCAATTATATTTAATTCCTCTCTGTAGCAGTGGTTTTCACACTTGTAAAAAGCAATAAAATGGAACCATTTTTAGTGAGTGAGACTTTATTTAGAGCCTTGATAAGAAGTGCTCCTCTGGGGTTCTTCAATCCTTCCTGATTTGCTTATCTCTATAGGAATTCCAGAGGCACATGTTGACTATTGTCTTACAGTAGCATAGTGAAATTTGAGGCTTCTCAAAAGGCAGATTTGAGGGCTGAGTGCTTTAAGATTTATAATAGGATTTTTAATATCATAGGGAATTTAATACATACAAGTACATTAAAAATAATTCTGATATATAAAATAATTTGATATATTTTCTATAACTTTATAGAACTTTATATTAACTTAGTCATACTTAAAATTTGTTTTAATTTAGTGGCAAGTGAGGTCTGTGTTAGAAATGTAAATAATAACATTATGTTGGAATTACTTCTTCAGCTGGAAGCTTCTTTAATATTTTGGTCCTTTTGACCAATGGAAGAAGAATTTGCATGGAAAATTTCATAGCATTGAGTGAAACTACCCTGAAAGGCATTTCTCTTTTAATAAAATTTGCCCCTTTAGCAAGTGTAACTTACCATGTTAATTTGTCTCACAATTACTTTATTTAATATAAAAGTCTGGAACTACTCATGGCTTGCTGTTCAATTTTGTTATAATTAGACCAACTTCCTGCAGTGTGCCAGGGCAGTGTTTTCTGATTCTCCTAGGAGTAATCTGCCTCTAGGGTACAAATGAATTCCAGTGGCCCATTCAAGTCATAACAAAAATCACTGGATAACATTGGTGATAAAAACAGACAACTCCTCCCCCGTCTCCCCCCCCAAATCCCCAAAACAGACAGTGGTCACTATAAAGGATAATCCAATTGATTCAGAGTTTCTTTTTTAAAAACACTGCATTAACCTGGATTAAAAAAAAAACTAGGCCTAGAATACTGGAAATTCTGAAATGAGAATAGTTAATTTTGTTGATGATATTTTGATTCATTTGTCTAGGACTTAATGTAGACTCATGATCATTTCATCTTTTTACTTTCTAAGCATAAGTTCCTTCCTTATTTTATGTCACTTAAAAAAATTATCCCAGAGCATGTTTCTCAAAAAGTCAAAACTATTTTCATAATACTAAAATAATATGTGATTTTTCACTGTGCCACCACTGGTGCTGATGGTGCAGAAGCAACGTTAGCTAAAATTGTGGCTGTCTTAGCATGAATCAGGGCAGTGGCACCTAACTTCCCTAGCAGCCAGCCATTGCATTGTTCACTACTGCGTAGTCACAGGAAAAAATAAGATGAAACAAAAGAAAAAGAGCACTAGTTTCACTTAAGAATATTCTTGGTGGGGGCACCTGGGTGGCTCAGCGGGTTAAGCCTCTGGCTTTGGCTCAGGTCATGATCCCAGGGTCCTGGGATCGAGCCCCGTGTTGAGCTCTTTGCTCAGCGGAGAGCATGCTTCCCCCAACCCCCCCGCCTGCTTCTCTGCCTGCTTGTGATCCATCAAATAAATAAATAAAATCTTAAAAAAAAAATAATGTTCTTGGTGGACTAGGAAAAATTTAGCTTTAATAGACTTAAGCTCTTGAGTATATGTCTTTAATATTTTGTGTGACAAAGAAGGAAATAAGTATTAAGCACTTAATAAGGATAATTGTCTCAAGGAAAAATACCTGTGCATTGTTTGAATTGTCAGCTGAACACGTTGCTTTTTTCCTGGAAAACCACTGGACATGGAAGAGTGATTGACAGACTATTATTCAGATTTGGGTGTTTAGTAGATACTTCAACAAAACAACTTCAAGAAAAAACAGCTGATGATGTTTCTTGCCAATGATAAGATTTTTTAGCTTTGATCAAAAATTGGAATTTTGGAAAACTTTATTTGCCACCTGGAGCTTGGCAGCTTTCTAGAACTTAAAGACTTTGCTGATGATATCGGTGGTGATACTAACAAATGTGATTTTTGATATTAAATAATGAAATCAGTCAACATTGAGATGATCTGCATAATTCAATGAAGCAATATTTTCATATTACCAATGTATATTAAAAAATCAGATATGTGTCAAAGTCCCATTTAAAGTGTAAGGCAGACGAGTTGATTTTAATTCATGTGAAAAAATTATTGTTAGAGTCTCAGATTCCAAAATGCAACTAACCTTTAAGAAATTACCATGTGTTGAGTTTGGGTGTAGTATCCATAATAACATGAAAAGATCATGAGGATGTTCCTCCTGTTTTATTACATATCTGTGATTAGGTCATATTTTCTTCATGTGCTTAAATGTAAACAACATTTCAGTAGCCCAAAGGCAGAAGGAGATAGGTGAATCTAGCTGTCTTCTGCCAAGCCAGATATTAAAGAGATTTGTAAGAATGTAAAACAATGCTAATATTTTTACCACAAAGTTTTGTTTGGAAATGTGGTTATATTCATAAATATGTGTTATTAGTGCTATCACTTTTTAATTTTATTTTTTACATAATGTTTTAAAATTATGAATTAATAAATATTTTAAAAATTTCTCCATTTTGATTTCCAATATGGTAGATATCAATAATTGTAACCCACACTAATAAAAAACTTTTTAGGGTTCTCAAGTTAAGTGTGTTAAAAGTATCATGAGACCAAAATATTTGAGGACTAATTTAGAGAGTGATACAAAAGTCATAAATTTAGTATTCATCAGATTAAATAAAACTTTCTCTAAAGAACCTTGTGTCAGGGGCGCCTGGGTGGCTCAGTGGGTTAAGCCGCTGCCTTCGGCTCAGGTCATGATCTCGGAGTCCTGGGATCGAGTCCCGCATCGGGCTCTCTGCTCAGCGGAGAGCCTGCTTCCCTCTCTCTCTCTCTGCCTGCCTCTCCATCTACTTGTGATTTCTCTCTGTCAAATAAATAAATAAAAATCTTAAAAAAAAAAAAAAAAAAAAAAAAAAAAAAAAAAAAAAAAAAAAAAAAAAAAAAAAGAACCTTGTGTCAGTAGATTTTGAAACTACTTGGAGAGTTTTAAACATGGTACATCTAACAGTGAGATCAAAGATGGAACTAGGGGCTAAAACAGTTGTGAAGCCAGGAACATAATAGAAGGTCAGGTAAGAAGAGTGAGTTATGGTAGAATCTAAACCCAGGCAGCTGGACCTGTTTCTGAAAGCTGTTCTAGGCAAGTGGGATGGTTTTAGGGCTTTTCTGGCTTTCTTGTTTCTTTTCAAGTGATATTTTTTTGAAAACTGAAGTCTTTCTCTAAATGTATAATTTATGCATGAAAAAGACTTAGGGACCATCATTATGGCAAGAAATACTGGTAATAGCAAAATCCAGATTCTTTATGTCTTTATTAAATATTTTCTACTTGAAACCCAGGGTTTTATTCTTGAAATCAGGGATTTGGTTCTTAGTTTTATAGTGGCAGGACAATTTACTTTAAAATATCAAGGGAGAACAATTTAGAATTTCAAGCCAAATTTCATTTATATTCTATCAAATACTACGCATGTAACATGAACTGAACGTATATATTTTATTATAATGTTCAGATGTGGATTCTTTGATTTGAACAGATGCATATCATGTACTTTGTGCCCATGTATTGGATCATTCTTGTCCTAATGAAGCCTCCTGCCTGGTGACAAGACAGTTGTACATTTCTGTTTTGGTATAATCACTGCTTAATGGAAGTCTATATATAAAGTGCAGAGGTAGATGGCCCTGGAGCTGCTTGATGTAGTTGAAGAAAGCTTCAGACAGGCCCTAGTGGACCTGAGATTTGGGGGGCCTCCTAGGAGTTTGCCTGGTGAATAACTTCAAGGAAAGCAGCTGAAGTTCAGAGAATGATCTATGTATATAGAGAGGCGCATTAGCCATTAGAAAGTTAGGCTTGTTTTGGAAATTACGAATAGTGTAATTTCGTTTGGAAAACACGAATAGTGTTTCTGAAGTGTCCGGTGCAAGGATGAGTAGGAGATACAGAATGACACAGGGAGTTAGGGTTTAGGTCATGAAAGGACCTTTGTGTCATGCAAACACTTTTTCATTTTATCTGCCAGGCTGCAGAGAGCCTTAAAAGAGTTTTGAGCAGGGGATTAACAGGCTGTGAAGGGTACTTTATTTTATTTTTTATTTTTAAAGATTTTATTTATTTATTTGACAGAGATCACAAGTAGGCTGAGAGACAGGCAGAGAGAGAGGAGGAAGCAGGCTCCCTGCTGAGCAGAGTCTGATGTGGGGCTCAATCCCAGGACCCTGGGATCATGACCTGAGCTGAAAGCAGAGTCTTTAACCCACTGAGCCACCCAGGTGCCCCAGTGAATGGTATTCTAGACGGTATCAGTCTGGTGGCGCCATAGAAGAATGTTTAATAGGAGGTAGAATGGAGACTGGAGACAGGGCAGACCATACAGAGACCACCTTGAGTGCAGACTGGAGATGATGTCTAGTAGGAAGTGAAATGTAAAGGTTTGTAAGTTGGATAAGTGGGTACTGGTTAATGCCATGAATGTGAGGCAGTGCCAAATAAAAGAGGATGAGGTTTTAAAGAAATTAATTATTAAGCCAATTTCAAAGTACAGTTCACTGTACATTTTTTGTCCCTTTGGTGTTCTTTGTATCCTTGACTCATGAAAGGATTTTGCTTGTGAGGTGTGTCATCCAGAGGAAGTCATCTGTCAGCAATCTACCCATTCATCTCATTTGTGTTCCTGTGTCCCTACCATATACTTAAGAAAACCTCCCCTGAAAGTTTTATATTCTGTCATTATTACATTTCCAATATTTTGATAACATTGAAATTAAAATTAAACTTTGTATTGTAAAAAGTCATAAATATTATAAAGGGCTTTATATATGGATATTTTGCCTAATTTCTGTATAACTGTACTTGCCAAGTTATTTGCTAAATTAAAGGAGGTTATTCTAAAGAAGGTTTGTGAATTTCTGTTTGTATTGAAATAGCAGGTCCGTTTAGAATAAAGTAAAGTGAATTGTACCAAAATTTGCTGTCAGGAAGATTCTCTTGTTTTCTTTTCTGTCCTCTAGTCTGCTAACTTGAATTTTATCCTTTTCTCACTAAAATGCTTCCACTGAGAAGGACGTAAACGTAAAAAGCACAAAAAACATTTTAAGAAACGTTTTAAAGGTCTTGATCGCTCGAAAGGTAGGTAAAAGTAGTTTTTATGCCATGTGTTATTTATGCACATCGCCACTTGATATCTGTCTTCGAAGGTAAAATGAATGTTAGATACAATGTAACTTCAAAAATAAGTTTTAAGTTTGAAATTGCATATTAAAATCTAAAATAAATCTAAAATAAAACAAGGACACCAGAATAGGCTGTCCTTTCTATTGAGTAGTGCCTTAGCTATCCTTTGATCATTTGATTATGAAGTATGCGAGAATTTCAACTTTTGACCTTGTATTTTTCTATTTTTTATAGATAAACCAAAAGAAGCCAAAAAGGATACATTTTTGGAAAAGTTGGCAACCCAAGTAATTAAAAATGTACAAGTAAAAATCACAGATATTCACATTAAATATGAAGATGATGTAAGTAATTACAATTTATTTAAAGTTAGTAATTAAATGTGTATTTTATGATAGTTATTGATTTATCTAGATATGGGTTGCCTGTACTGGATTTTAAATCCAAGGTTGTTCTGTTTGTTTGTTTGTTTGTTTGTTTTTTCTGATGAATACACTACCGTATCTTCTTTCCTGTGTTACACCTTTTTCGCTAGGCATTTATATGTACAAATATAAAACCACCATATGCTCCTTTCTAAAGGTAATATGACAGATTTTCCAGTTGTCCTCTATTTTTTTATTTTAAATTTTAATGCTGTAAGACATATACTGTTACAACTTTAAGGAACTATATAATTAGTTCCAAGTGGTGATGGAAACTGTCAATTATTATGGTAGTTGGTAGAGAGGAGGCTAAACCCCCAGTCAGTAGACTGCTGGTCCCATTCTCTTTACATTCCTTCAAATTGAATTGAACCTGCACAACTTACATACATGTACAAAACTGTATTTAGAAACCACACTTCACTTATAACCAGAGTTTAATGTCAGTTGATTAAAAAACTGCTGATTAATTTTAGTTAACCTAAATATACATTGCTTCATTTTGAAGTTTGAAAAATATGTAAAATAAGCTTGAATTTTTTTATTTACCTAAGATGATGGAAATATTATTTCATCTCTTCTAAAATTTGGATTTAATTAAAGCTGTACTGACATATATAGAATTTATTTTCTTTTCCTGATAAATTCATTATAGAACTTAAATTTCAATAAGACACATTTGTAGTTTTGCAAGATAAACTTTCTCTATCTTATATTGACTTTACCTTTTGATTTTATGTAGTCATTAAACTAAATTTTGTCAACAAGTAAATGTCAAAAAACCCAACTCATCAATGCCCCTGTTTAAACAAACTTAGCAAAATAAATCAACTCAACAAATCATGGAAGTTAAAGAATTATTCTTAAAACTTATGGCTTATTGATGAATGAGAACCTCAGTTTGAACTGAAACTAAGTTTTTTTTTAATGAGCAAGTACAATTAGAAAGGTATGTCTTGTCTCTCTCATTAATAAAAAAAACAGAGAGGCATAAGAATGGCCAAGTATATCAATTATGTTTAAGTTGTATCATTGACAAAGTATATTAAAATAATCTAAAAAAATTAAAAAGTGCAGAGGGATCTTTCTTGTATCACTCCTTTTTCAATGTGGTCACCTTAATTATTGTATGTAGAGTAATGAAAACTAGAGTTTAGGAAGTGGGGAGTGGGGAAACTAATAATTCATCATAAAGACACTCATTGGATGATAGTAGTAGTTTGTGGGTAGTGCCTTAGCAAGTGAGGATGTGTGTTCGTAAATATCCTTCTGAAACTGGTGCACATTATTTTGAGCTAGTTGTCTGTAGGTATAAAAAGATGAGTTTGGGAATAAAGGAGGATATTAAAAACTGAGCTCACAATGTCCTTTGTGCTTCTCAGTTACTCCAGAGCATGCAGTTTTGCTACATTGCAAAGGATCTGTGCTCTGGAGTCTATGTGACTATACTCTGGATGCTTTAGAACATTATGTTTTTTTCCCTTTCTCCTGAGTTTCCCTGGTTTCTGTAATGGCCCCAAAATACTCTATAAGCCTTGAACATCCTTATGATGTGTAAAACAGTGACATTATACACAGTGTGGTACAGTATAACCATGGTGTGTCAGTATAACTTATGAATTGAAGATCAGGAATAGAACAAAAGTTTCATAGGTTAAGAGTCTGAGGAAATTAATTGTTAAGAATCTTGGGCATTTCCTAACAAAGCATTTTGAAAAGTTAAGGGTATTAAAGACTTAAAGAGACAGTTCACATTTCTAAGTGTGAAAATTGTGAATGTTTGAAAACTAATTTAGTTGCCGTGTTATTCTCTGTGGCATCTTGTTCTATTTATCTTTGAAGAACATCTTTAATGATAGACATAAAGAAAACTGTTTCTTTTCCACTGTTTAGACAAGAACCTAGTTAGTGAGCAAAGAGTTTAATTCATAATAAGAGTTCCACTGGGAAAGTGCCATGTCAATGTCCTGCCTGCAAAATATGGATAATCTTAGCCTTGTTATTCTCTTTTCTCCCCACCCCCCAAAAATCCATTTGGGTTGTGTGACTTACTTGTAAACTAATTGCCCTATGTTGCCCATTGTACAGAGTGGAACATGGATTCACTCTCCCCATCAGTGGATTTTAATGACACCTTTTCTTTTTTGCTAGGTCACTGATCCACAGCAGCCTCTATCATTTGGTATCACACTGGGAGAACTTAGTCTGTTGGTAATGTTGGCCTTATTTATAATTTTTGTGTAACTTGTTAAATATTCCCAAGTCACAGGGTGAATTGCCTAAAATCAACTATGGATACAAATAGCTATTTTATTTTTATGTATAATTTTTTCACCGTTTTTCTAGAAGTTCAGAATTTATTGTGATGCTGTTATTACATTCTCTAATTATTTTGATTTGTCCTTGAACTTAAATATCAAAATACCAATACCAAACGTTTTTAAAGAATTAAAAGCTGTGGGAAAACAAGTGGGGAAATAGGGAAAAGTAAATTTTTATAGATCATGTTCTCATTCTTGGTATAGGCAGGTAGACTTTCCAAATAGCTTGTAAATGTATATTTGTACCTCTGTGTGTGTGTGTGTGTGTGTGTGTAAATATACATTTACAAGCTACAAATAGCTTGTAAATGTATATTTGTACCTCTGTGTGTGTGTGTGTGTGTATTATATTGAGATGTATATAAGGTTGTTTATTTTGGTTATATATTTTATTTTACATGTTAAAATTAAAAGATTTATATTTCATTTTATTATACAGTTTGGTTTTTCTCCTAAAGATCTTTAAGGGTAGATAGTATGTACATTCATTCAGGTTGGACATTTTCCCCTCTATTTTTTGCGGACAACTAAGTGGTAGGAAAAATGTTTTAAGGTTAAGGACAGTGAACAGTAAATCTTGCTGGGTACATGTTTGTCTTAATGATAGTTATATGGAGAGCGCCTTAGTGTAGGGAAAGAAGAGGAAGAGAAATGAGAGAGAAGTGGAGTACCAGAGAAACAGAAAAAGGACATGATTACATAAAGGCCTTCAGAATGATATTTCCAAACAGATAAATAGAGATGTCCATCAAATTGAAGACCAAAGCACAAACAAACAAACAAACCTTGGAGAAACAAAGTTAAGGGAGTCAAGGAAGCTAGTGTTTGTTTATTTTTTTAAGATTTCTTTCTTTATTTATTTGACAGAGAGAGAGAGAGAGAGAGAGAGATCACAAGTAGGCAGAGCCTCAAGCAGAGAGAGAGAGGGGGAAGCAAGCTCCCTGCTAAGCAGAGAGCCAGATGCAGGGCTCGATCCCAGGACCCTGAGATCATGACCTGAGCGGAAGGCAGAGGCTTAACCCATTGAGCCACTCAGGTGCCCCAAAGCTAGTGTTTATTATACTGTTTATCCTCTGCTTCTTTCCAAAATGATTTTTAAGTGGTTTTTGATTAAAAAAAAAAAAGAAATATACAATAATAGGGACTAGAGATAATTGCTTCAGAAAAACCAGACTAACAGTATTAGTCATAAATGAGCACAATAGTTTATGTTGAGCTTCTCGCCAACAAAATAAAAATTAAAAAAAATAGTTATGTACCTCTCATTGACTGAGAGAGGCATCCTAGTATATAAGAATGATATGTAATTTCCTTAGAGTGTATTGTTGTTTGATTCTCTGTATCTTTTCTCAGACTCTTCATACTGTTTTCTTTGCCTGTATTACTTTCTTCCCTTTCTCTCCCCGGTGATTCTGTTCAGGTTTTAATTCTTATGTTAGATATTACCTTGTCTTTCTTATTCCTTTTTTACTTTCCTCTTAGAATTTATCATTCTTTCTTTTATGCTCCCCATTATATTTTATTATAGCACCTGTCACATATTATTGTACTGGTTACCATGGTGATCTTCTGTCTAACCTTCATTCATTCACTCATAAAATAGTACCTTTATTTTAGAATTTTTGCGATGATTAAATGAGATAGTTTGTGTAAACTATTTGGTACATGTGTGACTCGGTTATTTCCTGCTTCAACTACTACATTGACTATAATAACAACAGTAACCCCAAACTTATCTCTTTCTGTATCCATATCATTCCTTTTTTCCATCTTTGCAATTACAATCTAACTCATATGTAGGGTAATCTTCCCACCTCTGATCTGGATCCTATCCTCCCCATGTCCTGGGAGTCTTTTTTCCTCCCTTTCTCTCTGCCTCTTTTCCTCCCTTCCTTCTTTCTTTCCATCAATTTCCTTCTCTTCTCTAAATCTTCAACTCCCTTTCCTCCCACTTTTCTCTTCTACCACTCCTTCCTGTAAACTAAATTTAAACACATTCAGGTCTGCCTTTTACAACCAAACTAAAAAGACCCTCCGGAACCTTCTCCCACTCCACCTAGGCCCCATCTAACTGCTACCTTCTTTTCAACTCAACTTTTTGAGAGAATTCTCTACCTTTACTATCTTTGTTTCCCCCACCCCTGCTGGTTCCTTGCCCATTGACTCTGCTACTCCTCTGAAATTTTTCCTTACAAGTTCATTAGTTACACCCTGGCTGCTCAAAAAACCAATTTAGTTTATCTCATTTGACATTGTTGGTCATGCCGACTTTCTAGAAACATGATCATGCTGTTATTTCCATATTCTTGTGGCTTTCTTTGCAATAATTATTTATTTGATTTTTTAAAAGAATGTGGAGCTTCACCATTTTATAGGCTTGCTCTCGCTCGATCTTTTTTTTTTTTTATTCATACACAATTACTTCCACACAGATACAAAGTAGCTCAGCAGTTATTTTCTGAATGAATGAACTCAGTTAAATTAGAACCTCCTCTTTATCCATTCTTCTGTTGAAGGACATCTTGGCTCTTTCCATAGTTTGGTGATTGTGGACATTGCTGCTATGAACACTGGGGTACATATGGCCCTTCTTTTCACTACATCTGTATCTTTGGGGTAAATACCCAGTAAGGCATTTGCCAGGCCGTAGGGTAGCTCTATTTTTAATTTTTTGAGGAATCTCCACACTGTTTTCTAAAGTGGCTGCACCAACTTGCATTCCCACCAACAGTATAAGAGGGTTCCCCTTTCTCCACATCCTTTCTGTTGTTTCTTGCCTTATTAATTTTTGCTGTTCTAACTGGTATAGCGTGGTATTTCAGTGTGGTTTTGATTTGAATTTCCCTGACGGCTAATGATGATGAACATTTTTTCATGTGTCTGTTAGCCATTTGTATGTCTTCTGGTGTAGGGTTTGTTCAGTCTTCTGCCCATTTTTTTTTTTTTTTTACTTGATTATCTGTTTTTTGGTGTTGACTTTGAGAAATTTCTTATAGATTTTGGATATCAGCCCTTTGTAATGTCTTTTGCAAATGAATATTTTCTCCCCATTCCATGGGTTGCCTCTTTTTGTTGACTATTTCCTTTGCTGTGCAGAAGCTTTTTATCTTGATGAAGACCCAAAAGTTCATTTTCACTTTTTTCCCCTCGCCTTTGGAGACGTGTCTTGAAAGAAGTTGCTGATGTTGAAGAGATTACTGCCTATGTTCTCTTCTAGGACTTTGATGGATTCCTATCTCACAATGAGGTTTTTCATCCATTTAGGTTTATCTTTGTGTATGTTGTAAGAGAATGGTCAGGGTTCATTCTTCTACATATAGCTGTCCAATTTTCCCAGCACCATTTATTGAACAGACTGTCTTTTTTCCACTGGATATTTTTTCCTGCTCTGTTGAAGATTATTTGACCATAATGATGAGGGTCCATATCTGGGCTTTCTACTCTGTTCCATTGGTCTGTGTGTCTGTTTTTGTGCCAGTACCATGCTGTCTTGGTGATCACAGCTTTGTAATAAAGCTTGAAATCAGGCAGCAGGATGCCCCCCAGCTTTGTTTTTCTTTTTCAACATTTCCTTGGCAATTTGAGGTCTTCTCTGGTTCCATACAAATTTTAGGATTGTTTGTTCCAGCACTTTGAAAAATGTGGATGGTATTTTGATGGGAATGGCATTGTAAGTATAGATTGCTCTGGGCAGCATAGACATTTTAACAATGTTTATTTTTCTGATCTATAAGCATGGTATGTTTTTCCATCTTTTGTATCTTTTTCAGTTTCTTTCATAAGTGTTCTGTAGTGTAGTTCCTCGAGTATAGATCCTTTACCTCTTTGGTTAGGTTTATTCTAAGGTATCTTATGGTCCATATATACAATGGAATATTACTTAGCCTTCAGAAAGGATGAATACCCAACTTTTGCATCAACATGGATACGACTGGAGGAGATTATGCTGAGTGAAATAAGTCAAGCAGAGAAAGTCCATTATCATATGGTTTCACTTGTGGAACATAAGGATAACATGGAGGACATTAGGAGAAGGAAAGGAAAAGTGAAGGCGGGGAATCGGAGGGGGAGAATGAACTATGAGGAACTGTGGACTCTGAGAAACAGACTGAGGGTTTTGGGGTTGGGGGATTTGGGGAATGAGTGAGCCTGGTGGTCGGTATTAAGGAGAGCCTGTTTTGCATGGGTGTTATACATAGACAATGAATCTTGGAACACTACATCAAAAACTAATGATGTACTATATGGTGACTAACATAATACAATAAAAAAAAAAGAAAGAAATTAGAACCTCCTCAATTCTATTTTCACTGTTCCTTTGATTTTGTCATATAGACAGGGAAGGAAACAGCTCACAGTTTAGCTCATGGTTAACTAGGTGTCATTTCTTTTATCTAAGTTATTTTGTTATAGTTTATAAATATTAGAGTACTGTTTTATGATATATATACTTTGTTTCACAGTTACTTATTTCTTTTAGACTGCAAATGAACACTGGACTCCATGCATATTAAATGAAGCAGAAAAAATTATATATAAGGTATTATACTGGATTAAGAATTTCTTGTTATTTTTCTAGGTACAAACAATGTGCAACTGGAGTATGAGTTAAAATTTTAAGGTCTAGTTTGGGCTCTGCTACTTACTTTGTTTTTGTTTTTTTTTTAAGATTTTATTTATTTATTTGACAGACAGAGATCACAAGCAGGCAGAGAGGCAGGCAGAGAGAGAGGGGAGGAAGCAGGCTCCCTGCGGAGCAGAGAGCCCGATGTGGGGCTCGATCCCAGGACCCTGGGATCATGACCTGAGCCGAAGGCAGAGGCTTTAACCCACTGAGCCACCCAGGCGCCCCTGCTACTTACTTTGTGACCGTCTGTAATCACTTACCTTTTCTGATGTTTAGGTTCTTCACCTAGCAAAAAAAATCAGATAAAATTAATATTTCCCAAGTTGTATTTTATGGAGCATTAGGTAATTGAGATATTAGATTTGTAGAAAAAATATTCCCTGGTCAAGATTACTTACCAAAGTACTAAACTGTACATTTAGTTAAGCTGTAATCACAGGACTTCACAATACTTTAAATATGCTAATAAACATTGTGAATTTTTCAAGAGGGTTGTCTAGTATGTTGCTGTTGCTTTCCCACCTTACTGTTCTAGAATCCCTCTTTCTAAACAGTCATTCATATCTACTGGAGGAATCATGTCTTTCTTATTCAGCAAAACATGTACAAGTCTGTTAAAGAGTAAATTCTATTAGTTGTTACATGTTACATGTAACAAGTCTGTTAAAGAGTAAATATTTGATAATTTAATGAATTAATCTCCTTAGATAGTGTTGCTGGAAGCACAATTTACCAAATGCTAAGATTAATAACAAAGTCCATGAATAACATGCTTGTTTTTCCCATTTTTGCTCTATTTTTTTTTCCTTTAAAAGTTCAAAATGGGGGGAGGGTATGTACTATGGTGAGTGCTGTGAAGTGTGTAAACCTGTACCCCTGGGGATAATAATACATTGTATGTTTATAAAAAAATTTAAAAAGTTTTTTTAAATTCTAGGGTGAATGTGAGAATAATCTTTTAATACTGATTCATAATTTTCATGTGTCAGTTGCTTGACTTCTTTTATTTTTCTTTTATAGCTTATACGACTTGATAGTCTTAGTGCCTACTGGAATGTAAACTGCAACATGTCTTACCAGGGATCAAAGGAACAGATCTTGGTAATTTAAATTTATAACTGGAAGAGCTAACTCTACTCCCTAAATTTTTGTAACGTAAGAGGTCTTTAATGAGCATAGGGTATATTTTTTATTTAAGTTATATTTAACCAAATGAGAATTGTGAAACAGCTCTTGTAATCCACTCCTTTTTATCTAAAAAAAAAAAATTTTTTTTTTAAGATTTTTTTTTTTTAATTTATTCATTTAAGAGAGAGAGTATGAGAGCAGGAGCAGGAGCCGGGAGGAGTGTCAGGGGTAGAGGGATGAGCCAAAGGCAGATGCTTAATTAACTGAGCCACCCAGGTGCCCCCAAATGCACTCTTTAAAAAAGCACTTATGGGGAAGCCTGGGTGGCTCAGATGGTTGAGTGTAATCAAGCCCCATGTGGGGCTCTTAGCTCAGTGGGGAGTCGGCTTCTCCCTTTCCCTTTGCCTCTCCCCTGCTTGTGCTCTCTCTGTCTCTGTATCGCTCTCAAATGAGTAAATAAATAAATCTTTAAAAAAAAATCTGCATCTAAACTTCTGGAGGGAACTTTTTAAAAAAATAAATAAAAAGCACTTATGATTTTGAAGATCTTTGTGAAATCATTTACTACACAGTGGGGTAATAACCTATACTATTAAACTAAAACTGCTCTTATGGTTTTATGCTCTCATTTTGATGGCATTATGTTGCGTTTCATATAAGAATGATTACTTATAGAGTATTATAGAGAAAGATGGTACTTTTGAGATATAAAGAATATATCCTTAGGAAATTTTCTTTTAAAGTATAATTGATCTTAGAAAATATTTTAAGCATTTGTGATGATGATTTCCTCAACAGTGAAAGGCTAATTCAAAACTTCAGTATGCTAAGTTAATCTTAGTCATTTTTATATACTTAGAGGAAAAAGGAAGAGTTGAATTTTCTGAACTTGAATTAATTCAAGATTCTTTCTCTTATTTCTCAGAAAGATATTGTAACAAATAATTTGCCTTTTTCTAGAAAGTGTTTGAAATCCTAATTAATGGATGTTTAGTTCTTTTTTTATTTTTAAAGATTTACTTATTTTTTTTAGGGAGAGGCTAAGAGAGCCTGTGCAAGTGCATGGGGGGAGGGATTGAGGGAGAGAGAATCCTGAAGCTGACTTCCCACTGAGCCCAGAACCTGACCCCAAGATCCTGACCAGAGCCAAAATCAAAAGTTGGCCACTTAGCCAACTGAGCCACCCAGGTGCCGCAGTTTTTGTTTTTAAGTCAGAGGGGAACAGGATGCGATAAAACTTTTAGATATTTTAGAATTTTTAAAAATGATCTACTTCTATATTTTATTCTGAAGAAATATATCCATAAGTAATGCTCATTGTATTTTTCTTATGGACTACTAATTACAAAGAAGAGAATAAAGATATAGCTTTAAGAACCATATGTGTAGCTGAACATGTGTGCATTTTTTTTCATTCTCATCTTCAATTTTCTGTTTAGGATCAGCTGAAAAGTGGAATTCTTAGAAGTAGCAATATACCTGTAAATCATCAGTACAGTAAGTAGTGGTAAAAGTTTATTTCATGTTATAGGAAGCATAGGATTAAATACTCTGTCTCAATATACTTTTTCTGGTAAGGTTACTTTGACAAAGAGGAAGAATTTTATATTTTAGTTTTATAATGTTTTTATTTTAGTTTTATAATATATTTTAGTTTTTTTTTTTTTTAAGATTTTATTTGTTTATTTGACAGACAGAGATTACAAGTAGACAGAGAGGCAGGCAGAGAGAGAGGAGGAAGCAGGCTCCCTGCTGAGCAGAGAGTCCAACAAGGGGCTCCATTCCAGGACCCTGGGATCATGACCTGAACCGAAGGCAGCGGTTTAACCCACTGAGCCACCCAGGCGCCCTATAATATATTTTACTTTCATAATTAGTTTTATATATTTTAGTTTTATAGTAATGTATTTAGTTTTAAATAAAGTTTTAGTTTTGGATTATAACAAAATGTTAAGGAATAGATTATGACACATACGCCACTGGAGAATAAGAGAAGAGGGTAGTAGTGTTGTAGTTTACTCCCAACAGCTAAACAACCTTGACCTCCATGTTTCCTTCTTGTTATCACCTTTGTTTTAGGAATTAGGTTTTCTTTCCTTTTTTAATAACTAAATCCCTGAGATTTTGGTATTCAAGTCAACCTTGCCATGTCACTATTAAAATGTTATGACAAACCAACCACTCGAGAGATTTTTCTAAGTGGCTTTCCTAATTCTTGGTATCCTCATCTTTACTTATTTTTAAATAGACTGCTAACAAAGCAGACTATTTATTTGTGCCATCTATTTTCTCCATTTTAGTTTCATTCCAAAGAGGCTATTTTTTTTTTCATTTTATATGTGAGAATTTTCTTTTTCTTTCTTTTTTTTTTTAGATTTCTTTCCAGCATAACAGTATTCATTGTTTATGCACCACACCCAGTACTCCATGCAATATGTGCCCTCCATAATACCCACCACCTGGCTCCTCCAGCCTCCCCGCCCTCCACCTTCAAAACTCTCAGGTTGTTTTTCAGAGTCCGTAGTCTCTCATGGTTCATCTCGCCTTCCAATTTCCCTCAACTCCCTTCTCTCCATCTCCCCTTTTCCTCCATGCTATTTGTTATGCTCCACAAATAAGTGAAACCATATGATAATTGACTGTCTGCTTGACTTATTTCACTCAGCATAATCTCTTCCAGTCTGGTCCATGTTGCTACAAAAGTTGGGTATTCATCCTTTCTGAAAGAGGCTATTTTTTTTTAAATTGAGTATACCCCTTTATGTTTCTTCAGCTTTCATGCCCATCTTCTTCCATATTCTGTATTACTCTGGTTCACTGTTGTTTTCTTCATATTCTTTTATAGCTGACTGCCTTTATGTAAGAGTTGGCACTTTCTTTTTATGTTCATAGATGTATTTAGTGATGATGTTTTCAGATGAAAACAGAGAAGTATTTATTTTCATTTGTGAAAGAACTAGCTCAGAAGAATCTACAACTTCATTTATAAGTAGTATCCTCCACTTATAAAAACCTCTAAATAAGTTAAAAATTTTATACAATCTTATGCAATTGTAAATACTTTAAGATATTACAGTTTATCTAATTTTAATGCTATTCACAGTTAAATGTATCGTATTACTTTGCCTTGTTTGTCACCTTACCTTATATACCTTTTCATGCTAGTTTTTAACTTCAAGAATATTTTTTGGCTTGATTCTAAGATTATATATGTAATGGTTGTTTTGAAAAATTGTGAAGTGGTAAGGATTTTTTTCTTGGTAATATGTATCTAATTTGTGATTCTGTTCCAAAATTTAATTTGTGATTCTGTTCCTAAGTTCTGCCAATGAGTAAATAAGACAAATTAATCAAATTTTGTTTCCTACCTTGTGTTAATATTTTTAATGAATACTAAAGTGATTAAATGTCTTGTAGTAAGTAAGAGAAGCCTGATTTTACACAGACTGAATAAGTAAGAGTTGATTGTCTATTACTTTTGTACATTTTTACTTAGAGGTGTAGGACTCCAATTTCATCCTTGGAGATTCCACTTTAACTTGCAGTTCGTATTACACAGATAAGTAGTTGCTTGAATATTTTTTGGTAGTGATTTTTTACATTTTTTGCATTTTTTTAATTACTTTTCTATACTTTCACTGTAACAGTGTTCTCATAATTATATACAGTTGTTCATATGTAAGGGCATATAAACATATCTATGTCTTCCCTTGTGATGTAAGTTTTCCAGCCAATATCGGCTTCTGCAAAGCTCTACATGAATCCTTATGCGGAAACAGAGCTCAAAACACCCAAACTTGATTGGAACATAGAAGTACAGAACATTGCCATTGAGTTGACCAAACCTCAGGTAAGATTCAGGTGGTCATTTCTAGTTTTGATTAGCTTTGATCTCAACTGCTTTTGTCCTTTGTGATTATTCCTTCTCCAGTACTCTAGTGGTTCTTTTATATACTTACATTTCTATTCTATTTATATATATATATACACAAACACACTCATATATGTATGTATGTGTATAGGTATATATATATTTTTAAGAAAATAAATACTAAATTTAAGAAATCATTTCCTTCATTTTATCTGGTCTTATACTCTAGTGGTTCTTTTATATACTTACATTTCTATTCTATTTATATAAAAATATACACAAACACACACATATATATATGTATATGTATAGGTGTATATATATTTTTAAGAAAATAAATACTAAATTTAAGAAATCATTTTCTTCATTTTATCTGGTCTTTTCCTTATTGATGGAGAATCTTACCAAATTATAGCAAATGACATTATTTCCATTTAATTTGCAATTGATGGAAGATTTTAATGTGATTTGTTTCTCATTCTTATTATATGCCCTGGGAGTTTAGACAACAGATGGAGAACTGGAAGTAAAAGGAGGACAAGGGATTTAGTTAAATGAGCTTTTAGCTCAGTGCAGCCCAATAAGAATACACAGTGGTTCCCCTTCCCTGTGGTTTCATTTTCCTTGGTTTTGGTTACATGGGTCAACTGTGGTCTGGAAGCAGATGATTTCTTTCTGATGTATGGTCAGAAGGTCAGTAGTGGCCTAACACTGTGTCACTGTGCCTACATCATTCACCTCATTTTATCTCACCATTAGGTGTTTTATCACAAGAAGAAGAAGGATGAATGCAGTACAATAGGATATTTTGAGAGAGAAACGCACACCACATTCACATAACTTTTATTACAGTATATTGTTAGTTCTATTTTATTACTAGTTATTGTTGTTAATCTCTTACTGTGCCTAATTTATAATTTAAACTTTGTCATAAGTATATATATGTGTAGGAAAAATATATCATATGTAGGGTTCAGTACTATCCATGGTTTCAGGCATCCACTGGCGGTCGTATAACATATTCCCTGAGGATAAGGAAATACTACTATAATGCGGTTTGTTTTTGTAATTTTTTAATTTTCTAGTAGCCACATTAGCAAAGTAAAAAGAAAAGATGAAATTAATTAATAAAATAACATTTTATGTAAGCTAACATTTCCAAAATATTAATCATTTCAGTATGTAATCATTGAAAAAAATTGTTAAGCTATTTTACATCTTTTTCTTTTTCCTAAGAAAAAGTCTTTGAAACCTATTTTTAAACTTAAAATACATTTTTTTTTAGAGATTTTATTTATTTATTTGACAGAGATCACAAGTAGGCAGAGAAGCAGGCAGAGAGAGAGAGGAGGAAGCAGGCTCCCTGCTGAGCAGAGAACCTGGTCCGGGACTTGATCCCAGGACCCTGAGATCATGACCTGAGCCGAAGGCAGCGGCTTAACCCACTGAGCCACCCAGGCGCCCCTAAAATACATTTTTTATATTTTAAACTTAAAATACTTTTAAACTTAAAATACATTTAAGTTCAGACTACCCATATTTTAAGTGGTGAATAACCACACTGTAACCATTAGGTAGTAGTGCATTAAGAAAAACCAAAAGGAAGAAGCTAGATTTGCTCTTCTCTTTACCTTATCTACAGTCCTGTGTGTGTGTGTGTGTTTTCCTCCATTTGAGCGGTTTACCAGGCGCATGCAGAGTTCTATTGATGGTAAGATGGGCAATTAGATAGCTTTATCTTGCTTTAGTTATGTAATGATTTTCTGGAGCGGTTTGCAAATCAGCTCATAGATAGTCCATGCTGAAATGATGGTCTAATGGAGAATATGTAGTTTTAGAAACAACCATATTCTAGTCCCTAGTTGCAAATAGCATGTGTGTTGTTTCAGTGGGCATTTATTGCGCACTGTAACGTGTTTGAAAATAGGATATATTACTATTGATGGTACAGCTGTTTATTTGACAGCACTTTTTTCTTTTTGTAGTAGAACTTAAAAATTATGTTACAACTTATAATGAATGTCATCTTAAATTTGATGAAATATGATATTTATAGGCAGGGAACGATGATATTCATTGTTCAGGGAAGTTAGAGTTTTACTATACTGAAAATATACTAAAATTTGGTGTTTATCTCTGTGTTCAATGTAATAAATATAACTATTTTTTTGTTTTAATAGTACTTAAGCATGATTGACCTTTTGGAGTCAGTGGATTATATGGTTAGAAATGCCCCTTATAGGAAATATAAGCCTTATTTACCACTTCATACCAATGGTCGACAATGGTAAGTTAGACTCTTTTTTTTTTTTTAAATGAGAAACATATAGTTAGGAACTCTCAGATTTAAGAGACCTTTAAAGCCATGTAATGAAGCTACTCTTTTTTTTCTTGATAGACATGAGAGGGATATCTTACATATTATGTCTTTGTTACTATTTTCGTATATACATTCTCTTGTGATCTTGCTTTTAGACTGTTCTCGAATTCTCAGCTTAGCATTAAGACTTTAATCACGTTTTGGTCTTAGTGCTCTTTAGTCACCACATGGGCTCAACGTTACAACCATATTGAGATAGTATTAATTTTGCATAACATGTCATTTTGTGTCTTTATGATTTTGCTTTGACATACCCTCTTACTGGAGTAATTAGCTCATTTTGCAATTTGTTTAAGCTGGAGAATTGTACTGGGGAATTGAAATGTTAATTACTGGGCTCTTAGAGAAGAACAGTTAATAAGAACAAAAAATGTAACAACATAGATCTAAAAAGTAAAAGCCATTTTCCTGCTGCTTCTTAAACCTTTGTTTTCAAATGTGCATTAACAAAATTTGATTTGCAGGTGGAAATATGCAATTGATTCTGTTCTTGAAGTTCATATAAGAAGGTATACACAGATGTGGTCATGGAGTAACATAAAAAAACACAGGCAGTTGCTCAAGAGTTATAAAAGTGCCTACAAAAGCAAGCTAACCCAGACTAAAGTCCCGGAAGAAATACAAAAACAAATTCAGGTATAACTCATATATATTGATGAAAACTATTCTTTGTTAAATCATCCTTTAAGTTTTCCTAAAATAATTTGAATTAAAATATAATTTTAGAAAGAATATAGGGCATGGATTGCACGGAGCACTGGGTATTACATTGCAAACAATGAATCATGAAACACTACATCAAAAACTAATGATATACTGTATGGCGACTAACATAACATAATAAAAAAAGAAAGAATAAAACTGATTTCTTTTTGAGATAATTTTATGGGAAAATACAGAGTATTTTTTCAGTTTTTTTTCTTTAAACAAATATTTCCTTCTCATCCTAGTATCAGATAAAAGATACTAGAATACAAGAAACTATTTGGAGAAATGCATTTGGTTTTTACGATAATGTTTATAAAATCAGTGTCAGAGTTATTCAAATATATGTTTATTATTAGCTAGATGTATGTTATTAGTTTTGTTAGTGGCTTTTTTTCAGAGTTCCAAGTTATAAAAAAACAGCTCTTATATTCCTCAAAATAGGAACCCCTATTAAATACAGAAAAATACCCCATAGTATATAATTTGCTCAGTGTTGTCTGGTCCTGATTATATAACCATTTCCGTCATAAATTCATAACATGAAGAATTAATTGCATTCCTATTATTCTGAAATAATATGAGAATTGCTAATATTATATATTAGAAAAAACATCAAGTTTCTTAGCCTCTCAGATCTGATGTTCTCATCAGAGAACATGTATAAAATGGAAACAATATTTGTTTTATAGAGCTGTGAGAATTTCATGAACTAGCACATAGATTACTTCATACATAGGTCACCTAATACATGTTTAGGTTTTTATTTATTTTTATAGAAATTACCCAAATCGGTTTCTACTTAAACATAGTTGTTGATTTGTAGAATTTTTCATTCTTAAATTCTGTGTTTTATGTTTTTCATTCTTAAACTGTGTGTTTCATTCTTTAAATTCTTTGTTTATGCCTTTAATACAATGGTATAAAATAGTATGAAAAAAAGTGAGTTAATACAAACCATAAGGATAATACCTAAAACAAGCCATCCTCCTAAATATTCTTGTTTCTATAATGGTGTCATTAAATTCCTGTTTTTATATTATATTTATTGAAGATTTGCTTTCTTAGAAAACTTATTTCCATTATTGCAAAAACGAAGTATAAAGCTGAGTGTACATTCAAATTATCCTTTTATTAGATCACAGTTACTGTTTGTTCATAGACTGAACAAGCCTAGAAATCCTAGAATAAAATATTTTTTTAATCTAATGCCATTTTTCTTGTTTACAAGTGTCTCTTTGTTTTATAGGATTTGGAGAAGACTCTAGATGTTTTTAACATCATTTTAGCAAGGCAACAAGCACAAGTTGAGGTAATCATTTTGATGAGCTAATTGTATGTTTTAAGCACGTTACTACTATTCTTTTAAACTTGAGATCAAGAAATCTTTAGCTTCATGGGACTTGTTCAAGTAATAATAAAGGTTGATTTTCCATGCCTTCATTTAGTCTCAAGAGAAAAAAATTGGCATATTGGGGAAAAAATCCCACTAACATGAAAAAGAAAAAATTTTTAAATTTTATAAAAGAATCTGAATCCCCCCAAAGGAAGTAAATAAAAGTTGTCTGTAATCCTAGCAACATAGGATGCTGCTGTTAATATTTTGACATACAGTCTTCCAATTTTTCTCCCTTGCTTAAGTACTAACTGACATATGCTTTTTATCCCCCAACCTTTCACTTTATCTTTGCTTTGTTTCCTTTTCCTTTTCTTCTTTCCTCTTTCCCTTCTTCTTTTTGCCCATAATTAGAATCAATTTATATTTCATAGTTTATGCTGATTTATCCCATTTGGCATATTCTACCTTGTCCACATCATTCCATCTCAATCCTATTATTCTGTAACATGACTTCTTTGGTAATTAAAAAAATAAATTTTAAGTGCAATACAACTCACGATAGAAAAGTTAGGAAGTAGAGATATACAAAGAAAGAAAATAGAAACACCTATTATCTCACACTAAAGATACCTACCATTAATATTTTTTTGTATATTCTCTTAGGTTTTTTTTTTATATTCATAGATCTCCAGGCACATAATCTTGTTTTTATTTTTTTTTTTAATTTTTATTTTTTTAATTTTTTATTTTTTATAAACATATATTTTTATCCCCAGGGGTACAGGTCTGTGAATCACCAGGTTTACACACTTCACAGCATTCACCAAAGCACATACCCTCCCCAATGTCCATAATCCCACCCCCTTCTCCCAAACCCCCTCCCCCCAGCAACCCTCAGTTTCTTTTGTGAGATTAAGAGTCACTTATGGTTTGTCTCCCTCCCAATCCCATCTTGTTTCATTTATTCTTCTCCTACCCACTTAAGCCCCCATGTTGCATCACCACTTCCTCATATCAGGGAGATCATATGATAGTTGTCTTTCTCTGCTTGACTTATTTCACTAAGCATGATACGCTCTAGTTCCATCCATGTTGTCGCAAATGGCAAGATTTCATTTCTTTTGATGGCTGCATAGTATTCCATTGTGTATATATACCAATCTTGTTTTTAAATGGGACTAAAGCACTTACCTGTTCATTCATTTACTTAGTAAGTACTTGTTGAGAACCTGTTTTACTAGCATCATGGTGAAGAGCATGGACTCTGGAGTCAGCTTTGCCTACTTGTGTGATCTTAGGCTGGTTATTTAACCTCTCTGTGCCTCAGTTTCCTCATTTGTAAAATAGGATTGATTCATAATACCTACATCGTATAGGGTTGCTGTGAGAAGGGCATGATGATCCATGCAAAGCACTTGGGCTGCTGAATACCTGGAACATGATGATTACTAAATAGGTCATTTTCTTCATTATCATCATCATCATCATCATCATTTGCATTAGCAAACAGAAGTGAACAAGCAGACAAAAATCCCTCATTTACATTCTGGCAGAAGAAGGATAATAAAAACGTAAAAAAAAAAAGTAGAAAAGAATATAAAGAAGCAATATCTTACTTGCTAGGCGGTGATGATGATGATGATTGCAATTTTAAATTGGATGGTCAAGGAAAGCCTCACTAAAAAGGAAACATTTGAGCAAACACCTGAAGAAGATGAGGGAGTCACCAGAAAGTTATCTGAAAAACATACCAGGCAGAAAGAATATGGCAAGCTGGAAGGTTTGGAGGTGGGGGTTCATTCACAGAACTAAGGGAGTGGTGAGAGAGAAGAGAGTGGTGGTTAATGAGGTCAGAACAGTATAGTGGAGTAGTGAGGGTGGTACTTTGGGAGTTGGGGAGGGTGCCAGCTTGTAGAGCCTTGAAATAATTGTGTGAATTTGACTTTTACTCTGAATTTGCAGAGCCATTTGGAGAATAGAATGATATAACCCAACTTAAGTTTTAAAATGCATTCTGGCTGCTCTTTTGAAAACAGGTTGTAAAGGGAGAACAAGGGTGAAAATAGGGAGATCAGTTAGGATGCTACTGAAATATTTGAAGAGAAATAATTGTACCTTGGCTGAGAGTAGTTGCAATGGAAGTGAAGAGAAAGGGTCATATTCTGGATGTTTTTCGAACATGGAGCTAAGATTTCCCAACTGGTATGGGTTATAAGAGAGAAGTTGGAGATGACTTTAAAGGTTTTGGCCTGTTGCAGTTGGAAAGATGCAGTTTTCATGAAAAGAGATGGGGAAGTCTGGATAGAACAAGCTTGGGTGAGATGGAGAGATCAGGAATCCAGTTTGGGACCTGTTAAGTTTTAGGTATATTTTAGACAATGATGTGTGGAGCAACAGAGTAGGATCTTAGATACATGAATGTGTGGTTTAGAAGAAAAATCTGTGCTATATATATAAATTTGGGAGAGGCAAACACCTAGAAGGTATTTAAAACCATGACATTGAATAAGATCACCAAAGAAATTAGAGTAACTAGAGAAGTGTTCCAAAGACCCAAATTACTTTGTTATAGATCACAGAGATGAGAACCAACAAAGATGACCATGGAGGAGTTGCCAGAGGTATAGTTGGGAAGCTCTGTGATTGTAATCTCCTCAAAGTGAAGTGAGGAAAGAAAAAGGGAGTGATCTACTGTGACAGAAACATGATTAGTCAACTGAGCTGGGGACTGAGAATTGACTATTAGATTTACCAAAATATGGGGTATTTCAGCCATTACTTCTTTCAAATAATTTTTTTTTTTTTTTTTTTTTTTTTTTTTTAAGTAGGCTCCTCTTTCAGCATGGAGTCCAACACTGGGCTTGAACTCAGGACCCTGAGATCAAGACCTGAGTTGAAATCAAGAGTCAGACACTTAACTGACTGAACCACCTAGGCACCCCTCTTCAAATAATTTTTGATCAAATTTCTTTCTTCTTCCCCTTTTGGACTCTGATTTTATTCACACACACACACACACACTTGACCCTTGAGCAATATAGGGGTTAGGGACCCATTGCATAGTAAAAAATCTGCATATAACTTTAGACCCCCCAAAACTAAACTACTAATAGCCTAGTGTTGACCAGAAGCCTTACTGGTAATATAGACAGTTGATTAATACATACTTTTATGTTATATATATTATATACTATATTTTTATAATAAAGTAAGCTAGTGAAAAGAAAATGTTAATAAATCTAGGGAAGAGAAAATACATTGGCAGAATTATACATATATTTATTTTTAAAAAGTCCATGTGTAAGTTCACCTGTGTAATTCATACCTGTGTTCAAATAATTTCTGGTCTAGATTTCTTTCTGCTTTCCTTCTTGAACTTCAATTTCATACACATACACACAAGTATGTACATCTATATGCATGTATGTAAATATATACTTATACATGAGATCTTTCAATATACCACAAGTTCCTGAGACATTGTTCCATTTTTTTCATTAATCTTTTTACTCTTTGTTTTTTAAAATGGATAATTTCTGTTGATATGCCTTCAAGTTTATACTTTTCTCTGTCATCTCCATTTTAATATTAGCCCATCCTAATTTTTATTTTAGATAATTTTTTTTAGGTCAAAAACTCCTTCTGAATTCCTTTTTATAGTTTCCACTTCTCTGCTGAAAATTCCAATCTTTTTAGTAATTTCAAGTATCCTTCCCTTCCTATCATGTGACAAATATAATTCAAGTAATTTCCCTTTCTATCATGTAACAAAGGTAACATCAGTTCTCTGCTGGTTTCAACATCTAAGTAATCTGATTGTTGACATCTGTTAATTGTCTTTTCCCTTGAAAATGGGTCACATATCTTTTTTTTTTTTTAACTGCATCATATCCTAGGCATTGTGATATTATGTTGTCTCTGAGTCCTTCTTATATTCTGCAAAACGTTGATATTTTGCCTTAGCACACAATCTTTAGTTTTGTTTTGCATTCTGTGGATCTTGGTTCAAATCTCAATTCCATATTTTCTGCCTTTGGTATGTTGGTTTAGGTCCATTTTGCACATGAATAGCACAAGAATTTGTTGGAGACTTGTGCAGGTGGGTTCATATCTCATTTCAGGTCTCTAAAGCTTTGCTGCTTTCCTTTAGGTTACTTTTATACATGGGCAGCTTGGGTTAGACTGAAATTCATGCAGGTGCATACACAGAATTAAGAGATAACCATTCTGTGACTCTTCTCCCTCTAGCATGTCCCTTGTCCCCTCCGGTTTACACGGACTCCATTTTCTCATTCCTCAGCCAAACTGTAGAATTTCTTTCAGGTATTCAGCTGCTTGTGCCTCTGCAGTGCTCCATGATTCAGGCCTGCCTCAGGATACAGCCATGTGAAGTAGTTTTCTCTGGCTGCATAATAAACTCAGTGGCTTAAAGCAATACACATTTATTTATTTATTTAAGATTTTATTTATTTTTTGGCCGTGAGATCATAAGTAGGCAGAGCAGCAGGCAGAGAGAGTGAAGCAGGCTCCTTCCTGAGCAGAGAACCTGATGTTGGACTTGATCCCAGGACCCAAGATAATGGCCTGAGCAAAGGCAGAGGCTCAACCCATTATCTCAGAGTTTCTCTGGGTCAGAAGTTCAGGTATAGCTTACCTGAGTTCTCTGCTTATGGTCTCAAAATATTGCCCTCAAGATGTTGGCTGGGACTGTAGTTTCACTTGGAGTGTCACCGATGAAAGATCTACTTTTGTTGGTGGATTTTCTGTGGAATGGAGAACTTGAGTTTCTTGCTGGCTGTTGGCCAGAGGCTGTGCTTAGCTCTTAAATTTCATATCATTTCCTTGCCAGATGGGCCTCCAGACATAGGCAGCCCACAATATGGCAACTTGTTTTTTCAAAGGGAGAGAGAGACTCCAGCAAGACAGCTGGTATAGTTTCATGTACATAATCACATACACCTTGTCACCTTTGCCATATTCTGTTGGTTAGAAACAGGCCGTAGGGCATATCCACGCTAAAAGGAAGAGGAATGCTCACGGGCAAGAATAGGAGGGAAAAGTTATGGGGTGGAAGGGGGTAGGGAGACCATGTAAAAAACAAATCAAAATAAAACATCGGAAGCTCACTCTGATGAAGGTCACTCCTCCAGGTTTTGACTCATTTCCATCATCTGCCTACTTTGCGTTTTAGAGTTTATTGTAGATATTTTTGTATTTTTAGAATTTTTAGTCATCAGCATGAAGGATGGGCTATAGAGGGCTTATGTCACCATGGAACTGAAAGTTTATTTTTGGATTTAGCAATAAGGAAGTCATTTAAAAAACAATGTTTATGAAAGAATGTAGGTAGAAACTTGATAGGAATGAGAGAGAGGGGATGTAAGGGAGAACAGGTAAATGGAGCAGTGCCTGGTAGGGGAATGTGGAGTCAAGAAATGTTTTATAATTTGCTGTTACTTCCTTTAAAAAATGTATTAGTGTAAAAAATGTATTAATGTTTTATTTTTATGCCAATAGAATAATTTATTCAGCATTTTAAATAGCTTCTGTGCATATATCAGAATTTGTTTCCCTATTTCCCACTGGTTATATTTAAGTATAAATGAGACTTCAATGAACAGTCTTGTCTACATGCTTTCTCAAACATCTCTTGTTTTCTTTTTTTTTTTTTTAAAGATTTTATTTATTTATTTGACAGACAGAGATCACAAGTAGGCAGAGAGGCAGGCAGAGAGACAGAGAGAGGAGGAAGCAGGCTCTCCTGCTGAGCAGAGAGTCCAACGTGAGGCTCGATCCCAGGACTCTGGGATCATGACCTGAGCCGAAGGCAGAGGCTTTAAGCCACTGAGCCACCCAGGTGCCCCCATCTCTTGTTTTCTTAGAGCACCTGTGCTCCCCAAGGTACAGTTTTTGGGTCAGGGTATATGAGTATTCTAGAAGTTATTTGCTACTGCTGGGCCTTGTTCCTATGAATTAAAGGAATGATTTTCCAAAAGGAACAGATCATTTCAATCCTTCCTAAGTTGAGTTGCTTGACTTTTATTGGATGTTCTTTTTAAAAAAATTTTTTTTCAGAGAGAGTACAAGTTGGGGATGGGGCGGAGGAGAGGCAGAGGGAGAGCAGGAGAGAGAGAGAGAGAGAAAATCTTAAGTAGGCTTCATGTTCAGCATGGAGCCCAACACAGGGCTCAGTCTCAGGACACTGAGATCATGACCTGAGCTGAAAGCAAGAGTTGGACACTTAACTGATACCCCTAATTGGGTATTCTTAATACCAGTTACCAGGTGCTTAAAAATTGACAAAAGAGGATTATTGGATGCTGTAGACAAAGGGATGGATATACATGAAGAAAAGGCATTTAGAGTCATCCGAGGTGAAGTTTTTTATTGCAAAAGAGAATCCACAGGGTCACAGAATTTAAAAGATAGGCAGGAACTGGCCGAGGTTATTTACCGTATAGTCTTTGCTGAACCAGGAAGGAGGTGAAGACAACAGAGAGAGTATTAACGTGAAAGGATTCTGTATTTCTCTTTGTATTAGGTCATATGTATTTAAAATCTATTTTTGGTCTCATGTAGATATATTTTACTTTGAAATAATTATAGATTCATAGGAAGTAAAGCGAAGATAACTCACAGAAGTCCTTAGGTACTCTTCCCTCAGTTTTCCCCAATGGTTATATCTGACATAATTATAATATTAAAATCAAGGATTAGATACTAGTACATTATGTGTATATAGTTCTAGATCAGTATACATTTTTAAATATATTTTTAAGTGATAATTGTCAAGATACAGGAAAGTTTTTCCCAGTATTTTTTATTTTGTTTTATTTTCTTCTTAGTTATTATCATTGTTTGAAATTAGTATTTTTATTTTTTGTGCTTTCTAATTAATTCACTCTGTCTTTTCTCTTTATGAAGTCTTTTTAAATTTTTGAGTTTATTTTGAAATTCTTCAAAATCTGTGACATGCTAATCACAGCTTTACAAACATTTCAGTGCTAATAGTGGCTTTATCTTTTAAAATATTAAAAAAAATTTTTTTAGGAATTTAAATAGAGATTTAGGAGGGGGAAGGTGAATGTTACGTTGGTCACTACATTATCTTAATGTCTCTTATCGACATTACTTTTGAAATTTCTCTTGATTAATTCACTTTTCAAAATAAAAGTGTTCCCCTTAAAGTTTAAAAATATATGTTATAGAATACTAAAAAGTAAAATTTTTATGTGTGATAAAAAAGATGGTAACAAAAAAATTTAGTGCCTGCTCTTTTAAAATCATTAGTTAGGGGCACCCTGGGTGGCTTAGTCAGTTAAATGTTGGATCTTGAACTCTGGGTTGTGAGTGCAAGCCCCAGGCTATGCTCCATGTTGGGGGTGAAGACTACTTAAAAAAAAAAAAAAAAATATTTTTTTTTTTAGTTTTTAACATATTTTAAAAACCCTTTTAACTAAACTTAGAATTTTTTTTTAAAAGTAGACTCCACATCCAGCGTGGATCACTGTGTGAGGCTTGAACTCACAACCCTGAGATCAAGACCTGGGTTGATATCAAGATCCAACGCTTAACTGACTAAGCCACTGGTGTGCCCCAACATTTTTTGTTTTAAGTAATCTTTGTGCCCAATGTGGGGCTTAAACTCATGGCCCTGACATTAAGAATCGCATGTTCTACCCATAGAGCCATCAGGCACCCCTGTTGAGTTAAAAGGTTTTTAATAAAATGTCAAATACTGTACAGCTGTTCCTGTATCTAGATTTACAGAGAACTGTTCACAAATCCATCTATTTATTAAGTCCAGTATGTAGGACAGGTTTAGGCTTGCAGGCTGAGGTTGCATTTTCTCTAAAAGAATTGTTGATAGATGTTTTAAAGCTTAAAAACCCAGATGGTATACATTTAATTGGGTGCCTTTGCTGAAACAGCTCAGTTTCATCTACTCCCTGCTTGATGATCTCTCCTGTTGTTGAGGAAACTCTTATGTGGTATCTCATTGGTTCTGAAACTTGCTGCATATTAGAATCTATAGGGAATTTGTTCAAAACCAATGCCTAGAGTTCACTTCCTCAGGTTTTTTGATGGGGCTTGGGCATTGTTGTTTTTTGTTTCTGTTTTTTTTGAAGTTTCCTGATGATTCTTAAGTGCATCAACGACTGAACACCACTGAGTTCTGTATTGATACACAGTAAATGATTGAGCTGATTTGTCATTCACTTTCAGTTCAGAAATTCAAACAGGGCCTGAATGTATGCGCTTATCTCTGGCTTGTGACAAAAATGTCACTTTTCCTCCATGCTTATTCTTTATGTTCTCAGGCACTACTCTAGTCTCTTCCTGAATTATCAATGGTGTAATAGTGCTCTTCCATTACTACTTTTATTTTTTAAAGGATGAGCCCTTTTCATAGGTTGCATGATTTCTTTGTCCTAAAGATTAATACCTGCTATCGAACTATGTAGCCTCTATTTAAATGATAGATAGATTTGAAATTTTTTAAGCCACTTTCAGGTTTTATTATTTCTTCTTTTGTTTCTTATTTCAAGTGCTTCTTCTCAGTAACACTTAACCCTTACAACTTCTTTTGTTATGGACATGATGGGGTTAGTTCCACTCAAAAAGTATCTCAAAGCAAAAGACAAACACAGTAAGCACTTGGATTAATGATACTGTACCTAAGTCTGACATGAATTCCAGATATTGGTGGCTAAGAATTGATTTGCTTTTGCTGAAGCTTTGTATTTATGAACATTTTAAAGTAGAAAGTTTAGTAGCAGGAATGAAAATGGTAGCTAACATTTTCTTGGTCTGATTTCCTGGGTATTGTCAATTCTGAGGAAAGTACTATTTTCTTCAATTTATATTAGCAAATTAAGACATAGGTTAGACAAATTGTCTAAGTTCTACTTATCATGAAAAATACAAAAAGAACACTAATCTTCTATACCAAGAGAATAAAGGAGCTAGATGTTATTTCATATAGAATATAAAGTAATCAGATATATATTTTTTACTTAATATATTTCTGACCAATGAAAATGGGTTGGTAATCTTGACAAAGATAGTTATGGCTGAGGTATAAATGATAAAACTTTGATAGTTTTGCTCACAGATGTAGACCTCTTCCCCATTTCTTTTTTTAAAAAGATTTTATTTATTTGACAGAGAGAGATCACAAGTAGACAGAGAGGCAGGTAGAGAGAGGGAGAAGCAGGCTCCCTGCTGAGCTGAGACCCCCTGGGGCTAGATCCCAGGACCCTGAGATCATGACCAGAGCAGAAAGCAGAGGCTTTAACCCACTGAGATACCCAGGTGCCCCCTCATTTCTTTAATATCTAGTTGTTAAAGAGAACTTACCTGGGTGCTTGGGTGGCTCAGTCGCTTAAGTATTTGCCTTTGGCTCAGGTCATGAGCCCAGGGTCCTGAAATTGAGTCCTGTGTCTGGCTTCCTGCTCAGCCTGTTTCTCCCTCTGCTCCCCAACCCCCACCCTGCTTACACGCTCTCTCTCAAATAAATAAAATCTTTAAAAATAAATACAATAAAGAGAACTTACTTAACTTAGTTTAAACTTCTCTTTACTAATTCAGCTCTTTTTTTTCAATTTCCCTTTTGGAGTATTTTACCTTTTGTAATATGGGGAGACTTGCAATAGGCTACGAGTTCATTACCATTTTAAAATACTATAAATTTTAAGTGGGAAAATTATTAAAGTTTACTTATTCAGGAAATGAGAAGATAGAGTCTAAATAATTTATCCCCTTTATTCTATTCATCCTCTGTTTTCTGCTTTTTAGTTATCTATATTTTAGTATTTCAAGGATTTGCAGAAAATCAAGACAGAATTTATTGAAAAGAGAATGAAATGAGATTCAAGGACTGTTTTTATTTATATTTGACCCTTTTCCCATGTCATAGTTAGCAAGCCAGCAATGTATATGAATTCTGAAATATAATTGTTTTAAATTAATTAATGCTTCTAAGGGTGGAAGCATCTTTTTAGAGAACTTTTTTTTGTTGTTGTTAGAGAGAGAGACAGAGCGGGAGCACAGGCAGACAGACTGGCAGACAGAGGCAGAGGGAGAAGCAGGCTCCCTGCCGAGCAAGGGGCCCGAAGTGAGACTAGATCCCAGGATGCTGGGATCATGACCTGAGCCAAAGGCAGCCACTTAACCAACTGAGCCACCCAGGCATCCCTTTAGAGAATTTTTTAATTATTTTATAAATCTGCAGTCTTAGTGGCTTGTTACCTTAAACATTTGGAAGATATTGCTCAAAAAAAATTCACTTGAAACTTTTAGTGTGTTTCTGTCAAAATGCAGCATCATCAACATTTTATCAATAGGTGTGGAAGGTAAATTAACAGTGTAACTATATTAACAAAATCATGTTGAACACCATTTCAGAAGGCTTTCTTGACTGTTTTTAACCTAATGTACTGTTAAAAAAATTAACCATTGTTTTTACCCAGCTACACCTAAAAACAAAGAGGAAATTTACTCTTTAAATAAATTTAAAAATTTTTACTTTCAGGTGGTTCGATCTGGGCAAAAATTAAGGAAAAAGTCTACTGACACAGGCGAGAAACGTGGAGGCTGGTTTAGTGGGTTTTGGGGTAAGAAGGAGTCTAAGAAAAAAGATGAAGAATCTTTGATTCCTGAAAGTAAGTTCCAAATCAGATAATTTATTGTAACTGATAAGAAAAAGATATATAAATTTATTTTATATTAGAAGTTTCACTTAATTTTTAACATACCTAGGGAGTTCTAAAGTCCTTATGTGAGACCAGAATTCTGTTAATGGTGTCTCTTTGCCTTTTCTTGATGTAAGCAAATAAATACATGATGTTTGTTTTAACTAGGCAAAGAAATATATTAGAAGAGATTACCTGGGTGCTTTTGCTTTTGCGTTTGTGCATTTGCTTGAGCAATGACTTTTCAGGCACTTGTTAGTTTCTTTGATGTTTTTTTAAATTTTATCTGTAAAATTGAAGCAATTGATTTCTTAAAGAACTGTACTTTCTTTGTAGCTATTGATGACATTATGACTCCAGAGGAAAAAGATAAGCTCTTCACTGCTATTGGTTATAGTGAGAGCACCCACAACTTAGCTTTACCCAAGCAGGTAATTATTTTTAGGTGGTTTTAGAGGTATTTTGTTTCATTTTACTGTATTATCTTGAATTGGATTAAATGAGTTAATGATTTTTATAAAAATTTGTCATTTGTTTCTTCTCACAAGAGTATGTAAGAAGAATTGGAGTAAATTCTTTTTTAAATGTTTGATAGAATTTACCAGTGACATTATCAGGTCCTGAGGTTTTCTTTGTCAGGAGGTTTCTGATTACTGACTCAATCTCCTTACTCATTATTGGTCTGTTCAGATTTTCTGTTTCTTCATGATTCAGTCATGGTGAATTGAACATTTCTAGAAATTTCTCCATTAGGTTGTCTAATTAGTTGGTATATAGTTATTCATAGGAGTCTTTTACTATGATCCTTTGTATTTCTGTGGTTATCAGTTGTGATAGCTCCTCTTTTACGTATAATTTTATTCATTTGTCTTTCTTCCTTGCTTAGTCTAGCTAAAGGTTTGTCAGTTTTATTTTTAAAGAGCCAACTCTTGGCTTTATTAATCTTTTCTATTGTTTTTTTAATTCTCTATTTCACCTCTAATTTTTATTATTTCCTTTCCTCTAACTTTGGGCTTTGGGATGCCTGGGAGGCTTTGTTGGTTAAGTGTCTACCTTCAGCTCAGGTCAGAATCCCAGGGTCCTGGGATGGAATGGAGCCCAGCATTTGGCTCCTTGTTCAGCAGGGAAACTGCTTCTCCCTCTGCCTACCATTCCCCCTGCTTGTGCTCTCTCTGACAAATAAATAAAATCTTTAACTTTGGGCTTAGTTTAATTCTTCTTTTTCTAGTTTCTTGAGGTGTAAACTAAATTGTTTATTTCATATCCTTCTTCTTGTTTTATGAATTTATCACTATAAACTTCCCTATTAGAAGGAAGATGCTTCTGCTCTATCTCATAAGTTTTGATGTATTGGGTTTCTTTTTTTTTATATCTCATGTTGTTTTCTTATTTTCCTTTTGATATATTCTTTGATACAGTGGTTGTTCAGGGGTGTGTTATTTAATTTCCACATATTAGTGAATTTTGTAGTTTTCCTCTTTTTTTTTTTTTTTTTTAAGATTTTATTTATTTATTTATTTGTCAGAGAGAGACAGAGAGAGCACAAGCAGGCAGAGTGGCAGGCAGAGGCAGAGAGAGAATCAGGTTCCCCGCTGAGCAAGGAGCCTGATGCAGGACCTGATCCCAGGACACTGGGATCATGACCTGAGCCAAAGGCTGTGGCTTAACCAACTGAGCCACCCAGGTGTTCTGTGACTTTCCTCTTAATAAGATCTTATTCCTTTGTGGTTGGGAAAGATACTTAATATAATTGACATCTTCTTGAATTTTTTTAAACTTGTTTCATTGCCCAATATATGCTCTATCCTAGGAAATGTTTCTGTGGTCTTGAGAAGAATGTTTATTCTGCTGCTGTTGAGTGGAATGTTTTGTGCATATCTCTTAGGTCCTTTTGGCTTACAGTGTTTTAATCCATTGTTTCTTTATTGATTCTCTGTTAAGATGAGTTATCTGTTGTTGAGAATGGGTTACTGAAGTCCCCAACTATTGCCATTTATTTCTTTTTTTAGTTCTACTAGTATTTGCTTTATATATTTAGGTACTGTGATGTTGGGTGCATAAGTATTTACAAATCTTATGTTTTCTTGATGAAATATATTCATCATTATATAATAACCTTCTTATTTCTTTTGACAACATTTAAAGTTTATTTTCCTGTGATATGAATATAGCTACCCTTTTTGGGGAGAGTTACTTTTTGCTTGAAATATCTTTTTCCATTTCTTCACTTTTAGTCTATGTGTGTCCTTAAACCTAAAGTGAGTGTCTTTCTTGTAGGCAGCATATCATTGGCTCCTTTTTTTTTTTTTTAAATCCGCTCTGCCATTTTTTATCTTTTTATTAGAAAATTTAATCTACTTCCTTTTAAAGTAATTATTTAGGTAAGGACCTACTGTTGCCATTTCATTAATTGTTTTCTGTTTTGTGAATCTTCCTCTCTTAGTGTGTGTCTTCCTTTGTGGTTTGATGAGAATCATCTCTCTGGTTCTCTGTCCTACCTCTTTTTGACCTATCAATTTTTTGGTCAGGATTTTTATTCTCAGTGTTTTTTTTTTAACCCTCCAAAGACATCAAGCAGATGCTCTCTATATTTTGTCTAGTTTTTGAGCCAGAGGATTGGTCTGAATTAGTTTGCTTTAGTGAAAGTTGGTGAATTGAGTATTTATGTGACAAAATATTTAGTGAAGTTTCATTTATTATCTCTAAAACTAGGAGAAAATGAATTTTGAATCCTTAAAGTTGTCCTTTTTGAACAATTTTGTAATTTTGTATTGAAATTTTTAATGTTCTTTTTGAGAATATTGTATTTAGATCACTTTATAATCCAACAAATTTAAATAAGAAATTATTAAAGAAAGTACTAATTAAACTATAACAATTTTCATTCATTTCCTTTGTTTAGTATGTTGCGCATATAATGACACTGAAGCTAGTAAGCACCTCTGTCACATTAAGAGAAAACAAAAATATTCCAGAAATATTGAAAATTCAGATAATTGGCCTGGGCACCCAAGTATCTCAGAGACCAGGAGCACAAGCACTTAAGTAAGTTTTAAAAAGCCTATTATTTCAGTTTTTGTTTCTAGATAAGACTTGGCCTCCAAATAACATTATTTAGCATTAAGCAACTGATTAATAATAATTCTTTACTTTATTTTCCTCTTGTGTCGGGCCTTTTTGTATCTGAATTTGTTTTGTAATGAAGCTGTATGAGGAGTTCATCATTTATTCTACCCTCTATTCTTTCCTTCACAAATACTTCTTGGATACTGTTAAGTTTATCAGTTTGATACTATGAAGGCTAGCACAGGAATATTTAGTTTCTGTTTTTAAGAAGTTTATGCTGGCTGTTAAGAGAGCATAGCCAGAAAGTTAAAAGAACTATGTAACATATGAGAAAGCTCAGAAGTGAGAAGATGCTGTAAGGTGAAATGTTGATTGCCCCTTAGGCTCAGTCGCAGAGGAGAATGGGCTAGAAGAATTGGGACTTGGGGTAGGCAAGTAGAAAGGAGTAGAAGCAGGGATGAGGGTGTTTTCAGGTGACATGAAATAGAGAGATGAGTTCCTGAGTGAAGTTAGTGTACATTCATGTGACAGTGATCGGAAATCCTATAGTGTTTGGGTGTTGGCCAAAGTGTACTTCTCATGTGGTTGAAGAGTTAAGAGCCAAAAACCAAAACAAAATCCCAGGTTGTATGGGTAATTGAATGTCAGGCCAAAGAGTTTGGACTTTACCTCAGGTAATGGGTATAGTACTGGCTCTCAAGGGAGTTTTTTTAAAAGGAAAACTTATATTTTAACCCATTACATTACACAGCATCTTAATTATGTTACTTATTTATTTACTCACTGAACTGTAGGGTAGAAGCAAAATTAGAACATTGGTATATAACAGGCCTGAAACAGCAGGGCGTTGTACCATCACTTGTGGCTTCCATTGGCGATACTACCTCGTCCTTGCTTAAAATCGAGTTTGAAACCAATCCAGAGAACAGCACTGCTGACCAGACTCTGATTGTTCAGTCTCAGCCTGTGGAGGTCATCTACGATGCTGTAAGTGCAAGGAGAAAGTCAATCTTTATTAAACCCATCTTATACTTCTGGTGTATGGTTTTCTTATTTTTCCTCTTTAACACTTAACATTTCTTTACTTAGCAACTAAATTTAGTAATACTTTTTTTCTTGTTTTAAAAGCAGTACATGTTTAACAGTTAATTTTGCTTTTTCATATGCTGCCATTTTTTTTTCCTGCTCTATTTACCTATGCTTATGTTAAAGTAAAAAAAAAAAAATCTAATATACTATTCAAAAAGTCTGTGTTGGAGCATTGGTTGGTGGCTGCTTTCAGCTCAGGTCATGATCCCAGGGTCCTGGGATTGAGCCCAGCCTCATGCTCCCTGCTCAGAGGAGATCCTGCCTCTCCCTCTCCCTTCGCCCCTCCCCTGCCTCCTTGCACACACGTACTCTCTCTCGCCCATCAAATAAATAAATAAAATCTTTTTTAAAAAGTCCGTT
Source organism: Mustela nivalis (assembly GCF_964662115.1). Taxonomy (NCBI): domain Eukaryota; kingdom Metazoa; phylum Chordata; class Mammalia; order Carnivora; family Mustelidae; genus Mustela; species Mustela nivalis. The sequence continues at coordinate 104,473,051 of NC_139025.1, forward strand.
TATTGTACCAACTACTCCCAAATAGTCTTGTTCCAGTTCAGTTTTGTGTATTTTTCCTTTTCCCTAAATATCTGGACCAATTCAAATTGCTTTAGGAGTAATTAAAAGAACATATTGTTCATATGGAAAGAAAAGGATTGGCATTTAGATGTTATTGAAAATGTTAGCTCAAATTCTGTATCTGTGGTTCCATCTTTTATTCACATGCTCTTAACTCATCTCAGGCTAGCCATCAGATTCACTAATCATTGCATCCCTTGTTAGTTTGCCCTACTCTGTTGTTGAGAACTGTGACTTTTTTTTTTTTACTTTCCAGTTTATAGTTTAAGTGTAGTCACAGTCAGTGTGAGGCATTATATAAAGATTCTAGGCTCATTATATTCTCTGATTTTTTAATGATTTAAATTGTAGTAAAATACATAAAATTTACCATCTTGGCAATTTTTAAGTGTATAGTTTAGTAGTAAGGTCTATTGCTATATCAACATGACACCTTAGAACATACAAAGTCACATTAATGACATGCACACATTTGTTGCCTCTCTAGTAAGCTTACCTGGGCTATTCCTTTTTTTTTTTTTTTTTTTTTTTTTAGGTTTTTGTTGCTGTTTCCACCAGGGAGATGCAATAGGGCAAAGTATTTTTGGAGGTCTCTCATAAGTTTGGAGCCACAGTTGTTTAGAATTAAACCGAAACCTTTTAAAATTTGTAATATGGAAAGTACTGTGTATAGCTTGCTTATATTTTAAATTATTTTACAGAAAACCATCAATGCAGTGGTTGAATTCTTTCAGTCAAATAAAGGATTAGATCTTGAGCAAATAACATCAGCTACATTAATGAAGCTGGAAGAAATTAAAGAGAGAACAGCTACAGGTAAAGAGTTTATCTGCATAAGTATAAAGAAACTCATAATTTTATCTATTCTAATGAAAACATTGTATTTAAAATAGTATAGGTTGCTCTTTTCTTTTTTTTTTAAAAATTCCATGAAGCTGCTTCATGAATTACCCAAGTCAAATATACCTGCTTGACTGAATGAGGAAGAGAATAATATGGGCACAAAGATGATTCTGTTTACAATTAAGAACCTATGCCTCAGGGACGCCTGGGTGGCTCAGTGGGTTAAGCCGCTGCCTTCAGCTCAGGTCATGATCTCAGGGTCGTGGGATCGAGTCCTGCATCGGGCTCTCTGCTCAGCAGGGAGCCTGCCTCCCTCTCTCTCTCTCTCTCTCTCTCTCTGCCTGCCTCTCTGTCTACTTGTAATCTCTCTCTGTCAAATAAATAAATAAAATCTTTTTTTAAAAAAAAAAAAAAGAACCTATGCCTCAGAGTGAGCTTGAGAAGGAAACGTACCTCCACCTCAGCTCTTAAGGAATGGTTCCTAATACTGTATACTGTGTGTAAATCCGGTTCTAAAGATTCATACTTTTATACAGCATGGTCTCTAAACTCAAGCCAAGTGCTTTTTGTGGTTGCTTAACTAAAAAATGATGAATTTTTCTCTCTCTGGATAAAATACTAGCTATGTTGGGTTTACTGTACAGTGTAATGATATGACTGTCCCCCATTGACCATACGCAGTTTCACCTTAGATGCTTAATTTTGAGACTCTAGTTTGTGAGAACTGCTCCTCCGTAATACTTTTCAAGTGATACTTGTATTCTCATTGTTAATAATATACTTAAATATTTCAACTTGACTGTCTAATCTTTTTCTATTTCTTTTAGGACTTACACACATTATTGAAACTCGGAAAGTCCTTGATTTAAGGATAAATCTGAAGCCTTCTTATCTAATACTTCCACAGACAGGTTTCCACCATGAAAAGTCAGATCTTCTCATTTTAGATTTTGGTACATTTCGGGTAAGTGTATATCCATTTCTTCCTGCCCATTTTTGCTCAGTTTGGAAGCTAGCTATATGAAAGTTTCCTGTTTTTCCCTCAGAGTTTACTTTAATTAAACTTAGACTTATTTCCTCTTAGTATTTTGTCAAGCCTAGCTTAGATTGAGTATTTTTTCTATATTTTATGGCTATTAAAAAAAAACAGGAAAAACCCCTAAAATTTTCTTTAGTGATAGATGATTTGATATTGAGGACTGGATTATTGCTCTGTTTTTCTAGTTGGAGAGATGTACTCCTAGTTTTCTTTCTTTCTTTTTTTCTAATTTAATTTTCTTTCAGTGTTCCAAAATTCATTGTTTATGCACCACACCCAGTGCTCCATGCAATATGTGCCCTCCTTAATACCCACCACCAGGCTCACCCAACTCCTCACCCCCCCCCTCCAAAACACTCAGTTTGTTTCTCAGAGTCCACAGTCTCTCATGGTTTGTCTCCCCCTCCAATTTCGCCCTAACTCACTTCTCCTCTCCATCTCCCAGTATCTTCCATGTTATTCCTTATGCTCCACAAGTAAGTGAAACCATATGATAATCGACTCTGCTTGACTTATTTCACTCAGCATAAGTACTCCTAGTTTTCAAATACTCATAGATTTCCAGAGTTTAATTACACAGTGTTAATTATTACATATTTTGACAATAGGAAATGATACACATATTAATATATGTTTGTAATCCCACTGTCAGCAATTAAGTCGAGTAAGAGAACTCTCAGGTTTTCTGTGTTGAACACATTAGAAATCCAGGCATCTGAGAAAAAGTGAAGGTTTCAAAACATACAGTTTCAAATGGATCCTTGCTTCGTTTGAGAAGAGGAAAAAGGAAGAGAGATTGAAGCTGAGTTCTAAGGCTCATTTATTCAGGTGATGTAATGAGAAGAAGCAACAAAACCTGTGATTACATGGTGAAGAGGTCAGGTGAAGAGGTTAGGGGTGCCGAGCCATGAGCGGCATTAACTGCTGAGAGCCAGGAAGAGTTGTATGTCTAGACAGGTTATTTGAGGTAGACAACTGTGTAACTGAACCTTTAATTAATGCAAATATGCTAAGCACCTAGTACCCAAACATATAAAAGATGTATATTGAAATATTATATTCCTAATAAAAGGCTTGCAAAAATTGTCAGAAAATTAAACAGAATGTGAACTGATTAAGGACAGTGTTTTCTTTTTAGTTAGGTTTTAAGAAAACACAACAAAAATATCAGTATATTTTTCTGTTAAGAAAATTGAAGTTTTGGGGCACCTGGGTGGCTCAGTCGTTAAGCATCTGCCTTCAGCTCAGGTCATGATCCCAGGGTCCTGGGATAGAGCCTTACGTTGACTCCCTCCTAAGCAGGAAGCCTGCTTCTACCTATCCCTCTTCCCCTGCCTGTGTTCCCTCTCTCACTGTGTCTCTATCAAATAAATAAATAAAATCTTTTTTAAAAAATGAGGTTTCTGTTCATTTCAGCTTAACAGTAAAGATCAAGGTTTGCAGAAGACTAATAATTCATCTCTGGAAGAAATAATGGATAAAGCATATGACAAGTTTGATGTTGAAATAAAAAGTGTGCAGTTACTCTTTGCAAGATCAGGTAAGCAGTTGCTCAATTTTTAGGATCTTGAAATTATGTTGAGTAGCTTAGGTAAGTATATGCATATGTCTGCATGTATATCAACCCTGACAATATTTTGAACACATATCCTGTTGGTCACTTAAGAAAACGAAATTGGAGCCCATCAGTGCAAATCACTGCCACAGGTAGAAATAGAGATAAAAATATACCTATTCAGGGAGGCTGGGTGGCTCAGTGGGTTAATAAGCCTTTGCCTTCGGCTCAGGTAATGATCTCAGGGTCCTGGGATCAAGTCCCGCATCGGGCTCTCTGCTCAGCAGGGAGCCTACTTCTTTCTCTCTCTCGGCCTGCTTCTCTGCCTACTTGTGATCTCTGTCTGTCAAATAAATAAATAAAATCTTTAAAAATATATATATATATATATATATAAATATTTAAAAATATACTATTCATCTGCAGGTACTTAGCACTGTTTGAATCTAGGTCCAGTCATTGCTTATTTTGTTGTGATATGACTAGGAAACTAACCAGAACGCAAAAATAGAAGTTGCCATTGGCTCAAGTTTTTCTGTCTTAGTGCTTTTGGGATGTCTCAGTGTTGTCTTTCCTTGCTGCTTTATTTGCAAATATTTTGACTATATTTGCATAGTCATTATTTCAGTAGTATTACAACCTACTTTTGTAGATATCTGAAAAGGATGGGTATAGTTTTAACACCCTAAAGGTAGTTAATTATTTTCAAAAAGCTTTGGTGTTTTCTGTTGCTTAAGTAAAGAACACTGCTCTCCATACTTGTTTAGTTTCTAAATGCAATAATTATTTGCTAAGTATCCTTGAATATATCACTTTATGGTAGGTCATTGGAAGAAGGAATGTAACTCTGTGTACAGAGTGTATACTCTAATAGAATTGAAGAGATATATTAAAATGTAAACACATAATGCTTTACTTAGTTTTTATATATTATGAGCCTATTAATTCCTTGAAGGGAAGAACTATTACACAGACCATTAAAACTGCCTTTTCTTTTGTATGTGTTTAATAATTATTGTTTGAGTTATAAGTGATAAAAGATGTTCAGTGACTGCTATCAGTTAAGATCTGTGTAGGATTCTGTTAGAGAAAAGTGATTATTATACTTTTTTATCATAAAATCTTATTTGATAAAACTCATTTGTATTTTAGAAGTATGTACTATATTAGTGTAATTTGCCTGAGGAACCCCAGAAACCTCTTTTTTCCCCCTCTGTCATTTTCTATTTTTTTTTTCCTTTTTTTACTCCAACCACCTACCTTAATCACTAATTCCAGAATCAGGGCAATAAATTCCTGTTTTTTGTTTTGTTTTTCTATTTGCTTTAAAATGCAAGATGTTATATAAATATTTTCCAAATAAATATTTACAATTATTTTTATATTATAGTCTTTGACTCCTATCAGTCTTGTTTATTTTATTTAGTTTATTTTTTATTTTTGTATCATTGTTTATTTCAATCTTTTGTCAGCCATTTTGATTGTTCTGTTCCCCCATCTCATATGCTTATAAACATATTTGTATATAAAACTGTTTCTTTCCCACTGATTTTTTCCTTTGTTTTTATTCCCCATAGTAGATTATACTATATTAATATTGTGAATCACTTCATAGCCTTTAGATACATACATAAGCCAGATTGATAGCCTAGACATGATAGACCTAGGATTAAGATAAAGAATGTCAAATGGAGTTAGAGTAAATATGTTATTAATAACCCTCATTTTTAGAGAATGAGTGAATTTTAATTTTTTTCTTTGATGTGGATTATATAATTTATTATAGCAAATTATTTTAGTATTCATACAGCTGTAATGGTCAATTCAATAAGAATTATTTAGTAATTAAGTGGGGAAAATGCCCACTTATTAAGAACTGTTATGCTATTGCTTCTCTGTCTTTTGGCTAAGATCAAGTGTGAACTGTTACTGCTGACTACCAAACATTTTAAAATAGGCAGTTACATTATTAACATCAATCTCACTTTTCAAAATATAGGCCATTTAACTTATATGCTGAAAGAAGTAGAAATTGGTATTTATCTAATATGTTTGCTGTATTAAGTTAGAGTAATTTTTCAGAACATCTAAAAAATTAGCTTAATTTTAATTTTTTTTTTTAAAGAGGAAAACTGGAAAGAGTGTCGATTTCAACATCCATCAACTATGCATATTTTGCAACCCATGGATATTCATGTTGAGTTGGCCAAGGCAATGGTAGAAAAAGACATTAGAATGGCCAGGTAATGTATGAGTTTCTTTTATATTATAAAATTAGCAAGGTGACTTATTTCTGTATCATTTACCGGATTTTAAAAAACTAGATTTGTGAAGGACAGAAAAAAATGATTATCGTATAGCAGAAACACATTTTTAAGAAAATGTTTATTTGAATTATGATGTATCACCTCTCTTATTCAAAAGTATCTTGACTTTTACATTATGCAAAAAGTTGGTTATCCATGTTTTTGAATGGATCAAATCCATGATTCAATATCAATAACATAAAATCTACAAAAATTAGCGATGTGGATGGAGCTAGAGAGTATTACGCTAAGCAAAATAAATCAGAGAAAGACAAATACTATATGACTTCAAATACTGTATGAATATAAGAAACAGCAGATGAACATAAGGGAAAGAAAAAGAAAGGCAAACCAGAAAACAGACTCTTAACTATAGAGAATTGAGGGATACTGGAGTGGAGGTAGATGGGGGAGATGTATTAAACCGATGGTGGATATTAAGGAGGGCACTTGTGATGAGCACTGGGTGTTGTATGTAAACAATGAATCACTAAACTCTATTCCTGCAACTAACATTACACTGTATGTTAACTAACTGGAATTTAAATAAAAATTTGAAACTAGAAAAAAATTAGAGGCTCTTTTGATAATGAAACCATATAAAATCTTGAGAATAATTCAAGGGAATAAAAAGTAGAAACTAAATTTTGAATTTAAGGAGATAATTATGAAATATTTATGCTGCCTTCTTAAAAACAGCCTTATTGAAATATTATTGACGTTCAGTTAAGTTATCTTTTTAACTAATACAATTTGATAAGTTTTTACATACATACATACATATGTATATATATATATATCTATGAAACCATCACTGCAGTCAAGATAATGAACACATCCATCATCCCAGGAAGTCCTTGTGTCCTTTTACATAGTTGGCCCTTGAACAGTTTTCCTCTTTAAAATTACCCCCATCCCAGTCCCACACTCGCTCACTTGAAAATCCATGTGTAACTTTTGATTTCCTTAAAACTGAACTACTAGGGCGCCTGGGTGGCTCAGTGGGTTAAGCCACTGCCTTCGGCTCAGGTCATGATCTCAGGGTCCTGGGATCAAGTCCCACATCAGGCTCTCTGCTCAGCAGGGAGCCTGCTTCCTCTTCTCTCTCTCTCTGTCTGCCTATCTGCCTACTTGTGATCTCTCTCTGTCAAATAAATAAATAAAATCTTAAAAAAAAAAAGAAAAAAAAGAAATACCTTAAAAAAAAAACAAAAACAAACTCAACTACTAAAAGCCTACCTTTAACTGGAAGCCATACTGATAATATGAACAGTTGATTAACACATATTCTGTGTATATGTTGTAGATTCTTTTTATAATAAATCTAGAGAAAAGAAAATATTATTAAAATCATAAAGGAGAGAAAATACAATTACAGTACTGCATCATATTTATTGAAAAAAATCCACATATAAGTAGACCCATAGAGTTCAAACCCAAGTTGTACAAGGGTCAACATCTCTATTTATGAGAGTACTTGTGCTTTCATTGTCTTTGTTTCAGAGTATCAGGGTAATGTTGGCCTCATCGAGTGAGTTTTTTGGAGGAAGTTGTGTAGATTTATTTCTTCTTTATATGTTTGGTGGAATTCATTAGTGAAGCTGTCTGGCCTTGAGTTTGTTTTTTGGGGGAGAGGTTTTTTTCCCCCCATTTTATTTTCTTTCCAGTGTTCCAGCATTCATTGTTTATGCACCACACCCAGTGCTCCATGCAATACGTGCCCTCCATAATACCCACCACCAGGCTGACACAACTCCCTACTCCCCTCCCCTCCAAAACCCTCAGTTTGTTTTTCAGAGTCCACAGTCTCTCCTGGCATGTCTCCCCCTCCAATTCCCCCTAACTCACTTCTCCACTCCCTCTGGGGGAGAGTTTTTAACTGCAGATTTAGTGTATTCCATAGTTAGGGGGCTATTTAGATTTTTTGGAGTGATCTTTGGTAGTTTGTCTTTTAAGGAAGGAATTTGTCCATCTTTGCTTCTTGTCATAGGATTGTTCATGTATTATTGTATTGCCTTTTGAATACATAGAGAATTTGTAGTGATGCTATATTTCTCACCCTGCTGATGTTAGTAGTTTATTTCTTTTCTCTTTTTTTTCCTGATCAGTTTATCAGGTTTGTTGACCATCTTCTGAAAAAAATCCAGCTTTTGGCTTCAATTATTTTCTCTATTGCCCTTCTGTTTTTTATTTCATTGATTTCCACTCATGTTTATTATTGCTTTTTCCACTTTGGCTTCCTTTGGGTTTCATTTGCTTCCTAGTTCTTTAAGGTGGAAGTTGAAAACACTGATTTAAGACCTTTCTTCTTTTCTACTATAGGCATTTAATGTTGTAAATCTCTCTTGAAATACTCCTTTACTTTACATTTTGAAATAATTTAGTCAGTAAGCTGGGGTCTTTCTAGGTCTTCCCTCATTTGTTTTCCATTTATCATCTGTCTTTTGTTGACTAATGTCCATTGTCTTTTAAACCATTTTTTTTGTGTATTTTGTCCAACTTTGTAGTTATTTTAGGTGGGAGAGTTCATCCAGTCCCTCTCTCAGAGATGCTTTTAGTTTTATGTAATGTTTCACAAATAACAAAGAAGCATCTTTACATATTTATGGTGCTTTCAACTTACAGAGTACTTATGTAGGAAGTTCAGTATTTTGAGACAGGAAAAGCCACTGGCTTCTTTTGATTTGTGCATTATACACAATATCATTCTTCATATAATGGTTAGGCATCTGTCAACTTGAGCTCTTCACAGCATAGTTGGCAAGTCAAAGATAAGCAATAACTGGAAGGAACTTCATGAGCAGCAAACGGGTGCCACAAAGCTATTATGAAAGATAAACCTAGGCAGTTATGCTGAGTAGGGAAGCAGAGTAGAAGCAAGTGCCTAGAAGTAACTAATGAAAGCACAGCCATAACTCAGTAGTGAATAAAACAGAGGTCCTCAGGGTGCTTATATTTTATTCAGGAGACATAAAATAAGCTATACATATATGACATGTCAGGTACTGGTAAGTACTAGAAAAGGAAATAAGACAAGGCTAGGGGATAGAGAGTGATGGAGTAGATACTCTTAGATATGTATGTAATCTTAGATATGTCTAATGTAAAATCTTTGCCAGGAAATAAAGAATGTATAGTGGTTTTAAAAATTAGACATTGTGTTTGAAAATATTCATAAAAATTAGTTAACTTTAAAAGATTTGGCTGCTAAAGAGGGATACATTAAAAAGAATTATCTGGAAACTTGGCTTACATAGAACCTCATTTTCTGACAATGTTTATTGAATGAGGCATTAGTTAGATTAAAGCATGTCCAGAGTCCTTTGAGTTTGAGTCCACAGTGTAGTCTCTAATCTGTTTGCCCCTCCATAATAGAGAGAAGCTGGACCTTAAAACCTTACAGTTAAATTGTATTTTTAGATTGAAAGTATCCGGAGGACTTCCATTGGTGCATGTGAGAATTTCTGACCAGAAGATGAAAGATGTGCTCTGTTTGGTTAACAGTATACCCTTGCCACAGAAATCCTTTGCAGAGTCTCCCGAGAGACAGGTAAATGGATATAATAAAGGTGCTACATCTTTACATTTGCATATGGTGATGTTTTTCACCTTTTATGAGTTAATTTGTTTTTAAATATTTTTTAGGGCCAGTTTCATGTATTTGGTATACTTGTGAAGTTTAATGTTGATTCTACACAAAAGCACATATGACATTGAATAGATGAAGTTTGAAGCCTGTTTTCAGTACTGTTTAGAGTGGTGGTAGGAAGTCAGCGTTAGAGAACAAAGGGAACAAAAATACGTAAGTGAAAGGAAAAGATGTTTTCACAAATGGAAGAAATGTGTTTAAGTAAAATTAGATATAAAAATCTTCCTTAAAATGTTACAAAATAGAATAATTTGTGTGTAATTTTCTTACACATTAGACTTAAAACTTGTAGATAACTTTAATTGGGAATTGATCTTTACAGCATAAAATAAGTGTTGAATTTCCATTTACTTTGAAATGAAATTTGAGAGATCCCACCAATGTTGATACCATTTTCTGGGAACCTATAATACAGATGCACAGTTAGTATTGTCAGAGACAGCAACTGAATGACACACTATGATAAGTAGATTTATCTACGAGTAGTACATAGTCTGCCCTTATAAATACAGGTGGTAGTCTTAATAAATAGTAAACACTAGCCAGCCATTAGTTAGTTGATTGTATAATGTGCTTAATGTGCTTTGTTGGAAGATTTGTGTATTGTGTGTGTATGTCTTTCCATCTCTCTCTGTCCTCCACTACTTTTTCAATATTTTTCTTATTTATGTACATTTGATCCTGCTAAATCAGTATGTTAAGAAAACATTTTGTATTCTTTGCTAGGTATCCTCAATTCCTATTATTTCAGATAGAACAAAAGACCTACTTGGTACTTCACTGTTGCTAGATGGACTAGAATCAGGTAAGGAAAGTAAATTTTTTTTATTAAACTAAGCATATATAAATTTGTATATAGAGATAAAATTTTCAGAAAATAAAGGAATTTTGGAAGTGTTAAAACAATTCACTGGCTTAGTTCTAGTTGTTCTACTAACCAACAGAGTCATTTTGAGTCACTTTAAGATTTTCTTTAAGTTCAAGTTAGTTAACATATAGTGTATTATCAATTTTGGGGTAGAATTTAGTGATTCATCAAGACAGTATGGTACTGGCACAAAAACAGACACATAGATCAATGGGACAGAATAGAGAATCCAGAAATGGAGTCATGCCCAACAGTTATTTATATTGAGTGTGGAATGAGGGAACTGAAGTGAAAAACAGAACTATTGAAGAAAAAAATGATAGGGTGGTTCAGCCTTTAATATATGATTATCACATACCAGGTTGGGTCACTTGGTGGGACTTCGAAAAGCATTGTAACTGTATTCTGATTCTGAATATGAAGATTTTATCTAATAAATGAATTTTACTTTTGAGAGATTTGAGTGTTTTATACAGTTTTCAGTGGACAGTCTTTCAAGTCGAATGTGTTTTTTAGAGTCTGATGATGAATATTTTGATGCTGAAGATGGAGATACACAGACCGGTAAAAGTGTGAGAAGTTCAGAACTTAAAAAAGTTGCAGAGACCCCAAATGAGGAGCTTATTAATCTTTTACTAAAGTTTGAAATTAAAGAGGTATATATTTTTGTTTTGCTCATAAATAAATATGTTTGTCATGACTATCCTTGTAAACTGTCTCATGATAGATCCAAACACTAAACATATTAAAATATGATACTCTGTCTTCCCTACTTCCTAACATACCCACAGTTCCAAGAAAATGAAATGTTACTTTGTAAAAACCAATATGAGAGTGATCTCATATCTAATGTATTCTGGAAAAGCTCAAGATACCTAAATGAGATTTTCTTTTCTATAGAAAATTTCTATGGCATGTTTAAATTAATGTTTTTTTCTACTTTTAAACTAAGTAATATGCTTATTGTTATGTTTATAATTCAGAAAAGTATAAACAACCTACATTTTTAGCATGTCTTTATATCCATTGAAAATCTTGTAATAAAAAGAAATATTGATATGGAAAGATGGTTACAAAATATCATTATTTTGGAGAAAAAAAGGAGATTATAATACCAAGGACATGTGATTCTATTTAGAAATTACACATGCAGCTTTTTTTTTTGAGAATGCATGATGGACAGCATTTATTTCTGTGCATTGGAATTATAGTTTCTTATTTATGTCTGTTTGCCTTTCCATGTACTCTAAATTTTTAATAATAAATATGCACTGCTTTGATAATAAAGCACAAAGGTATAAAAAGATGTTTCTTATTGACTGGTTTATATTCCAGTGTGAGATCATGTCCTAAAATGTAATGTTGGAAATAACAGATTTTAATTGTGTATATAAATTCCTCTAAGTATTATTGGTATTTGTTTAAAGGAAATATATATTATTTATCTTTAGCCTTCTTTGACTTCTCTCTTTCTTTCAAATGCCCATCTAAAATATCAGAAAATTCCTTGATGCTAACTTCAGAATACATTCAAATGATTGCTCTTCTTTTTAACTGCACTGTCCAAGTCACCGTCTTGCCTAGACTAGTGCAATAGCCTCATAATTGTTTCTCTGCTTCCATGAAGTACTCTGTTCTCACCACAGTAGCCAGAATGATCCTTTTTTTTTTAGAGAGAGAACATGTGAGGAGTTGGGGGAAGGATGGGCAGAGGGAGAGGGAGAGAGAACCAAGCCTGATGCAGGGCTTGATCTCACTACCCTGAGATCATGACCTTGAGCCAAAATCAAGAGCTGGACACTTAACTGACTGAAGCACCCAGGAGCCCTCAGAGTAATAATCCTTTTAAAAAGATCATGTCATTTCACAACCATCCACTGGTCTCCATCTTAATTAGAGTAAAGGGTTAAGTCCTTCCCATGGCCTGCTAGGCCTTACATGGCATGTGGCTAAGCCCATGTGACTTCTTTAGATTCATCTTCACTTCTCTTCTGCCTTGCTCACTCTGCTCCAGTCGCATTTCTTTCATCCTTCCAATAAATATTCATCAAATGTCATCATGGAGTGCATTGTTTTACATACCACAGTTACAGCAGCAAGCACAAAGTTCTTGCCTTATGGAGCTTACACTTCCCTTTTGTTTTTCCTTATATATACCAAAGCATATTCTTTGTGCTTGCTGGGGTATTTTTTTGGATTTTGTTATTGTTGTTGTTGTTTTGCCTGGAACACCCTTTTTCTCTATGATTTGATTCTTTACTTCTATTAGATACTTGCTCAAGTGCCATCTTATTGGAAAGGCCTGACCACCCAATATAAGGAACCTTTACTCTTTTCCACTCTTCTTACAATATATGCTCCATCAGGACAAGGACCTTGTCTGTCCTGATCACTTTGATGTTCCTAGTGTCTGGCATGGCCTTGTACATGGTAGATGATGTCCAATAAATATTTTATGGAATATTGAATGAATAAAATGATAAACAATGATAATTAGAATTATCTAAGAAAAAATGGTTCTGTTTTTCCAAATTTGACTTCTTTTGCCATTTTGAAGTTTTAAATGTTGCTGTAGTAAAATATATTAAAATTTTTCTTTATATCTTAGTGCATGTTTAGAAAATTCTCCTTGATTACAAAAATATTTAACCATAATTTAATATATTATTTTATTATTTCATTGCTTTCACTTAAATCACTGATTTCTCTAAAATTTATTTTTGTATAACAACTCTGTACTGAATATCTTATTACACTATATTATTGTTTCTATTTTTCAGTTGACACTCCTAGTTTTTCTTAAGTATATATCACTGCCAGTAGTGTTATTTTTGCTTTTTTTCAGTGTTTACATTGTTCTGGTTATTATTGCTACCTAACAGGCTATCCAAAAACATGATAGCTTAAAACAACTGTTTTATTTTGCACTCAGAGTATTACGGATTAGGAATTGTGGAAGGGTCCAGTTTAGCAATTTTTTTTAAGAGCGCGGCTTGATCCCAGGACCCTGAGATCATGACCTGAGCCAAAGGCAGATATTTAACTGACTGAGCCCCCCAGGCACCTCCCAGCTTAGTAGTTTTTGTGTATAGTTTTTTATGTGGTTGCAGTCAGATTTGCTGGAGCTACAGTGACCTGAAGCCTCAGACGGTCTCAGAAGTGTCTCACTTATGAGACTGGCCCTTGATACTCGCTGTTGGCTGGGAGCTCAGCTGGGACTATTTGAAGTGCCTGCTCATGGCCTCCTGAACATGGCAGTGTCTGGGTAGTTGACGTTTTTACATGGCAGCTAGTTTCCCTTCAGTATGCATTCTCAGGCAGAAGTTTTATGGGCCTTTTTTAATTCCTCTGTAGTGTGTTGATTGAAATAGTCACAAGCCTGTTTAAATTCAAAGATAGTAGACAAAGATCTCTATATCTTGATGGAGTATCAAAGAACTTCCATGTTTTAAAAATTACCACATAAATGTTTTGTTTTTGATTGGCTAAATATACTGGCTGTTATATCCAGAATAAATTTAAATAGTACTATAATAGTGAATACCCTGTCTTACCTTTTACTTTAATGGGAATGCTTTTTTTTTTTTAATCAACACACATGATTTAAACATGATGATAGGTTTAAACATGATAGGTTTAAATATCTAAACATGATAGGTTTAAGAAAAACATACTAAGATTCCATACATACCCATTTCTACTAAATTAAGAAAAGTAAATCAATAATGGGGCGCATGGGTGGCTCAGTGGGTTAAGCCGCTGCCTTCGGCTCAGGTCATGATCTCGGGGTCCCGGGATCGAGTCCCGCATCGGGCTCTCTGCTCAACAGGGAGCCTGCTTCCTCTTCTCTCTCTCTCTCTCTGCCTCTCTGCCTACTTGTGATCTCTGTCTGTCAAATAAATAAATCGATGTGAAATTATATCATGATGTTTAGTAGCTGTAGTAATATTCTGAACAACAGAATTTAAGGTGATAATTTCCAGTCATAGTAAATAACTTTATGGTAGTAAGAAAGTATGAACAAAGCTTCTATTATGTTCATGATGATCTATATGAAGAAAAATTTTGTTTTTAAGCATGATTCTAAAATTCATCAAGCTTTTATTGTCTGTTCTGATCTTTTAGGTGGTTTTGGAATTTACCAAACAACAGAAAGAAGAAGATACAATTCTAGTATTTAATGTTACTCATTTAGGAACAGAGGCTACAATGAGAACATTTGATATAAATGTGGTATCTTATTTAAAGAAAATCAGCTTGGATTATCATGAAATTCAAGGTAATAGTCATAAAAATAGAAGTAATGGTTAATAAATACAATATCACTTTGACTATCTGAAACACTTGTGTATCTAATAATCTTTATAATAAGTAATAACACTGTTATAAGAATTTAATAAATAATAGCTCATTTAACCCTTATGACAATGTTATTATCTCCAATTTACATATGAAGAAGCTAAGGCATAAGTTTTATATAATATAACCGTGTTCATACTGCTGGTTAGTGGCCAAACCATGATTAAAATCTTGGAAGTCTGGGTTTGTATTCTTTTTTTTTTAAATTTTTAAAAATTTATTTGACAGAGAGAGATCACAAGTAGGCAGAGAGGCAGGCAGAGAGAGAGGGTGAAGCAGGCTTCCTGCTGAGCAGAGAGCCCATGCGGGGCTTGATCCCTGGATCCTGAGATCAGGACCTGAGCCAAAGGCACAGGCTTACCCCACTGAGCCACCCAGGTGCCCCTGGGTTTGTATTCTTAAGTACTATGATCTACTGTCTTAGGGAGTCCATATAAATCTCCTTTATATATGGAATACTATTCTCATTTTACAAAGATAGGTCAAATAAGGAGGGATTAAGTGGTTTATTCCAGACCATGCATCTTATGAATGACAAAGCCTAGAATTTATCTCTGATCTTATGATATTAGAGTCTTTGTTCATTCTGTTGAATAGTGTTTATATATCAGAAGCAGTACCAGGTTATAAAAGCTAGAATGAAAGATAAAATTCATTATTTTGGAAGCTCTTATGGTTTATTTATTTCAGTGTACATCTTGTGTGCTAATTAGGTATTTGAGGAATGATGGAATGGGTGAATCTACAGTAATTACTTAATATTTTCCTAACATTTTAGTCAAATATAAAGTCTTATTTCTGTTATTTTTTAATAGTTGAAACTAAAACATCTCAGTTTAGAAGAAAAATCATTTATATGTTAGTCAGTTTCCGTAAGTACTATGTTTGGGTGAAGTTTACATTACTTCTTGAGAGGAAAATGTAAAAATTTGCTAGATTGTTTTTTCCTTTAGGGAAGGTTATGTCCTTGAAGGTGAAGTAAAAATTCTGAGATTTCTCAGGAGCAGAATTACAGAACTGCAAATAATAACAGATGGGTAAAATGGTGCATAAATTACTTCTTCAAAGCTTTTTGAGGCAGTTCCTTGGTATGTCTATGTGAAGAATATAGAGGACATCTAGTAGTATACCTGTAGTTTTTAAATTAAAAGAAATTTAGCAATTTCCCTCCCTTAGAAAATACTTTTTTTTCTAATAAGCCTTCTCTCTTAGCTTAAACAAAGGAAAATTATTTAAATTTCTTCAATATGAATGAAATATTCCTAGAATTTTATAACTCAATAAGGTATTACATATTTTTGTAGTTCTGTCTTGTTATATAGTTGAGAAAGCTGAAGTTGAGTATCTCCTAGTAAGGGTAGAGATGAACTAGAATTAATTTTTATTAATTCTTAAACTTATAGTCTTTCTACTGCCATACAAATGCACATAGGTCCTTAAAAATTATCTAGGGAGGTATTGATTAAGTTTTGAACACAGATATAAAATCAAATGAAAATAAATAATGCATGTTTTTAAGTAAGCTGGATGCTAAAGGTAAGATCAGTATTTAGATTGCTTTATTTATTCACCAGTGCATGAAAATATGTGCAGATAGTCTTTTACAGCTTAACTAACAACATTTTTTAAAAAGATAAAGACATACAGAAAATTCCAATCTTAAAAAAAGAGCAGTTTATTTGAAACACTTTTTTCTTTTTTTTAAATCTAGGATCCAGAAAGAAACCCCTTCACCTGATTAGCTCATCTGATAAACCTGGATTAGATCTCTTAAAGGTAGAATATGTTAAGGTAAGGAACATAAAATGTTTACATATTTATTGTATACTCTAAACTGTCTCCTGGAAGGAAAAAGATGACAGCAGATTAGTAAATGCTCTAGGTGTTTGTCATAGGTTTTAATCACAGGGATATCCACTGTTTCTTTTTCCATTTTTGTGTTACACTTTCTCTTTCACTTAAGCACAAAGTAGGACCATTAAGAAGTCACCAAGCTCCCGATCCCCAAAGATGGCAGCTTGGGATGACATAGGATGCATTCCTATCTCTTGGGGCATATTCACCTGCTTATAGTCATTGTATATGTAGGTGATATTTGACTGAGTGTCCTTCATCAAAAGGAATAAAGTCAAATTTGATTGGGTTCTGAAGAGAACTGCCAGGATTGTGAAGGGACTGAAAAGGTATCATATCAGAAATGCCAAAGGAAGTAATGGTATTTAGCTTCATTAGAGATTAGTTTGATTTGTTTAATCATTCAACAACTATTTCTTTGTTTGTTGTTTGTTGTTTTTTTGTTTTTTTTTTTCAACAACTATTTCTTGAATGTCTTTGTCAGGTTCTGTTAGGCACTTGGGATATAGAGATGAAAAACATTCCTTGTTTTCAAGGAAATTATGGACTTGTAGGAGGATAGGCAAGTAGATAAAAATTAAAATATAATGTGATTGATTCTCTCACAAAGAAGAGCATAAAAAGTTTATTTCATTGAAAAGTCAGAGATGGGCGCCTGGGTGGCTCAGTTTGTTAAGCATCTGCCTTTGGCTGGCCTCATGATCTCAGGGTCCCAGAATTGAGCCCCACATTGAACTCCCTGCTCAACAGGGAGTCTGCTTCTCCCTTACCCTCTGCCTTCCCCACCCTGCACTCTCCCACTCATGCTCACTCTCTCTCTCTCAAATAAATATATAAAATCTTAAAAAACAAAAAAACAAAAAAAGCAGCCGAGAAATTGGCCTAGCCAGAAGCCTTCTCACGAGAGGTAGAACTGAATTTACTGTGGATGTTCCCAAGAGAGAGAACTTGAAACAATGGATAATTATGATGGGAGATAGATTTTTGACTTAGATTGAAGATCTAATTAAATCAAATTTCTCTTAAGATTAAATTTGAAAGAAAATGAGGTTTCTTTCACTGGAGAGAACCTAAAATAGATTTCCCAAAGTTACAAAGGGATTCAAGGTTAGGTGATGGATGGGCTAGATGACCTTTAAGCCTACTAGCCTTCAGAACCTAGATGTCCATCAACAGAATTTTTAATTCTAGTTTCTAGCTGTAGTTTCCCAGAAGTAAATATTACTGTGGTCTTCCGTATTTGAAGAGGAGAATAAATTTGTAGTACTGTAACAATAAATAATTTGGCTATAAACTTAAAATAATGACAATATAATTAATTATATACATAAATTATAGTTCTGAATAATATAAAAAATAAAGATCATATATAAGTGATTTATTTACTTTGGTCATAAATACTTCTTTAGAACTTTTGTTCTTTTTTTAGGCTGATAAGAGTGGACCTAGTTTTCAAACCACCTTTGAAAAAACTGAACAAACACTTAAGGTAAGAAATTTTTTTAAAAGAATATATCTTATCTGAAAATAACTTACTGTGGCAGGCTCTAGTATCCTGTGGGGAATAATGACTATGTAATTTGATGAAATTATCAACACCCAATAAAAGTTATGAATTAATCTCATAGATACCTACCATCCTCTATATTTATCATTGAGTATCATAGAGCTGATGTTTTAACTTACTGTGGCACATCCTAATTATTTCTTATAAAGGGAATACTCTAGAGATGACAGAACTTTGATCTACAAAGAAACAACAGGATTTTAAACAAATCATATTCTATACTGCTGTTTAATGCAGGGCTAAGAAAGTACGCAAAATACAAGGAGATATGTTGAGTACTTTTAGAGCCACATTAACATAGTCATATGGAGGAAGAGAAGACAAAATTTTAGTTGTGGGTTACATTAAAAAAATAACTAGATAGGAATTTTTGGTTGCACTTTTGAGAGATGGGAGAATCTATTGAATATTGTGAACCTTCCTTTTTATAGTTTTTTATATACATTTAGTGCTTTGTGGCCATAAAATGAAATTCTTTTATGTAGGCAAAGATCTTTAAAATTTCTTTCATTTGTTATTAGAAAACCACATATTTCTGAAAGCATTTTTTATTGGTGTCTTAGCTTTCTGGAGTCATTGTTTTTAAAAATGTAATTTTTCTAAAAAAAAGTAACATTTTTCTATGAGATATATTTTCTACCTATTTAAATGATAAGACCATTATTGTGGTTTTAGAAGACAATTTAGTAATTGAGAACTCCCTTATAATTGTACTTTTATATTTAAATATCATGAATATCACATTTGAAGTCATTTCTTGACCTAGTATTAATGCATGGTGATTTTGGAGTTTCATGATCTAATTTACATGTTTTATGTAATCATAATAAAGAGTCTGTGAAGATCCAAAAACATAATTGGTATCAGATGACCATGACAAGTAGATCATAAGCTCCATGTTAATTATGCTTGGGAAATGGAGTAATTAGGTTACTTTGATATTCATAGGAACTCAGTGTGTGTAAGTGTGATTTACTGTGCATATATTTCAGTTTAAGGAGTCTGGGCTATAAATCTTGATCTCATCTCTCTTCCTTCCAAGCTGTGGAAGTGGTAATAAAAGCCTAGCTAGAAGCCTGTCAGGTGCATGATGGATATTATAGGTATAATTGGCCTGGAAAAAAAATTTTCTTTTTAAAACATTTGTAGGTGGCTTTTTCATCTTTAAATCTGTTGCTGCAAACACAAGCTCTTCTGTCTTCTATTAATTACTTGACAACCATAATCCCATCCAATGACCAAAGAAGTGATTCCAAAGAAGTACAAATTTCAGACGAGAAGCAACAAAAAAATTCAGCTCTACAGAAAGGTATGAAAGACACTTTGTTTCTTGTTAACAAGCATATTAGAATTCTAGAGGGAAACGAATCTTAGAGGTCATTTAGTTCAGTCTTTTGTGTGCCATTTTCCCCACTTCTGTCCTTTTCTTCAAACAAAATCATATGTGGATAACTGCTATGTAAGGCAAAGGTAACTAGTACTGTTTATCAAAAAAAAAAATACCCGTTTTTATTCTTTGGTGCTGGTGGGGATACTTTAGGTGGATAATAGGGAAGAAAACCTATATTTACATTGAGCTCTTCTTCCTATCAGTGGCTCCTGAAGAGGCTCCACAGAGGGTTAGTTATCTCTTCCATTTTACAAATAAGGAACTATTTACAAATAAGACCCAGAGACATGAGCTTAGGGGTGCAGGGATGGCATCTACTTGAACAAGGGCCCAGGTTGCGGATCAGAAAGAATTCAGTTTAAATCCTGACTCTTCTACTTAAATTAATTGACCAAAGGTGCATTATTTAGCTTCTCTGAGTTTCAGTGTCTTTATGTTATTTATTTTGTGTCTTTTTCTTGCTGTTAAGTTATTAAAGTAACATATATCATTACAAAAATGAAACTATACAGAATATGTAAAGCAAAAAAGATATTTGAAATCTGTAACAACTTGAGAATTTTATGATTTCTTAAAACAGAACTGTGGATCACTTAATTTGAGGAAGAAATCTTTAATAGAGTTTGAATTACTAGAATCCCACATGATAGAATGCTTTGTTTTATTTTTAGTGGCTGTATCCTCTAAAGATAGGGACATTATTGACTTCAGGCTGTTTGCCAAATTGAATGCTTTCTGTGTCACTGTTTGCGATGAGAGGAACAATATTGCTGAAATCAAGATTCAAGGTAAAAGTTTTCACACTGTTAAAAATTGTTTAAAAGATAACTTTTTAAAAAAATGTTAAAGAATATGTATAGGAGGTCTCTGAGCTGTGAAAACTGGATAATTTTTTAAAGATTTTATTAATTTATTTGACAGACAGAGATCACAAATTGGCAGAGAGGCAGGCAGAAAGAGGGGCAGGGGGCAAGCAGGCTCCCTGCTGAGCAGAGAGCCCAGTGCAGAGCTCCATCCCAGGACTCTGAGATCATGACCTGAGCTGAAGACAGAGGCTTACTTAACGCACTGAGCCACCCAGGCAACCTGGATAATTTTTTTTTTTTCATGACATAGTTGAATTGCATGTTTTCCTTGCCCTTTGGGGTGTAGATGCTGGTCAGAACCTGACCATCAAATTGAAACACACATACTAGTATTTTGAATCTTTCTGAGAGTTGTCTTGGAAGTGAAAAGAGATATTAATGTCCATGTGGGGATGCTGTTGATGAGCTGGGATAGATGTCAATCCAGAATTCAGATTAAGGTCTGTGAATATGCTTTATCTTGGTAGAAATCCAAAACAACCTTATAATGAAGAGAAAACCTGTGAGTCCATTATGCTCTTTTAAGCAAAAGCTGCTAAAAGTAATCTCTTTTTCAACCTTCAAAACATTGTGATCTTAGAAACGTAAAGAGTATGTTTCTTTTTGTTTTTTTAATTTTTAATTTTTTATAAACATATATTTTTATCCCCAGGGGTACAGGTCTGTGAATCACCAGGTTTACACACTTCACAGCACTCACCAAAGCACATACCCTCCGCAATGTCCATAATCCCATCCCCTTCTCCCAACCCCCCTCCCCCCAGCAACCCTCAGTTTGTTTTGTGAGATTAAGTTTAATGAAATTCTTGAATAACTTAAAGACCAAAAAATCACTTTTTTGTTGTTGTTCTTTCCAAGCTGGCAGTGTATCTATAGTGAATTTGATTCATGAAACTTAAAGCTTCTGTGTAAATGACTGGATATAAGATATAAAGGATTTCCTAAAACCCCAAGATAATCAATTTATTCTAGGTGTAGTTTTTTCAGAAGGTTGAAAATTTAGGTAATTGACTTAAAAATGAATTTATAGGTTTCACTGTTTATAACAATAAAAGTATATAATATTGCAACTTATTTATCAATTGGGAGTTCAAATATAGTTAAATTAAAAAAAAATAATCCCCAAATAAAATTATACAATGAGAAGAAACATCTTAATATCTTATTATGGTATGTCTTTAGAAATTGTAATAATATAATTTTTTTTTTTTTTTTTTTTTTTTTTAGGTCTTGATTCTTCTCTTTCTCTTCAGTCAAGAAAACAGTCACTATTTGCCAGACTGGAAAATATTATTGTCACAGATGTTGATCCTAAGACAGTCCATAAAAAAGTAGGTGTAATAAGTAGATAGCTAATATGTTTTGATAATTAAATATGATATTTTATTTTTAAATATACTTTAAGAGATATTAATGAAATATGTTTTCATATACAAGTGTTTGCTTCTGTAATGATTAAAAATGTAAGCCCCTTTTAAATGAAACTGTATTTTGTCATTATTCTCTTGGACAGAGTACATTCAAATCTCTGCTTTTCAGGCTGTATCAATAATGGGAAACGAAGTTTTTCATTTTAACTTGGATTTGTATCCAGATGCTACTGAGGGAGAGTCCTATACTGACATGTCCAAAGTGGATGGAGTGGTATCACTAAGTGTCGGCTGTATTCAGATTGTGTATCTTAATAAATTCCTCATGTCACTTCTGGTAAAATCTCTATTTATATATTGATTTTTCAACTTAGAAATACTCAAGTAAGTCTGATAGTTGTGATTGCAGATCCTACAACTTTGGGTTTTAGGATGTGCATTGTTTTGATTGTAGATGGTATTTATGTTTTAATGTAGAGGTCACAACCTCTTTTTAACAGCTGAAATCTGAGTCACTTAATGATTTTTGTCTGGAACTAGACTTATTTTTTGCTAACATAGTGAAACCAAATTTTCAAGTGAGGAAATACTGAAAATGCTTTTATCCCCACTTCCCTTCCTCAGCCAGATATCCTTAGTCCTTATCAGGTAACTCATAAATACAGATGAATGTTCAGTGATTGCTTCCTAATTCTAGATAAATAAGACTCAATTGAAAGTTATATATCAAAAAATAGCACATAGATAAAAAAGATTCCATTATTAATGACGTGCTTGTCATTTTCTCCTTTTATACTTTGTGTCTACAGAACTTCCTGAACAATTTCCAGACAGCCAAAGAGGCTGTAAGTGCTGCCACTGCTCAGGCTGCAGAAAAGGCTGCCAGAAGTGTGAAAGATCTTGCCCAGAGGAGTTTTCGTGTTTCTATCAGTATTGATCTGAAAGCACCAGTTATAGTCATCCCACAGTCTTCCGTTTCCACTAATGCAGTAGTGGTCGATCTTGGGCTAATCAGAGTTCAAAATAAGTTTAGTCTGGTGTCTGGGGAAGACTATTTAAACCCTCCAGTAATTGATAGAATGGACGTGCAGCTAACAAAGCTCAAGCTCTCTAGGTATATTCCATTGCAATAATTATGGATTTAAGTATTTTATTTAGCATTTTCCATGACATTTTGTGTACATTGAAATTCATACCGATAGTGGTTCTGTTGCACAGATAGTTTATTTATTTATTCATTTTTAAAAAATATTTATTTATTTATTTATTAGAGAGCGAGTGATAGCAAGAGAAGGCATGAGCAGAGCTTGGCAAGAGGGAGAAGCAGGCTCCTTGCTCAGCAGGATGCCCAACGATGTGGGGCTTTATCCCAGGACCCCAGGATCATGACCTGAGCAGAAGGCAGATATTAATGGTCTGGCCACCCAAGGGCCCCTCAATAGTTTATTTTTTAATCAGCTTTTTATTTTGAAAAATTTCAAGCTTACAGAAAAATTCCAGAAATACTACTATGGACAGACTTAACAGTCCTTCACCTAGGTTCATCAGTTGTTTACTTTTGCTTTAACACTATGCACATTATTATCATTTAAAACATCTTTTTAATTTTTCCAGTTGACATGAAATTTATATATTTTCTTAGTTTCATGTGTATAACATGATTCAGTGTTTGTATATATTGTGAAATGATCACCACCATAAGACTAGTTAACATTCATCAGCACACAGTTATGATTCCTTTTCTTGTGATGATCTTTTAAGTTCTACTCTCTTCGAAACTTTTAAATATACAATACAATGTTATTAGCTGGTCATCTTGCTGTACATTACATCCCCAGAATTCAATTTGTTTTATAACTGAAAGTTTAACATTTTTTGCTGAACCTTTTGAGTATAAACATCTTAGCCCTTTGCTCTAAATGCTTTAGCATGTGTCTCCTCAGAACAAGAACATACATCCTCTTATATATCCATGTTGCAATTTTCAAATTCTGGAAATTTAACACTGACAGTAATATCTAATAAGCAGTCAATATTCAAATTGTACCAGTTGTTCCAGTAGTGTCCATTATAGTAATTTTCCCCTTGGTCCAGGATCACGTATGGCAGTATCCCATAATAGCGACAGGGATTTTTATAATGACAGGTACTTCCTCTGGAATAGTTCTTCAGTCTTTCTTAGTCTTTTGTGATGATGACAATTTTGAAGAGTACAGTCTAGTTATTTCATGGAATGTCTCTCAGTATGCTTTTGTCTGAGTGATTCCTCATGATTTAATTGAGCTTGTATATTTTTGTAAGTATCTCTGTAAGTAAAGATGTATCTGTAGAGCTCCTACCAGATGAACATGAAAGTCTCTATACAATACATTTTAAAATCATTTTCTACCCCATCCAAGGAGATTTTGTTATCCGAAATAAAAAAGGAAAATTATAAGGCATGTCCAGAAAATAATTCTAGAGAAGAGCTTTTTCAAACTCTTTAGAAAATGTTGTTCATCTTGTCATTTAAAAATAAAATCTCTGTATACATGTATACATGTATACTATATATACGTATATTCAGTACAATACAAATCCAGTCCTTGTACAGCTGTATTTGATGATTCCCCCCTATATTCAACAATATGAATTTCTTTTTAAAATTTAATCCCTGTGTGACCTACTGTTTGAAGAATGGCTGATTATGTACCTGTCCTTAAAGTGAACTGTTGATTGAGATTAGAAAATATTTAAATAGCACTGTTTCAAATCACTGTTTGGAGCAGCAACTTTTGATTTTATGTCTTTTTAATGATAGGCTGCATTTCCCTTCTATGTTTATGCATATATATCAATTATATTTTTAATCAGGACGGTGATCCAGCCAGGCATCTCCCATCCTGATATTCAGCTCTTGCAACCAATTAACTTGGAATTTTCTGTAAATCGGAATCTAGCTGCATCTTGGTATCACAAAGTGCCTGTTGTAGAAATTAAAGGACATCTTGAGTCAATGAATGTAAGTTTATGAGTGAAAAAAAGTCATTATTCAAGTTTTAGATTCTGAGGACTTTCTTATTATAAATCAATATAATATGTGAAATATTTTCTGATTGGCATACAAAAAGTTTCAATAAGATATTGTCCAAAAAGATGTTTATTATTTAGCAGAATTTAATCTTCAGTTAAGTGTTACCTAACATTTATATATGTATGTATGTATATATGTACAATTGATAAACAATGTTAGTTTTGGGTGTATAACATAGTGATTCAACATTTATATACATTGCAAAATAGTTACCATAGTTAAGTCTTTTATCATCTGTCATCTTACAAAGTTAATATCGTATTATTGAATATATTTTCCATACTATATATCACATCCTCATGACATTAAATTATAATGGAAGTTTTTACTTATTAATCCCTTTTACCCATTTCATACCCCAGTTCCCCTTCGCCTCTGGGAACCACTAATCTGTTTTCTGTACCTATGAGCCTGGTTTTTGTTTTTTTTTTTAAATTTTTACGTATAAGAAAACCATGCTGTGTTTGTCTTTCTCTGACTTATATCATTAGACTTGAATGTTTTCTTTGGATAGAAAAGCAGTAGTGGAATTGCTGGATCACATGGTCGTTCGGTTTTTTTTTTTTTTTAAGGAACCTCCATACTGTTTTCCATAGTAGTTGTCCCAGTTTACATTCCTGTCAACAGGGCTTGTGGGTTCCCTTTTCTCCACATCCTTGCCAGTACTAGTTGTTTCTTGTCTTTTGGGTAATAGCCATTCTGAGTGGTGTGAGGTAATATCTAAATGTGGTTTTGATTTCATTTCCCTGATGAGCAATGATGATGGGCATCTTTTCATGTATTTGTTGGTCATTTCTGTGTCTCTCGGAAGAATGTCTATTCAGATCCTTTGTTCATTTTTAAACCAGATTGTTGGGTTTTTAAAAATATTTTTATTCATTTATTTGACAGACAGAGACCACTAGTAGACAGAGAGGCAGGCAGAGAGAGGAAGGGAAGCAGACTTCCTGCTGAGCAGAGAGCCCGATGCAGGACTCGATCCCAGGACCCTGGGATCATGACCCGAGCCGAAGGCAAAGGCTTTAACCCACTGAGTCACCCAGGTGCTCCAGATTGTTTTTTTATTACTGAGTTTATGAGTTCTTTATATATTTTGGATATTAACTGCTTATCAGATATATATTGTGCAAATATCTTTTCCCATTCAGTCAATTACCTTTTCATTTCAATAATGGTTTCTTTATCTATGCAGAAACTTTTTAGTTGATATAGTTTCAATTGGTTTGTTTTCCTTTTGTTGCCCTTGTCTTTAGGGTCAGATCTAAGGAAAAATCTTTAAGACTAATGTTAAGGAGCTTAACCCCCACCCTTTTTTAAGGACCTTTATGGTTTTCAGGTCTCACATTTAAGGCTTTCATCCATCCAAGAAAGTGGTCCAATTTCATTCTTTTACATGTAGCACTTAAATTTGAACACATCCAAAACTCTTCCCACCCCCTACAGACTTTGTTTTTATGTCCCTTTTTACATATTTTATTTTTACTGCTTTTGTTCTTTAACATTTTTTGTAGTTTTATAAGTGATTAATCCACTACCTTTACTATATATTTACATTTTCCAGTGAGATTTTTGCTTTCGTATGTTTTCTCTTTATTAATTAGTGCCATTTCTTTTCATCTTGTCTTTTTTTTTAGCATTCTTGTAAGACTGGTTTAGTGGTTATGAACTCTTTTTACTTTTGCTTGTCTGAGAAACACTTTTTCTTTCCTTCTACTTGAATGATAAACTTGCTGGGTAGAGTGTTCTTGGTTGAAATTTTTTTTAGTACTTTAAGTATGTCTTGCTACTCCTTTGGCTTGTAAAGTTTCTTCTAAGAAATTTGCCAGTAGACTTATGGGGTTTCCCTTGAACTTAACAAGTTGTTTTTGTCTTGCTGATTTTAAGATTCTCTCTTTATCTTTTATTTTTGACATTTTAATTATAGTCTGTCTTAGTATAGTGCTCCTTGGGTTCATCTTTTTTGGCACTCTCTTGGCTTCCTGGATCTGGATGTCCATTTCCTTCCCTAAGTTAGGGAAGATTTCAGGCATTATTTTTTCAAAACCTTGTCTGCCTCTTTCCTCTCTCTTCTTTTCTGAGACCGCTATAATGCTAATGTTCTTCTATTTATTATTGTCCCAAAAGTCCCTTAAGGTAGCTTCATTTTTAAAATTTTTTTAAATGTTACTCTGAGTTCTGTTCTTTATCTTCCTGTTCACTGTTTACAGATGTGCTCTCCTTTAGTCTGCTGCTGAACCCCCCTGGTGTATTTTTCAGTTCCCGGTTTTTGTATCTTTAGTTCTCTGACTTTTGTTGTTGAAGTTTTCACTGTGTTTATCTTCTGAGTTCAGTGAGTACCTTTATGATCATAACTTTAATTCTTTATCATGTAGATTGCTTATCTCCATACCATTGAGGTGTTTTTCTGAGGTTTGAAAATATTTGTTTCTTCATTTTGTGTGACTTTCTGTGTTTGTTCCTGTTTATTAGGTGAAACAACTGCTTTTTTCAGTCTTGAATGAATGGTCTGTTTGGGTGATGATCCTTCTCTTTCAGCCTTACCATAGCTTGTGGTTGTCTCTTGAACTTTTGTGGTTGTCGAAACCACCTGACTTATTATTGGTATGCCCTCACTATTTAGAGCATACCAAGATCTGTCAGTGGATCCAAGTGGAGGAATTTTATTTAGCACCTAGTTTCAGGCTGATTGGAAGTCAGACCCTCAGGCAACAGCTTTTAAAATATGCAAACATATACAGTCCTGTGGGACTGCAGTCATAATCTCTGCTGGGCTCTAGACTAGACTAGAAGATCTGGATGTGTCCATTGAGCAACAACTGAAGAAATTGGTGTATTGCATTGGTATATAAATGAGTATATGAACTTCTTTCTGGGAAATCTTGTCTAGCTGTAATGAGGCCAAAAGGATGTGCAAGGGTGGTGTCTCCTTGCTTTCATACCCTGAAAGCTCCTCTTTGCTCTCTAGATGTGTGGGAAATCTGAAGTCTGTCCCATAGGCTGATGCTCAAGGTTGAGTGACTAGGTCTTTTTCACAGGCTGAGAATGTGTTTTAGTCTGCTGTCTGTGTATTGCCATGGGTGGTAACTTGCCAAGAACTGTCTTTCTGATTGTTACAGTTCTGTGGAGCTCTGGAACACCAGTCCTCTTGGCTGGGAGGGCCAGGAGATCGTGGGTGTTCCCTCTGTGGATTGCATAATCCTGCTGGCTTTAGGAAGACACCTGTGAGTGTAGGTTGCAGGGCATGCTCACTGGCTTCAGAAAGGCAGTGGGAAAATGTCTTGACTGTGTGTGCCCATGAGCTTCAGCAGCAAAACGTCTAGTGCCTTGTTTGTCTGTGTACTGACTTTAGGCTGGGGGTGGGAAAATGCCAGGACAGCTCACCAGCTCCAGCCATGGGTGTGTCATGACTGCCTGCACTTGCAAACATTAGCTCCAAGTGGGAGAACTCCAGCACAGTTTTGCTCTCTAGCCCAGGCAGGTTGCAAGGGAGCACTGCAATTGCCAGGGCACTCCAGCCTCAGCAGGTGTTGTGACTGCTCCCCAACTCATCCCAGCAAGGCTCTGGGAGGGTGCCCTGTCTGAGCTCTCCTGTAGTGCTAGTGGGCTCTGTGGAGAGTACAACAGGGCATCTGCTAGCATGTCAGTCTCCCATGAGTATTTCAAATGTCTCCTGCTCCTCCAGCCATTGCCCCCAAATCAGCAAGTGAATTTCCCTCAAATATAGTCTAGGTGTTTTTCAAACTGCTGTTTTTTGGTTGGATCTTGGGACAAACCCTTTAAGAGGGGAATCTCAGTTTGGGACCCCTAGAGGTCAACCCTGTTGATTTTCCAAACCAGACATTCTGGGGGCTTCTCACTTTGGTGCAGATCACAACTCTTCAGTCTTCCATGAGAAGTGCCTGTCTGGTGAAATCCTTCTCTTTGGGGCGACACAACACTGGGAGTATATAGGCTTTAATGGGAGACCATGTCTCTCTGCCTCTCCAGCTCATCTTAGTGTGGTCCTTTTATCTTTTGCTTTGAGGAGCCATTCATCAGGATTCAGGTCTTTCTCAGAGAAGAATGATCCATATGTAGTTGTAGATTTAGTGTGTACATGGGAGGTGAGTTCAGAATCTTCCTATGCCACCATCTTGGACCCCTCTTCATTGTTTAATTTTTAAATTTGCTGTATGTACACAATAGCAGAGATCTCTGTATAAATTATTAATATATTGCATCTCATTTTATATGTTCTATACCCATACTTTTAATTTTAGTATCCCCATAGCATTGAGGGGAAAACTTGCTTTTCATATTAAAGACAGCCTTTTTATTTCATTGGAATTGTTATTTTTAAAAATGTAGAATTTTCATTTTTTTCTGAATTTAGTTACTTTTTAAAAATGATATGATCTCTTTAATCATCATCTTTCATTATAATTTATATAAGTTAAGTAGATGGAACTAATAAAGATTTATAAATTACATTTTTAAAATGAACGAAGTAGTGAAATACTTGAGTGCCTAGTGAATATATAATTTTTGTGTTAAGATTATGCTTTCTTCAATATCTTGTAAATTGTAATTTATTTTCTATTTTAAAATTGTTTCATTTTATCTATTTTTAAAGGAATTTTTAAAAAGGATTTTATTTATTTGAGAAAGAGAGAGAATGAGCAGGGGCAAGGGGTAAAGGAAGAGGGAGAAGCAAAATCCCTGCTGAACAGAGAGCCTGATGCAGGACTTGATCCCAGAACCCTGAGATCATGAACTGAGCCACTCAGGCACCCTAAAGGAATTTTTAAGAAAGACTTTATTATTTATCTGATAGAGAGAGAGAGAGAGTACACACAAGCAGGGGGAGCGGCAGGCAGAGGGAGAGGGAGAAGCAGGCTTCCTGCCGAGAGGGGAGCCTGACATGGGGCTCCATTTCAGGACCCTGAGATAATGACCTGAGCCAAAGGCAGGCACTTAACCAACTGAGCCAACCAGACACCCCTAAAATTGTTTCATTTTAAAATGAAATGTCTTTATCTTTTCTTTTAATCATATTGCACAGGTTAATCTCAATCAAGAAGATCTTAATCTTTTATTTAGAATACTAGCAGAAAATCTTGGTGAGGCTACTGAAGACTTAAATAAAATGAAACCAGGAGTACAGAAGACAGGTAAGAGACTGACAGTAGGTGGCATAATCCACATAGCTATTTATTTTACAATTTAGCAGGGGAGATAGACAATAAAAATGACATAAGCCAATATATACTTAAAAATTGTGATTTGTATTACCATGAAAACAGAAGATGTTTATTTGTTGATTAAATATTGCATAAAACTGTAGTTAGTGCTGATGGACTCTCTTTAGTTATGGCAACAGTTATTTATAGGTTCAGAACTTTTTCCAAGTTGTATTAAGTTAGGAGGAACCATAAAGAAGCATTTTAAATCTGGTGGATTCCTGGAATAATTATTGAAATTGCATGTATACAAATAAAAACATTCAAAGTTGGCAGCAGGCTATGGTAGCATATTTAATCTGATTTTTAAATTAGGTTTTATGGTAAAATATCTTTAAGAGTTGAAATATTTGATAAATTAGCCCTCAGCAAAGAAAATACTGAAAAATTGTACTGCAGTAAAAACTTAGAGAATTTGTTAGTTGCAGTGGCATTTTGACTTAAAGCAAAGTAACTACCAGACCTAACTGCTTTGTATATGTATGTTACATACACACAGACATATAGTCAATTTTTTCAACCAAATGGCACTATCCTATAAATGTGTATATGTGTATGTATTTCTGCACTTTCCTTTTTTCTTTCAAATAACAGTTTATCTAGGTGTCCATTCTTTATCTGTAAATATATTATGTGTAGATCTGTTTTATTCTTTCTAATGGCTTCCTAGATTAAATTCTCTTGAAGTATTATAATTTATTTAGCAAATCTGTGTTGATGGACATTCCAGATTGTTTTCAGTCTTTCACTCTCACCACATTGCATTGAATATCCTTGTCCATACACTTTTACAAGTACACATGTATCTGTAGGGGAAACACCAGGACTACTTGATTAAAGGGTTCTTAATTTTTATTAACTTAATATATGTTAAATTAATGAATTTAATTAACTTAATTGAACATTTTTGACACATTTTGCCAATCGCTCCCCTTAGAACTTGTAGTAATTTTGTACTCCCACCAGCTTGTTTTTCTATATTAAAATTTTTGCTATAAATTGCTAAATGAAAAATTGTATCTCACTATTTTTATTATTTAAAAAAATTTTTTTACTGTATTGCAGAGCATAAACAGTAATAAAGACCACATATCTTAAGTGTACAGTTCATTGAATTTTTATGTATAGCTATACCAGATAGCTAGTAATTACCATGGTTAATACATAGAACATTTCCAGCTTGCCCCAGAAGGGCTCCCTATGTCCCTTCTTAATCAGTACCGAACACCCACCCGCCCTCAAATCCACCCAGAATTAACTGCCATCCTTATTTGTAATACCACAGGTAGATTAGTTTTGCCTGTTCTTGAGTTTCACATAAATGGAGTCATACAGAATGTACTCTTTGGTTTTCGGCTTCTTTCAGTCATTATTTTGTTCGGGAGATTCCTCTGTGGTGTTGTGTGTAGCTGTAGTTCTTTCATTCATTCATTAATTCGTTTGTTTATTTTATTGTGTTCTGTTAGTCACCATACAATACATCATTAGTTTTTGATGTAGTGTTCCCAGATTCATTGTTTATATATAACAGTCCTGTGCATATTCAACATCCGAATGCATTAGTATTTATTTTATCCATTCTACCTTTGATGGAAAGCATTTGGTTTGTTTCCATTTTTGACCGTCTAGAATAAAGATGCTATAAGATGTTATTTTACATATCTTTTGTTATATTTATGTACTGTCTTCTTTTGGTTTTATAGTTAAGCTTCACAGGTTAGGCTCATTTGTTAGCTTACATTTAGCTGCAGTAACTTATGCCATATTATACCAAATGATTTTCTGAATGGTTGTACCAATTTACCAGCAATGTATGAGACTACTAGTTGTTTCACATTCTCCGTGGTCTTTAATATTGTCAGTAATTTAAAATTAGCCATCCTGGCTGATATGCAGTAGTATTTCTGTGGTTCTTATTTTTCCCTGATTACTAATGAAACTGACACCCTTTCATAGGGTTACTGGCTATTTGGATATCCTTTTCAATGACATGACCGTTGAAGTCTATTGACCATTATTTTTATTGAGTTTTTTTTTTTTCTTAGTGATATATTGGAGTTTTTTGTTCATTCCGGATATGAGCCCATTGTTGGTTTTGTGTATTGTATGTGTTTTTGTTGAGATAGGCATAGATATATCATACCCCTGTGATTTGCTTTTCTTTTATGAGTAGAATTACTTAATTGTAATGAATTCCAGTATATCATTTTTGAAAGTGGTTAGTGCTTTTTATTTCTTATTTAAGAATCTTTGCCTATTTCAGGAATTATTTTGTAAAAACAAAATATTTGTTGAAATTATTTCCCCTGGATCACACTCTGGAAGAGTGCTGGAATAAGGTGATAGTTAAGAAACACCCTGTGTCTTTCTCGGAGTTAGTAAATGACAGCAGTGGTTTTCGATATGGTTTTCTGGTACAGTTTATGGTATAGGATTCTTGTGTTAGTGATCATAGATAACATTAACTCCAGTAATATTAGTAACTAATGTAATGTTATTGAAGGTTAGTTGAGAGTAAAGGCAATCGTGAAACTGAGGAGTTTGGAATCTACCTTTTGCCATCTCTGTGATGTTGGGCAATGTCCTGAATCTCTTTGAACCTCAATTTGCTCATCTGTGAAATGAGGACAGTAAAGTTTTTATTTTGAAAGGCTGATAAAAGAATGAAGTGAGACAATCTGTATACAGCCCTTAGCATAGTGACCAGCACAGAGGTAAGCACTTAGCAAGAGCTATTATTAGTTTTCTCTATTACAGTTTAGAAAACAATTTTATTGCATTTCTGAGTACGTGAATTTTAGCACAACAATTTAGTTTCATATAGCTTTCTTTTTGCTTTTTTGTATGGTAGAAGAGATTGTAACCATCCCTCCCATTTTTTTCTTTTCTAGCCTTAACTCTTGTTATCCGCCTCATGATTTAAGCATATCAAACTCTGTTTCCAAAATCTATCATGATGTGCTATTTACAATTTCCCCACAATCTCTTAACCTTATTCTTGAATGTCTTCTCTGTGTGAGGAGGTACTTAAGCTCTACCTGAATGATAACTCCTTTATTAAACCTTTCTTGACCTCCCCATAACAACTTCATGTTCTGTATTTTCTGCGGTATTCTATAGTTTATTAACATTTGCCTACTTAATGTGACCAGGAATGGCCCACTTCTTTTGTTTGTTTGTATTTGAGATGTATATGTCTCTTCTACTAAACCATAAGCTTTCTAAGGGCTGGAGCTATGTATTACTGATTTGTAGATTTTCAGTGCTTACACAGGTCCAGAGTACTCATACATGTCCTCAATTAGTATTTGTCGGAAAAATGTGTGGGTAGAAGTGAAAGAATTTCTTTTAAATCTTTAGGTGAAATTAAAGGGCCACTTGAAACCTCTACAGCAAAACAAGATGTACATGCTTCGCAAGTTACTTTAACAGCTGGAGTGGAAGAAATGAGATCTATAGACATCATTAATGTGCTGCTGAATTTTGAAATCAAAGAAGTATGTAATTTTCTTCTGTTTCCGTAAAGTGAATAAATAATAGATAATTGGAATTACCTCTACTAAAACTTAAAGATTATTGATATGCATGAAAAAAATCTTAACACAGGCTATTTATAATTTATATGTAGCAGTGCAGTTTGTAGTAAATTTGAGAGTTTATGAAAGATGAGCTCTATTTGAGGTATACAATATTTCACAGAGAACATGGTAACATGTCCTATAACATGCTTTCTAAATGATTATAGGACACTTGGGGTGTAGATTGCTTTGGATTCCATATAAGAAAGTTAGGAAAAGGAAGTAGTGACAGAAATCCTTTGCAAATTTTAGAAACCCTTGATAGAACAAAACATGGTATATCTACATTTTTTAAGTGTTGTATTACCACTATCTGCTTTCTATCTGCAGATCTTTGAGGAAATATTAAATGGATTTTCCTCTTTTGTATTCACACATTAATATTCATTGCATGTGCTAAGTGCTGAGGATACAAAATTAAAAGTCAAAGACTCTGATTTCTAACAAGAAAACAATTAAAATTTTGGAAGTGCTCCATTAAAAATGTACCTAAGGAGCTTGTGTCTCTAATAGTAAGGAGGGGGCATCTAAGCAGGCTGAGAGTGTCAGGGCAGATTATCTGGAGGAAGTGACATTTGAGATGAACCTTTAAGGAAGAGTAAGTAGAGTCTGAGAAAAGGGGATCAGGAATTGGGCTCGGGCAGGGTTAAGGTGTGAGTATATGAGAAAGTACTGTAGATAAAGGGACTTGTAACAACTTCCTGCAAAATCCCTTCATCATTAATGGAAGAGGTTATGTTCTTCCTCTGAGTTAAAAATAATAAACTTTAAAACAAATGGGTTCTACTTTTCTTATCTGAAATATATGCTTTGCAACTAATTTCTTTCATCTTAAAACGGTACTGTTTTTCTGGTTAACATTAGAGTTAACTGAAGATATATAAGCTTTAATAATTAAAACATTGACAGAGGAATCATTCTGTTTGCAAATGGGCTTCATTAACATATATGCATAGAAAACTCATAAGCTGCTTCTAATATCATTTGTAATATATATTATTCCCTGAGGACATGGAAATTAGGGGAAGCAATTTACATTCCCCAAGGCCAATACTTGACACTGTCTGAAGACATTTTTGGTTGTCACTATCTGGGGAGAAGGAACTGCTGACAAGTGTGAGAGACCAGTGTTACCACTAAACATCCTATAGTGCACAGGTCTGCTCCCTTGCTACAAAAAATTATCCAGCCAAAAATGTCAATGGTGTCAAGCCTGAGAAATCTTAAGATTAGTAAGGTTGACCGTTTATCATATAGCCTTCCAGATGAAAGGCTGTCCATCAGACTAGAACTCCTGGTTCTAGGCAGAATTACTTTTTTTTTCAAATTTTACCTTGACAATCACTAGAAAATAGTGGCAGTGTTTCAGAAGTCTGAACAAGTAAATATATCTGCTCGGCAGGGAGCCTGCTCCTTCCTCTCCTGCTCCCCCTGCTTGTGCTCTCTCTCTGTCAAATAAATAAATACAACCCTTAAAGATAATTTAAATAAAAGTACCTTCTAATAACACTAGGAAATTTTCCAGGCACAAATAGTAGTACACATCTTTATATTGTGTGAATTTTTTTATTATATTGCTCTGGATGGTTATGAAATTGTTGACTTACCTTCATCATATATTAGTGGAATTGTTTGTGGTAATACTGGGTCT
Organism: Mustela nivalis; assembly: GCF_964662115.1. Lineage (NCBI taxonomy): Eukaryota > Metazoa > Chordata > Mammalia > Carnivora > Mustelidae > Mustela > Mustela nivalis. The sequence continues at coordinate 104,508,298 of NC_139025.1, forward strand.
TTTCTAGGTTGTGATTACTTTGATGAAAAAAGCAGAAAAGAAAGGAAGGCCTTTACATGAACTGAATATCCTGCAGCTTGGAATGAAAGCTAAAGTTAAACCCTATGACCTGACTGCTAAGGCTTATCTAAAAAAAATTAGTATGCGATGCTTTGAGTTCACTGGTGAGTGTGGAGTATAGTCTGTGTAAATTATTCATGTTATAGGCAGTGATCACTACCTTCTTGTCAATAGTAAACACCTTTATTCATGTCACCATAGTTATTTAGTTAATTAAATTTACTACCTTGATGAAAAGGAACTTGTAATTTAAAAATTTATTATCTATGTAGTTACCATAAAGTAAGAATATATCTAAATATATATATCTTTATTTAGCAAGAAGTAAAATACATTCAAATCCACTTTCTAACATGCATTAAGCCAACTTTTAAAGTTGCTATGGCTGTTTAAAGATTATAGGAACTCCATGAAGTAAATTTAAGTAAAGCAAACATATTAAGAATATTCCCTATTTACGTATTTCATAGCTTTATTCTTTAGTATATTCTTTCTGATTTATTCAAATGAATAATACCAGTAGTACAAATGTTACAAAAGTTATAATTGACTGGTTCTGGGTTTTGGGTTTTTTTTTTTTTCAAAGTTTTTAATGTTTTTTTAAAGTTTCTTTTTTTTTTTTTTGTCAAAGCCACTTTTATTGAAGTATGATTAATAGATAGTAAAATTTGGTTTCAAAATACATTTGAAATGTTTGAGATACTTACTGGAGCTTCCCTGTGTTTTTTATTTTTAGACTCTGCTGGAGAGCCGCTTCACATTATTAACTCTTCTAATGTAACTAAGGAGCCCCTGCTGAAAATGTCACTGACAAAGGTACCTGGTTTCTTCCTAGGATTCTTTAATATTTGAATGTATGAAGTTATGTAATTCTCCCTTATTTAATATTTCAATTTCCCCCCTAATATTTTTCATTCTAAAGCCCATTGATAGTAGTGAGTTATGCAAGCATCCAACAATAAATAACCTTGTGAATTACCCTTATAATGTTGAATAAGTGAGTGTGTACAAAGTTCTGTGGTAATCCAAAGCAAATTTGTTATAATCTAGATATGCTAGCATTTTCCTCTACCTTTAGCATTTACTCCTAAGTAGGACAAGGAATTTGAGTTTTTGCTTCTATATTGTGAGAAATGATAAATACTTCAGTTTTTTTGGCACATGCCTCTTTGCTGTAAGAAATATGTTTTTGGTGTTTTCATAGCATACTTTGAAAAGTAGAGAATATATATATATGCATATATATATATCTATGTATGTGAGTGTGTATGTGTATATATATACACTAAATATATATATTATGTAATATATATAAATTAATATTTATGACATCTCACTAAATACATATATAAATATATATATACACATATATAGGTATATATATATTTTTTTAATGTGTAAATTCTTAATGTTTTCAACCCAGTGGTTTAATCTTCCACTGTTTCTAGGCAGACAGTGATGGACCAGAATTTAAAACCATTCATGACAATACAAAACAGAGACTTAAGGTAAATATTTTCTAATTCACTATAAGGCAATGTTACATTAATTATTAAATCTAGGTTTATAGCCTTCCTCTTTCTCCACATCCTTACCAACAAATAATATACCTTTTAAGGGAATTTTATACATGATTATTTGGCCTAGTGCTGATGAAAGTATTAAACATTTGAATTATATATTGACTTTAGGATTAGAATAAAATTAAGTGTGAAGCTAAAAGCATGGCTCAGTACAGATATTGCTTACAATACATTTAAGCTTATATAGTCTGTCTTGGACCCATTTGAAATGTGATTGGCCTAAAGCCTGTTAATACTTCCTACATTTTTTCCTTAAAACCCACCAATTAAGGTCAGAGTTAGATTTGGACATGAGAGGGGGCAGAGTGTTGGTTTATTGTGTGGTTGAGATTAACATTGTAAGAATGAGTTCTTTAAAAAAAAAAAAAAAGGACTTTAATTGATCTTTTTCTTAAATGAACTATTACTCAACATATACTTATTTGTATTTGTTGAAGCTTAACATAAAAATGTAACCAGATCTGAAATCTGTCTTTCTAATTGTTCATTATCTTAGGTTTCATTTTCATCCTTAGACTTAGTACTTCATTTGGAAGCTTTACTGTCCTTCATGGATTTTTTATCATCTGCTGTTCCATCCTCTGAACCTTCCTCTTCTGAGAAAGCATCTGAGCTGAAACCACTTGTGGGGGAGTCCAGAAGTATTGTTGTCAAAGCTGGTATTTACTTTTGAGTCATGGTCTAATACTTTCTTTCTGAACTTTTAGTAATCATATGATAATTTATATTTTCAAACTAAGACAAATATTTAATCCTTAATATGACAGCTGCTCTGACAGATTAAGTTAGTTTCAAAAGAAAGCAAATTTTATCCCTGTGGTAGGGATAGGATAATTTTGTGAGGGATTTAAAATATATTTTTAAAATGAATCATGTATTTGTATTTGATTTCACTGCCTATCTTTTATGGAAAATAAAGTATGTACTTTGCACTGATGTCTCTCCAGCCTTCACTTCAGCGCAAGTAAGAACAGAAGAAATTAGAATATGAATACTTCATGCATAGTACAAAGTCCCATTTCTGTCAGTCATGGAAATCTACCTGGTGATCAGTGATTTAAAATGCTTTGCAGGGCGCAAAAGGAAGAAGATCATAGAAGAGATAGACTCACTTTGGTTTCTAACCAAAACTGAGTTTAAATCACACACAGCTATGGGCACATGTTCCTCAAGCATATGGTTTGTGCTATGAATTAGATATGATGTCAAGCTGAGTGAACATGCACCTGTTTTTAAGCCAATGTCATTTAAATGATTTTTCTTTTGTATTACATGATATGAATATCTAACATCTAATAATTTAATTTTCAGACCATTACCTGTTTGAGTAACATCTGTATTACTGGTATCTTTAAAGCATAAAACTCTTAGTAATATTAGATCTGATATAAGGATCAGATTTTTTTAAAATCAGGAATCAGAGCAATACTTTCACTATAAACTAGAGTTAAAGAGTTTTTTTGTTGTCTTTAATGTACTTGCTATATTAATATCTGGAAATGCTTCTTTATATAATATGCATATATACATACACATTCACACATAGTTGAATAAATGAAAGAGTGATCTTTAAGTTCACAATAAACTACAAAAATTATTAATCTGAAACAGTCTTCCAGTTATGCTATATAGTTGATTTTAATGGTTTGATTATATTTTTATGGTTTGATTTACATCTTAAAGGAAAAAAAGTCACTGTTATCATTAAGGTGATTAAGGACTGATGTCCTGTGCTTTTACAGTATTGCAGGAAAAGTTATGTTTCCCTCAGGCCAGACAGATCTCTAGAAAAATAAATACTAAATTTATCAGTTAAGGGAATCCTTTGATTGTGGTTCTTACACACACACATGCACACACACTATAAATTTTTTTTTTAACTTAGCCCTTTATATTTATGTCTCATAGACCTGAATCTTTTTTTTCCACAAGAAAAATTATAGGGAATTTTCCAGCTAGCAAATTGTACTTTCAAGAAAAGTACTAGTAAAGGTTGCCTTTATTCTTAAGTTGGAGGGGAATATGCTAGTTTCTGATTGGCCTTTGAAAATTGGGTCAAAATCCGTATTAATTATATTTATTCCTAATAGAAGCCTTTTTTGATTCTTCATAGTTCATAATGTACTTTTTATGAATTTTACATTATCTAGTCTGTTGTTTCATCTTTGTACTTTGCTAATCACCAGTATTCTATTATTTTTCAGTATCTGGCAGTACTTCTCAAGATGATGTGTTTGATTTAAAGGTTATAGCTGAATTAAATGCATTTAATATCTTTGTCTGTGATCAGAAGTGTAACATTGCAGATATTAGAATACATGGTAAGTAAGATATTCCTTGATGTAGGTAGTTCTCTTTCTTTACATAGACCTCCAGCAAGAGTAAGCTTGTGTATGGTAGATTTCTTAGGAGTCATTGTTTTGTTTGCTTATATTGAAAACTTGCACAAACTTTTCAAAGATGTACTTGGAAATGTTAGACGTGACTTATGATTCACAGCTAACATGAAACATTTCTAATGTATTTTTCAAATTTTAGAATAAATCTAAGGCTTAATTGCTTTTGTTCCTTTTGTATTTTCAGAATCATATAACCTTAATTTAAACTGAGGAATTAATATTTACAACACCTCACTAAATAAAGAAAATGTAACTATGTTTATTTCCCTTGTCTTTTGTACATAGCATCAGTCTAGAAGTACCTAAAAGAAATTTTGTAAGCGTTATTCATCAACAGCTTGATAAAAGGATAGGTTATATTATACCATGGATTCTTGAACCAATCTGCCAAGATTCAAGTTTTGATTCAAGCTAATATTTATTAGCTGACCTTGAGAAAATTAACCTTTCTGCATCTTAGTTCCCTATGGAGGTAGTTGTAATAATTATTTATGGGATTGCTGTGATAGTTAAAATAATTATTTGTAGGATTATATGTACATTTACATATACTTAGAAAAGTGGTACATGGTAAGCACTTGAGAAAAGATTTAAAAATAAGTACTGTTCAACAAATATTAAACTAAGTATTTCGTGGGTGGCATGGTAATAAGTTGAGCTTATTAGTGGTTCTTAGCTATAGGTATTCTCTTTTACTGAGGAGCTATTTTAGAAATCATTATGCCTTCAGAAATTATGAGAATAACCAAAATGTTTTGGAGAGAAAGATCATATTTTAGATATTATTTATTGTAGAATGAATATTCATCAAATTATATTCATTTATGCTCAATTATCAAAGCATTAGTTTTCATAATAAATGCTTGTGAGATGGCTGTTTAAGAAACAGTATGTGTCTTTCTCTATGACCACTTGTGATCTTGTCAATGCATAGGTTATTTGTTTGGAGACCTGTGATTCTCTTTGAAATTCAGTTTCTTTTGTCTTTAAAATTTCCACTTTTATGTATGAAACACCTGTAGCAGTTAAAGATATTGTAACCTTTCTTAGGCATCTCATACATAGAAGTTGATACCTTTAATATGTGTAATAGTAATTTTATTCATTATCTATCTTGGTAGTATATTTTTTAACTTGATTAAATACCACTGAATTGGTTTGCTTGGATTGAGTGAAAAGTTTGTAAATGTTATGTTTCCCGTAGGAATGGATGCCTCTATTTCTGTGAAGCCAAAGCAGACCGACATGTTTGCCAGACTTAAGGACATAGTAATTACAAATGTTGACTTGCTGTCCATTCACAAAAAGGTAATTAAGAAATAGGTTTCAGGAAAAGGAGGCTGTTCAAGATGGCAGGGTAGGAAGATCTTGAACTCCCCTCCCCTACAGCCATAACAATTCTAGAGCTACAAGTGAGATAATTTTCTCTGAAAAAGTCTTGAAAACTAGATGAGTAGCACCTCCACAACAGAAGATAAAAGGGCCACATCGAGATGAGTAGGAGAGGCAGAGATGTAGTCTTGCTGCCATAGCTTGCAGGCACCCTCAGCATATACAGGAGATGCCCCTGGAGTGCCCGACTCTGGTGTCTAGGTGGGATTGTGCTTCTGGGCCCCATTGGTCATGTCCTGTTCAAGACCATTCCTTCAATGGGAGAGGTAGCTCTTTCACCTAATACACAAAAACAAACACAGAGAATCAGGAAAAATGATGAGGCAGAGGAATGTATTCAAATGAAGACAAAGGCAAACCTCAAAAAACAAACAAAAAAACCCTTCCATGGATCAAAGATAAGTCGTTTTCCTGATAAAGAGTTCAAAGTAATGGTCATAATCATGCTCACCAAACTCAAGAGAAGAGGGTTGACTAGAATAGGAACTTCAACAAGAATATAAAATATATGAAATATATGAAAGTACCAGATAGAAGTCATAGAGCCTAAGAATACAATAACTGAATTTAAAAAATATACCGGCAGGGCTCAGCAACAGACTGAATGAAGCAGAACAGATCTGTGAGCTGGTAGACAAAACAATGAAATTTACACACACAGAGCAGCAGAATAAAAAAAGAATTAAAAAAAAATGATAACTTAAGGGACCTATGAGACAACATAAAGTAGTATAATATCGACCTTATAGCAATCCCCAAAGGAGAAAAGAGAAAGGGACAGAAAGTCTATTTGAAGAAATAATGGCTGAAAATTTACTTAATCTGGGAAAGGGACTATCTCAGTAAATTCCAAATAAGATGAACCCAAAGAGTGCAACACTAAAACACATTTTAATTAAATTGTCAAAAATTAAAGAGGATCTTAAAAGCTGCAAGAGAAAAAGAACTTGTTAAAGTACAAGGAAAGCCACATAAGGCAGTCAGCAGATTTTTAGCCAAAACTTTGCCAAGCCAGAAAATGGCACGAGATATTCAAAGAACTGAAAGGAAAAAACTTTCAAATAAGAATACTCTACCTGGCAAGATTATCATTTGAAATAGACGGAGAGAGAAAAAATTTTCAGACAAACAAAAGCTAAAGAACTTGTAACAATTAATTGGGATTATAAGAATGTTAAAGGGACTTTTTTCAGCTGAAAAGAAGTGGCACTAACTAATAACAAGAGGACAAATGAAAGTAGAAATCTTACTAGAAAAAGTAATTATATAGTAAAAAGTGGATTAATCACTAATTAAAACTAGAATGAAAGTTAACAGACAACGGTGTGCCTGGCTGGCTCAGTGGATTAAAGCCTCTGCCTTCGGCTCAGGTCATGATCCCAGGTTTTCAGAAGAGAAGGTATTGGGGAGATGAAATAAGTGAAGGGCATCAAAAGGTACACACGTCCAATTTTAAAATAAATATGTCATAGGGACGTAAAGTACAGAATGGGGCATACAATCAATGATACCGTATGAACTTTGTGTGGTGATAGGTGGTAACTAGACTTACTCTGGTGAGTAGTTTGCAATGTAGGCCCATGTCAAATCACTATGTTGTACATGTGAAACAAAATATTTTGTCAGCTCTACTTCAGTAAAAAAAACAAAAAATGAAAAATGAAAACCAGCTGTGCTCCAAAATAAGATGCCATTATCCCATGAAAAGTTGGGGAAAGTGTTAGAAGATATATCATACAAAAAGATTATGAATGGTCATTAAGCATATTAAAGATATTCAAAAACACTAGTCATCAGGTAAATACAAATTAAAGCCACAAGGAGATACATACTCATTTCAATGGCTACATAAAATAAAATTGACAGTACCAACTATTGGCATAGATTGGAGCAACTGGAACTTTTATTGTGGTGGCAATGTACAATTATATAATCTCCTTGAAAAGCAGTTTCAAGCTTCTTAGAGAACCCAATATATATTTAGCACATCGCTCAACAATTCCAGTACTGTGCCTTTCCCCAAGGAAATGAAGACATATGTCCATGGAAATCTGAAAGTGAACACTCATAACAAGTTTCTAATTATAACCCCAAACTGAAACAGTCCAAATGCCTATCCAGAGAAGAATGGATAAACAGACTGTGGTATAACCAAACAGTAGAATAGTACTCAGCTATAAAAAGGAAAAAAATAGTGAAACATGTAATGGGAGTGAATCTCAACATAACACTTAATGAGAAAAGGAAGACACAGAAGAGAACTTATCCTATAATTCCACTTACTGAAGCTCTAGGAAAGACTAATTTAGTAAGAGAAAGCAGATCAATTGTTATTCGGATCTGGTTTGGGGGGAGGGTCAGAAATTAGCTGAAGGGGAGGGGCTCAAAGGAACTTTTTGGGCTGATGGGATGTTCTATATCTTGTTTTGGTGTTATTTACATGGGTGGTGTAAATTTGTCAAAATTTGTCAAAGCATTTACGTAGAAAATGAGTGCATTTTATTATATGCAAATTATGCCTCAAAAAATAATTTAAAAATTATTTCACAAAAATTAGAATGTACAGATTAATAGAAACTAAAAAATAAATATCAAAAAATGATTTTAGAAAAATAATTTCTGTATTGAAATTTACTTTTGGGATGCCTGGGTGGCTTAGATGGTTAAGTGTCTGCCTTCAGCTAAGGTCATGATCCCAGGGTCCTGGGATTGAGTCCTGTATCAGGCTCCCTCCCCCATTGCTCCTCCCTCCTGTTCCTGCACTCTCTTTCTCTCTCTCTCTCTCTTTTTGACAAATAAAATCTTTAAAAAAAAAAAACCAAACTTAGTTTTGATTTTTATGTTTAAGATTTTTATGACATGTTTATGATTTTTATGTTTGGTTTTTATGCCTTTATTCATTTCATTATATATTCATTAGTTGTTATGTGTCAGGCAGTTTGTTAAGGATTGACTATGAATATGGTTATGTGTTTTCACATTATGTATAGACTAGGTGATTCGTAAGTTATGTCTGGCTGTTTAAGTGATTGATATTTCCTTGATTCAAACAATTTTTGTAGAAGTAGGAAAAAGGTTTGTTAAGTAAAATGTTTATAACAATTTATTGAGTATTGAGTTTAAATGGTGCTTCTTCATATATCAAGGATTTTTTTTTTTTTTAATTTATTTGTCAGAGAGAGAGAGAGCGTGAACACAGGCAGACAGAATGGCAGGCAGAGGCAGAGGGAGAAGCAGACTCCCTGCCAAGCAAGGAGCCCCATGTGGGACTCGATCCCAGGATGCTGGGATCATCCGAAGGCAGCAGCTTAACCAACTGAGCCACCCAGGCGTCCCTCAAGGATTTTTTAATAAGGAAACTTGTTTATAATGCAGCTTTTTTCTTGTAATAACCAGTTAATTTAATACTTTTAGGCTGTCTCTATTTTGGGAGATGAAGTTTTTAGGTTCCAAATGACTCTTTATCCAGATGCTACAGAAGGAAATGCCTATGCTGATATGTCTAAAGTAGACGGGAAACTTAGTCTCAAAGTGGGTTGTATCCAAATTGTTTATGTTCATAAATTCTTCATGTCTCTTTTGGTAAGTTTATTTTTAAATGTATTTATTTTTCATTGAGACCTAAATATTTTTGCCTATACATTTGAACTCAGTCAAAATATTTACTAATAGGACTCTGTGATGAACACTTAGATGCTGAACAGAATATTATAGTGAAGGAGATCCTTTTCATGATGGATAACCAAATGAATTTTTATTATCATTGTTAACCATTCTTTCACATTTCCATAGATATATAATTTAAAAGTACTTTTTTGGTGTATTCATGTAGGCATTTTCAGTGTTTTATGAAATACCCTTAAAGGTATTTAGCTTTTTTTTTTTTCAAGAAGGACTAGTATTGGAATTTATAACTTTTGATTATAATTATGATCAACAAGGCCATAAAATTATTTTCTTTTAATTATTCTGATGTAACTATCTTGGGCTTAAGAGTTTAATCTGTTTATGCCTCTTTGCAGGACTATATTCAAGGCTTATAAGTCATGGATTTCTACCTAAACCATGAGAAGTGACAGTTGTTAATATCTCAGAGTATGTCTTTCTAGACTTACACTCTCCATATATACAATCACAAATATCATCTCTTTTAATTATTTTATTTAGTTTTGCTTTTCAAAGTAAGTGCTTTTTAAAGTTAGTCCTGTTTTATTTTAAGGAAATCTAAATATCAGTTTCTTCCAACAGAACTTCCTGAACAATTTCCAAACTGCCAAAGAAGCTTTGAGCTCAGCTACAGCCCAGGCTGCAGAAAGAGCTGCTTCCAGCATGAAAGACTTGGCTCAAAAGAGTTTCCGCCTTTTGATGGATATTAACTTGAAAGCTCCAGTTATTATCATTCCTCAGTCTTCAGTATCACCAAATGCTGTTGTAGCAGATCTGGGTTTAATCAGAGTTGAAAACAAATTTAGCTTAGTTCCTATGGAACATTCTCTTCCTCCAGTCATTGACAAGATGAACATTGAGCTAACTCAGTTGAAGTTGTCCAGGTATAAATATAGAATTCATTTGTATACTAGTGCTAGAAATAGAATTCTCATAAAATCTTTGCTAGGGATAAGATACTCTCGTGGTCTGTGGTTCTCTTTCCTTATTTTTTATAATTATAAAACCACGACCGTTGGTTTTGGTCAGTGGTAATACTAGTGCACCTCAAAGAATCTCTGTTTTGTCTTACTACATTGGGCATTTATAATGTGATTTTCTCCATTTTATAAAAATTTCCTATTATAAAATTAAAATTTACTAAATAACACTTACTTTAGATTTATTTTTATTTTTCACTTTGCATATAACTATTTTCTATAGATGTAATAAAATGTAATAAAAGTTAAGATTTAAAGTTATTACCTAAAATGTAATAAAAGTTAAGATTTTTTTTTCCTTTCCAAACATTGTCATATTTGGGAATTCTCAGTGTGAAACCTAAAGGATTATTGAATCCAAATGGGAAAGCGTTAGGTCTGTTGAATGACAAGAATACTCATTTCATTGTACAAATGGTTGTTGGCAGTCATGCTCAAAATGACGATTACCACATGTTTGTTTAATGTGTAGTTTGGTGGGTTTTTCCCTTTGAGTTTGGAGAAATACCAGTAACACAAACCTGAAGATTAAGTAGACTTTCTTTGTCCTCCAAGTTTAGGTGGATGTTAACATTTGTCTGCATGACACTGCCCTAGTTGCTAATATTTAAACAGTCTTTGTGAAAGTAGCAAATAGTGTAATAGTCATATTTTCTATCTTTGAAATCAACATTACATAGGTTTTATTTTAGAAAGCTCTTGATTTATTCTGATTTGCATTGATTTGTGAAAAGAAGCATGTGTTAAGGAATTCTGATAGCAACCTTCAGTATCTAGGAAAACTGTGGAAACTTACCCAATATGATAGTCTTCATTTTAAAATGTAAATTTCAAAAATATAAAATAAATTCTTGTTTATCTTTCAGAACTATTTTGCAGGCTGGCTTGCCGCAACATGAAATTGAAATTTTAAAACCAGTCAACATGCTTTTGTCCATACAGCGAAATTTAGCAGCAGCATGGTATGTGCAAATTCCAGGGATGGAGATAAAAGGAAGACTAAAGCCTATGTTGGTAAGTGTATGTATAGAGTATATGAAAATTGCTAGGTAGGCTTTTATCATTGACCACAGTGCCATTCTAGCATGCATCAGAAGTGATGAAGCTGGGGTTCCTGGGTGGCATGGTTGGTTGGGCATCCAACTGTTGGTTTTGGCTCAGGTCTGATCTCAGGGCTGTGAGATCAAGCCCTGCATTGAGTGCCTCACTTGGCGCAGGTATGGAATCTACTTGAGTTTCTCTGTCCCTCTGCTCCTCCTGCTTTGCTGTCTGTCTCTCTCTCAAATAAATAAATCTTTTTTTTTTAAGTGATGAAAGAATACTTTATTAACTGAAAATGAGGTCATCCGAATTCTCATACTTTTCTTTAAAAATTTCACTTCAGTCACATATCTGGTAAACCCAGCAAGAAGTCTGAGATAAAAGCCATTGGAGTCTACTGAAAATACTATTAGTAATTTTGGAAAGTTCTATTGAAGTTTTAGGCAGTTGAATGTTAAGACAGTATAAAGTAATATTTAGATATCACGTTCAAAACACCTTAGGAGTATTTTTTTTTTAAGATTTTTTAATTAGAGAGAGAGAGAGAGCGAGCACAGGTTGGGAGAGGAAGAGAGACAAGCAGACTCCATGCTGAGTGTGGAACCTGATATGGGGCTTAATCCTATGACCTTGAGATCATTACCTAAGCTGAAGTCAAGAGTCAGTCACTTAACATCCAGATGTCCCATTCCCCACCCTCTACTTAGGAGTATTTTTAATGTACAGAAGCACTCTTTTAGTTAGACATTTTAAATAGATGAATATGTATATTTGGTAAGCACATTAGTGTAGAAATATTTGTAATAGTGTAGTTAGTAAGTCATGTGTTTGCTCACAGGGAGAAATACTTGTCAAAGAAAGTTATGGAGGTATAGGAATCCTATGGTCCTTTTGTGTCTTTGGGTGGAACAATTAAGCCAAACAGTAGGGGATAGGGGTGGAGAGAAAGTAACTAAACAGAGTGTATGATGAACAAATAAAAATTTAGTCATTTTTAATAACTGTGATTACTTCAGAATTAGATCTAGATAAAACAGAAAGGGACAAAGGAGCAAGGTCTAGGGAAGAAATTAAAATTGAAGTTTGCTGTAGGGATGAAAGGTCCTGTGTGTATTATGATTGGATAAAGTATATGGAAGAGTGTCTATTAAGAGTCGTCATTAAGACTTCTCTCTTGCAGAGTATGTGACTCTTCTTTTAACTTCCCCCTTGTTGTTAAGAGATTAGATCCCAGGTCTTGTATTGGACCTTTTCCCCTTGCTTTCAAAGATTATGTGGTTATAGGTTTGCTGAAAGCAAGAGTAAAACCTGTATGTCTCTGGACGGGACTGGAAGAGATTATGCTGAGTGACGTAAGTCAAGCAGAGAGTCAATTATCATATGGTTTCACTTCTTTGTGGAGCATAACAAATAACATGGAGGACAAGGGGAGATGGAGAGGAGAAGGGTGTCAAGGGAAATTGGAAGGGGAGGTGAACCATGAGAGACTATGGACTCTGAAAAACAATCTGAGGGTTTTGAAGGGGTGGGGGGTGGGAGTTTGGGGGAACCAGGTGGTGGGTATTAGAGAGGGCACGGATTCCATAGAGCACTGGGTGTGGTGTAAAAACAATGAATACTGTTGCGCTGAAAAGAAATTAAAAAAAAAAAAAAAAGTTATTATCCATCAAAAAAACACCCCCAAAACCAAAACCTATATGTCTCTCAGTAGGAGATTGTGGACCAAACGATGATATATTCATACAGTGGATATTATAAAGCAGATAACATGAGTGAGCTAAAACTATATGAAACAAAATGGCTATATCCTAAACATAAAAATGTTTAGGAAAAAATTGAGTTGCAAAATGATAGTATAATTTTATGTTATTTTGAATTGTACAATAAGCAAAACAATGGACAGTGCTATATATTATTTATAGGGAATCCAATAGTGGTAAGTGTAAGAAAGCATTCATGGGAAGAATAATTCTGTAATTCACGGTAGTATCTTTCTCTGAAAAGGAACATAGAGGTAATGGGGGTCTCATAGAAGTAAACTTGGGGCTTCAACCATATCTATAATGGGGAAACAAGATCTAAATGAAATAAAAAATCCATCAGTTTAACATCGAAATGTGATCATCACTTTAACTACAATGACTCCTATTTAATCAGGAATATAGCCATAGTGGGTAGTTTCCACTGCCTAATGTGTCAGCAATCCAGGCCTCTTAGAACACCCCCTCACTGGTATGAGTCCACTTTTCTTGGGTCTGGAGTGCAGCTAAGAAAGGGTATCAGGTAGGTGACATCAGTGAGTTGTTTTAGGTAGATCAGCTTCACAGTTCTTTTTTTATTTTTTTATTTTTTTAAAGATTTTATTTATTTATTTATTTGACAGGCAGAGATCACAAGGAGGCAGAGAGGCAGGTAGAGAGAGAGAGAGAGGGAAGCAGGCTCCCTGCTGAGCAGAGAACCCGATGTGGGACTCGATCCCAGGACCCTGAGATCATGACCTGAGCCGAAGGCAGCGGCTTAACCCACTGAGCCACCCAGGCGCCCCAGCTTCACAGTTCTTAAACAACTGTGGGGCCATCTCCCAAATTGTCCTTCAGACTTACTAAAGGATCAGCCTAAGTATTTGATTCAGTTCTTTTCAATCGCAGTAAAGCTGAGAAGGTGGTGAAGTTAGCTCCTGTTCAGGCAGTTGTAATATCTTGGTTGATATCACACTTGGGAATGAATATACAAGAAAGTTCTAGGGAGTTAAAGTGACATCTGTTCTCCTAGGACTGGGGCTTGGGGCAAAGAAGAAATCCTTGGTCATTATCTCATGCTAAAATATTTCCCTGTTTTCGTTTAGGCTGGGAATCAGGCAGTTTTCTGTCGATATGGGTCTAATTTGGGGAACAGTGCAGGGTTTGTTGGATCTCAGGACTCTGAAACCACAACCTGAATCGAAATCAAGAGTTGGATGCTCAAGCAACAGAGCCACTCAGGTGGTTCATATTTCTCTTTTAAAGATTGAGAATCCATGGGGCACCTGGGTGGCTCAGTGGGTTAAGCCTCTGCCTTCCACTCAGGTCATGATCTCACGGTCCTGGGATCAAAACCCGCATCAGGCTCTCTGCTCAGCACGGAGCCTGCTTCCCCCTCTCTCTCTGCCTGCCTCTCTGCCTACTTGTGATCTCTCTCTCTCTCTGTCTAAATGAATGAATCCATCCATTAATCAATTAATCAATTGAGAAATCTGAGTTTAGGAGGCTACGAAACTTGGCTGAGCCTGAAAGTGGCAGTGTTGATACAGAGCTGCCTGATTCAAAAGCTGTTGATCTACCTCCCTCCCTCTCCTCTTTCCATCCTTTCTATCTTTCTCTCTCTCTTTTCTTTCTTTTTTCTTGTCACATATCCCCTTTTATAAAGGTAAAAGATGAATTAGATGTTCCTTTCCTGCTCTATACTTTGGTTTTAAAAAATTAGTCGTAGATGTATTAGTTACTCTTCTAAGTGACATTACTCTTGATTATTCTTAGGTATGTCCAGATATATATATTCTTAGGTATGTCCAGATATATGTGTGTGTGTGTGTATGTACATACATACATACACACACACACACAGGGAATAAGAGCTGCATTGCAAGAGAGAATCTTTTTACTTCTTGTTGGGGGTTAGAAACTGAACAGCTCTCTTCTTGTACTGAGTTTGGATGGAAGTGAAGTGGAGTTGCTGCTGGGCCAGAAGAGAGAGAGGCAGAGTGGAGATGAGGAGATAGGGAGAGTGGAGAGAAACACAGGCTCAGGAACATCAAGAAAGATAAAAACAGACAAGGCAAAAAGAGTGATGATGGATGCAGGGCCTTGGCCGTGGGTTCAGACAGAAGTATGTCTACACACATGAGGAGTGTCTCATAGTATATAAGATGAAATAGCTCTCTCCTGTATTTACTGCCCCAACTCCTTTTTTGTTGTTGTTCAGATGGACATTGAATTTGAGGAACTGTAAATTAAACCATGAATACGATATTCTGTGTTTTTATTCCTTTATATTAACAACAACTTATTATTGCTTTCTAGGTTGCTCTCAGTGAAGATGACTTAACAGTTTTAATGAAAATTTTGCTGGAAAATCTTGGAGAAGCTTCTTCACAGCCAAGCCCTACACAGTCTACCCAAGAGGCTGTAAGAGTAAGAAAAGATGTTCTAGGTGGGCCCGACCACCTAAAAGGTACAAATTGATGAGAATTTTTGCTTTGATCATGGAGAAAAATTAATGTTAATGCCATATTTATGTTTAGTGGTCTTTTTAGTTGTCTAGTATAGTGTGGTATGAACTGATTCAGTATTGTAGTGTTTACTGTGGAAAATTGGCTGGTACAGCGTCTGGGGCTGCCTGGAGCTCCCAAGGAAAGGAGGTATGCTCATTGTCTTCTGTAAGGGGAGAGGCCACCTTTTGTCTGCAGAATGCATGTTTGCCCTTTACTTGTAAAACATGAATTTGTTGAATTCAAGAGCCACCGAGGTGGTAGACCTTGAGAAATAGCAAAGTAGGCATGCAGGATAGTAAGGTCCCCAAAAAATAGAGAGAAAAGAATCTTGGCATCCTACTCAGATGGCAGGCCCATATTGAAGCTGTATAAAAACAGCTTTGCTTATCTGGCTTTATCAGTGAATGATGTAGTCACATATATAAGGGAATGTTCCAGATTATTAGAATGGAATCTTTTACAAGCACTGAGCCTTTTAAATTCAGTCATTTTAAAAAGATAACTTTTATAAAGTAAACGTATCCTTCTTGCTCAGAACAGTCATGTAAAACACACTTCTACTGTTTTTTCATCATTTAAAGTCATTGACGTGAACATCATATGTTTTTTTAGACTTGTAAATATTCGGTTAAAATTTCCATGTCTGGCAAGAGGTGAAGTACCCCTTGTCCTTCTTAATAAATGTCCCCAGACTGCTCTGCTTTTATAATGCTCAGATTATCAGCTAATACTTCAGAAAGTAATAGATAAAACTGCCAGTTAATAATACCATTAATATTGCTTCTTCTATAGTTGGACCCAGTGTGTTTTGTGTTTTTATGTGTTTGTCACAAAATAAATGACTAGAGCAGTGTGCGCAAAAGGTTTTGTTAGAGGTGGATAGTAATGAGTGCTATATGAGCTCAGTGAGCCCAGCATCTTCTCCCAAGATTGGGTTTATGCTACAGTATGGATAAATGCTAGATAAGCAGGCTGTTGCTCTGGTTAGACAAGAACTATGTACAGATGAATTAAAAATAGCAGGCAGGCTTTATGTGATTAATGATCTCATTATGTTCAACTGAGGTCAATTCGTGTATCTGGTTCTGGCTATATGGTTAATGTGATCCTTGGGAGAACTTGTGAATTCAGATGAAAGCAGCAGACAGTGAAAATTGGAATGTGAATTACTTTCAGGAAAAGTGAAGGAAAAAAACCCTAGTGTTTTCCAATTTGGAAATGCTTCTGCCTTTATGTGGTTAAAGTTATGCAATGTTTGTTCTTCCAGCATCTTGTAAGAGCACTTCCCTATAAATGATCAAAGAATAGAAGCAATCCCCAAAAGAGATGATAAAATGACTTTGTAAGAGTGGTCGAAAGCAGTATCTATTCTTAATCCTGTTGTCTAAAAGGTTTTTGCCCATTAATGAGGAAATGGACAAAATTACTTCTTGAAATCTCTTTTACCTCAGAATTCCAAAAGCTCCCTGCCCCATGTTGTATTTGAGCTCTCTTTGACTCTGCTATTGAATTATATTCTGTTCTTATCAAGGTAATGAGTTGGGTGGTATAGGTAATTAAATATAGTGAGAATTGCACTATGAGGTTACACAGAGGTTACACAGATAGTGAGAATTGCACAGAGGTTACTGTCTAGTTGTCTGTTCAAGGACAAAGTATTTTATTTTTCTGTGCTTCATAATTTCTTGACACTGGCTTATAACCATTTAAGTTAAATGCTTTATTAATTGTAAACTGTGATGAGCAGTCTCACTCTGTGGGACTTTTTTAAAAATGTTGTCTTGATACTGTATAAGATCCCTTCTTTTTGTTCTTTAAAAAATGTAGATGGCCTGCCCTCATCATTCTGCCCTGTACTAAACATATAGAATAAATCATGGCTATTTTAATTCATTGTCTTGTAATATGGTTTAAAGAATCCTAGAAAGTATGATACATATTTAGAATAATAAGTTACTATTTAGCTTTTTAAATAAGTATAAAATACCGTACCTTCTTAAAGCTTTTTAATTTTCATACTTATGTTTGAACCATCAGAACAAGATTTGCCAGACTCAAAGCTTTCTATGGACCAAAGTGTCACTCTCCAATTTGACTTTCACTTTGAGTCTCTTTCCATTGTCCTTTATAATAATGATATCAACCAGGTATGTACTAAATGTCTTTATTTAGAAAAAACCTTTAGCTCTTGATATTTACTTTCAGAATACTGGCAGTTTTTGATTTGACTATTTAAAAAATCAATGTCTATTAAATTCTATTTGGTCTATAGAATATACATTACTCTTGCTATATCTTCACTTTGTTAGTATTTCTAATCTTACTCAGCTAAGGAAAAAGTTTTTACTTCTTTCCAAGTAACATCAGCACTGAAACCACTTAGATCATCTCTAGTAGAGAAATTTTATATGTGAGATTTTATATGTAAGTAATTAATTACATGTGTAATTTAATTACATAGCTATATATGTATATATATAACTAAGGAGAATAATTCAGGAGTAGCTTTGGAATATTAGAGAATTCTTTCTTTTTTAAAGACTTTATTTATTTGACAGAGAAAGACAGTGAGAGAGGGAACACAAGCAGGGAGTGGGAGAGGGAGAAGCAGGCTTCCGGCTGATCAGGGAGCCTGATGTGGGGCTCTATCCCAGGACCCCTGGATCATGACCCAAGCCGAAGGCAGATGCCTAATGACTGAGCCACCCAGCTGCCCCAACATGAGAGGATTCTTTTAAAATTCATGATTATCCAAGATATGTATAAGCATTAATTATGTTTGTGTTGAATAAATATTACATGTAATAGATATGTATGAAAGATACTTAATAGTGGATTGAAGAACCAAGATCTAGTGCCATAATTTTTTAAAAAATTTGTTTATTTATTTGACAGAGATCACAAGTAGACAGAGAGGCAGGCAGAGAGAGAGAGAGATGGGGGAAGCAGGCTACCTGCTGAGCAGGGAGGCCGATGCAGGGCTCAATCCCAGGACCCTGAGATCATGACCTGAGCTGAAGGCAGAGGCTCAGTCCACTGAGCCACCCAGGTGCCTGCCATGATTTGATGTAATTAATGTACCAGTGGTATTTTAGAAGTTATTTTTTGTTGTGTAGACAGTATCTTCAATAAATATTTTTGTTAGCTTAGTTGTCATAATACTCATAATAAATACATCATATGATAATAACAATAATCTGCATTGGTTATATCTGTAGTTAATATTTGTTATCTTATATTTTATACTGTTTTCTCAAAGTTACACAATATTCATGTATTATTCCTGTTGTGCCTTAAGCTAGTATCTGCCATTTATGTAACGAAGAACTTTTATTTCTAATGTTTATTGTTATGAAAAGAACAGAAAATGGCCAAATGGAAAATGAATGGTTAAATGTATTCTTTATTTCACTCAAGGTACCGTCATTCTACTGGTTTCCCAGCCTTAGAATGTTGGTATCTTTTTTTACTTCTTTCTTTGTTGATCTTCATTCATACACTGAGTACACTGAATACAATACACTGATTATTGTCATTTTTTCTTTGTTCTTTCCTGTCACTTCTCACTGCTGACTTATTTGAAACTTCTTCGTTCACCCTACTGCAATGGCTTCCATGTTTATTGCTCTTTTTCCTTTTATCCATACTAGACATTGACACAAGTTCATTTTCCTAAATGAATCTCATGTAACCATTTACAACTTCCAGTTTTACTAAAAACCATTCAGTATTATGTTATCTGAATTTTATCATATTAAAAAAAATTCAGTGGGTCAAATTTGTTTACATCTGGAACTATATATTGTGATCAAAAGTTGTGTCACAGGTCATTTCTATTAATAATTATAGACCCAAAGTTTGTGAATTATTTACATTTTTAAAAATTACATTCTAAATTTGCCAATAATAATGTCAATAATGCCTGACCCATTGATGTACTGTCTGCATGCAGTGTGGCAGATGTAGAGTTAGAACCAGCGTGCCAGGAATGGCACATCACCATCAGTGCCATCGTCTAGACTGAGCAGTTATAACTGAGTCTTTACTTCCTGGAAGAGTTTTTTGTTGGTTGGTTTTGTTGTTGTTGTTTTTTTTTTCTTTTTTGAGGGGGTTTGTTTTTTTAAACTCTGGGCATACAGACTTTACCTACAGAATTTGGAGATTATATGTTACAGTTAAATAAAGGTTGAGTTCCTTTTTCATGTAAATGAAAATTTAAATCTTTGGTTCAAGATTTGAGACCTCAATTAGGTCCCTGTATTTTCAGCCCTCATTCCCTACCATTCTTCTTTTTTTTTTTTAGTTTTTTGAATTTTAGTTAGTTAGCATGTAGTGTAATATTGGTTTCAGGAGTAGAATTTAGTCATTTACACTTACATATCCTACCATTCTTTAACTAGAATATTCAAGCCTATGTAGCTTGTACCTTGTCCCCTCAGAACATCTTTGAACTGTTCAGTCATGTTTTTTTATCCCCATCTAGAATTTGTTCTACTTTCTCTCAGCCAATCTGATCTCACCCAGTCTCTGAGGCTTAATTCACTTCTCACCTTCACAAATTTTTCTCAGCCCGCAGTGATCTCTTTGACTCTCTGAGCTTTTGCTATTTGGATTCTTTACCTAATCACTTAATATTCTTTGTGTCATATGGGAAATTAAATATGAATAAATAAATGATCACATGTCAGCCTTTGATCTTTGATCAGTTCCAACTTAAAGCATCTCCTTATGATGTTTCTTGTAATGTATTTCTATTTTCTATATTTGTTAGGGTGTAAGCTCACTGAGCTCACCTACTATATCTTGTTCTTCTCATAAACCATATAGTTCCTATCACAGTTTTTTTTTTTACAGAAGAGCTCATTAAATATTTATGTTAGAGTGTTTAATAAAAATATTTCCTGATTATTTTTATTTACATTAAACTGTGAGATAAATTTTAATATATTAATCATTATTGAATACGTACAAACACACATATATTTTTTGTATGTACCTATACACTCACACACACATTAATCCATTTTCTTCTTATTTTAACTCCCATACTTCTAAATTTTGTTTCATTGATTTGCCTTTTGTCTGAATTAAGAAATATGTTTAAAAGTAATTACAGACTATTTAAAAATAATTGATTCTTTTGCTTGAAAATATGCCACAGGAATCCAAACTTTCATTTCACAATGACAATTTCCGGCTTGGTGAACTCAGACTACATCTTATGGCCTCTGTAGGGAAGATGTTTAAGGATGGCTCAATGAATGTCAGCCTTAAACTTAAGACATGCACCCTTGATGATCTCAGAGAAGGCATTGAGCGAGCAACATCAAGGTTTGTCATCTCTGAATTTGCTGTGCATTGTGTAAGGTTGATATTGCCTAGCATTGATTGCATTGATTGCTAGGCTTGGGATTATCAAAAGAGGTCTTTGGTCATACTTCAGTTTGAAGTGCATTGAGAAGTAGTGCTGATACCAGATTCAACTGCTTTGAAGTTTGAATTAAAGGGACATTTACTAATAAAATGGAGTACTGTCTTAATAGCAGGAACTAAGAGAATGTAAAGAATTTTAATAATGAAGTCCACATGGTTGGTTTGTTGGTAATATATTTTTCTAAATTATCCTTAGTAGGCAGGATTTTTTTTTTAAAATGTGAAAGTTTTAGATCTTTGTCTTATTTATTTTGTCTATATATATGTATATGTGTGTGTGTGTATATACATATATATATATTATTATTATTTTTTAAGATTTATTTATTTATTTATTTGAGAGAGAGCATGAGCACAAATGGGGTAGGGAGCAGAGGGAGAAGCAACTCTCCACTGAGCAGGGAGCCGGATGCAGGGCTCGATTCCAGGACTCTGAGAGCATGACCTGAGCTGAAGGCAGATGCTTAACTGACTAAGCCACCGGGGCACCATTGTTTTGTCTATATATTTTCAAACAATGTTCTAGCCTCTCCTTTGGCTCAGGTCATGATCTCAGGGTCCTGGGGTTGAGCCTCGTATCAGGCTATCTGCTCGATGGGGAGCCTGCTTCCCCCTCTCTCTCTGCCTGTCTCTCTGCCTGACCTCTGTCTGTCAAATAAATAAATAAAATCTCTAAAAAAAATTTTTTAAAACAGTGTTCTGAAATTTCTTTCAAAGTTTTACTACAAATGGAATCCCTAGTATTTTCACCTTACAACCCAGTTTTAAAACATTAGCTTATATCAACCTTCAATAAAGTGGGAAATAATGTAACTTTAATAGTCTAATTATGTTTCAAATAATGAAACATAATACTCTTGTCCTTAATATTCCTTGGAGAAAAACTATGGTCCTCCCTAAACTGGGACTCCATTGAATACATACTGGATACTTCTGAGCCCTTTCTTTTTCCTAGAGCTGAATAAATGAGAAAAGAGAAAAGAGTGCTGTTATGCAACCAGCTTTTCTAGTTTGCAAATTTTATGTTTGGGGTGGCTGTCCACTGTTGTGTAGGCAAGAATGATGAAGGCCATCCTCTGTTTGGAAACCTGCTCTTCCTAGCATGTGTGCATTGCAGCCACTTGATAAACACTGGCTTCCCAGCATTGCAGCCACTTGCAAACACTGGCTGATTTGAACTGGATTGAATACTTTTGGATTCAAATTATATAGAATATTTGGAGAAAATTTTGTTCAGGGAGGTTTTACTTTGTAAAATAATATAAAGAGGTTATCCTTTAAATTTTGTGAAACCACATTAATACGTTTTGTTAATTGCCAAAATTCCTTTCAATAGTCATTCATTTATTTTTCTGATATTGCATTATAATTATAAAATATTCTATAAAAGGCTAATAACATGAATCTTGCTGTGGAGATTAGGAGACTATGTCTTGGTTGCTTATAGCTAATTAGACTCTGGTTAACGGTGACTTGTTTTATATTAAGATTAAAAACTCAAAGGTGAAAGAAAGATTAAGATGTTTAGGCAATTTTTTCATCTTTTAAATTATTTTTGCAGGAAATAAATAATGAATGTGTATATTTTTTAGAATGATTGATAAAAAGAATGACCAAGATGACAACAGTTCTATGATTGATATAAGTTACAACCAAAGCAAAACTGGAAGTCACGTTGATGCTGTTCTTGACAAGCTATACGTATGTGCCAGTGTGGAGTTTCTGATGACAGTAGCAGATTTCTTTATCAAAGCTGTGTCTCAGAATCCAGAAAATACGGCAAAAGAAGCACAGATTCCACTACGACAGACGGCCACAGCAAAAATCAAGATGGAGAAAGGTTAGCAGAATTTACCTGTCATAGATGACAACTTGTCATATGTTTTAACAAAGATTACAAATAAGAAAAAAGATGAATGGACAATTTAAGAAACTAAAATTGCTCTTTCCAATTTAAATGTATTCTTTGGAAAAACTTTAGTAAGCATAAATTTTTAGGAGAGGTAAAGTAGAAATATATTTTGGATTAAAGGCTAGGAAACCTCTGCTCTGATTCCAGCTCTGCCATTAACATTTCTTTACTTAGGGGCGCCTGGGTGGCTCAGTGGTTTAAGCCTCTGCCTTACAGCTTAGGTCATGATCTCAGGGTCCTGGGATCGAGCCCCACATCGGGCTCTCTGCTCAGCAGGGAGCCTGCTTCCCCCTCTCTCTCTGCCTGCCTCTCTGCCTACTTGTGATCTCTCTCTATCAAATAAATAAATAAAAATCTTTAAAAAAAAAAAACATTACTTACCCCAAAATTGAGGGAGTTAATCTGGGTCTTTGGCTGGCAGCAATCTTTTTTTTTTTTTTTTTAATTTACTTATTTGACAGAGAGAGAGAGAGAGATCACAAGTAGGCAGAGAGGCAGGCAGAGAAGAGAGGAGGAAGCAGGCTCCCTGCTGAGCAGAGAGCCCTATGCGGGACTCGATCCCAGAACCCTGAGATAATGACCAGAGCTAAAGGTAGAGGCTTTAACCCACTGAGCCACCCAGGCACCCCGAAGAGCAATCTTTTATTCAAAAAAAATATATGGTAGAGTTATTGCACACTGAAGAACAGTGGAACAGATAGAGGCAGAGAGTGGGGGTATTGGAGCAACCAGCATGATGCCTCTGGACAGCACTATAAACACCTTAAACTCAGTGGAGTGTTTGCACATATCTGGTCTTGATGTGCACTGAAGTCACTTCCCTGTTCAATAAATTGTTTATTCCAGCATTACCAAGTAGACCAGTGATTTTTCTGTGTTAAATTATGATTCTCTAAGTTGAGGCATTTGTTTTTCTAATATATAACTCAGCAAGACTGGAAAATGATATTTATTGGCAAGGTCAGAATTTGATTTTTCCACTTAGCTTTCCTAAACAGTAATCACGTATGCTATCTCTGTGTTCATACACATGTTTAATGTATTTATACCATAAATTGCAGGACACTGTGTATTTTATAGTAAAGTCAAAAGCCAGCTTTGATATGAAGAGTCTCTTATCCTCCTCCTATTTTGCCCTCCTTGTCCCTGCAACATAACCTAATACACACTTGGACATATAATGTACTCACCTTAATTCTGACAAAAACAAGTTCAAAACAAGATTATTCTTTTTGGTCAAAGTGGAAATGATCTTCTTATGACCGAAATCAGATTGCATTATCCCACAAAATCAGCATTTGTTAATGATCATTTATCACTAGTATTAATCAACTATTAATATTGTTAATTCTGCCATATCTATTATAGCAAGATATTAGAAAGAGCTTAGTGACTTATACACACCATATACTCAATATATTGAGTATACAAAATATATACAAGATATATTTTACTACAACTTTTTTGGTTCCTTTTTCTTTTTCTTCAGATGACTCTGTAAGATCAAACATGACTTTAAAGGCCAAGATCACAGATCCAGAAGTGGTGTTTGTTGCCAATCTGACAAAGGCTGATGCTCCTGCTCTGACAGCCTCATTCCAGTGTAACCTCTCTCTGTCAACATCCAAACTTGAACAGATGATGGAAGCTTCTGTGAGAGATCTGAAAGTCCTTGCTTGCCCTTTTCTCAGAGAAAAAAGAGGAAGAAACATTACCACAGTAAGAATTAGCTTATTCTAAGCTTCACTTGAGAATGGCAGAAATAGTGGATTTATAGAATCCTAGAAAATGAGAGTTCTACAAGACTTGAGAGATTATTTACTACAAACCTGAGGTTTTACAGATATAGATTTTGAGTTCTAAAGATGTTAAATGGCTGCTAATGACAGAACTGGAAACTACCTTTAGACTCCTTTTCATTGTGCCATCTTTTGTTGAGCAATATTTGAATTTTAGTACAAATCAACATTCCTTTTCAGCTGCTTTTTATGTTTACCACAGTATATCCAATGAATGAATGAATGAATGAATGCATGAAGGATTATTAAAATCTTTAAGCTTAGAGTGAAAATTCAATGGGAGTCATGTGACTAAAAGAGATTGTGTTTTGTTGTATTAAAAGTTAACTTCAGTTATGTGTTCACATTATTGTTGAAAGATATGATTTTAATTAACTTAATTGCCAACCAGTAATTTTTAAATATTAAATTGAGGCGTTAATCTTAAAGAGGATTGTCATATGACTCATTGCAGTGTTATTTTAAATTAAAATCTGTGGGCAAAGTGGCTTACATAAAGAAATCCAATGCTAGGCTTTGTCTGTACTTTATCATGAAGTGTTCTTTAGCATTTGGTATATCACAGAAAGCTCATCCTAATTTTTTTTAAATGGAAGTTATGCAACACTAATTCCCTCATTCAATTCAGGTGCAAGGTCCGTTTATTTTCTTAATGATCTATGAATATAAATATAAGCTTTATAGTTTTAATACATCATTGGGTTTGAAGATTTGAAATTTGTTCTTATAAGAACCTTACATGAATGAAATCATCATAATAAGAAGAGGCAAAAAAAAATAGTAAGTAGCCAAAAAATATAGAAAAATGTATTATAGAGGTGTGTGGTAGGCAGTTAACTGATGATAAATATAATTTGTAATGTCATGTTTCTGGACTTTTGGTGTTGATGACACTTACCAAATTTTAAATGTGAAATTTATTGCTATTTTAATTTCATTTAAAATATTTACTTTTATATCTGATTTTATATTTTCAATTAATCTATTAAAAGAGTACTTCATCCAAAAAAAGCAAAAAAAAAAAAAAATCTTAGACGATATTCAAGACTGACCTCTTCTTGATCATATGGAAATTATTCATTACCTCTCTTACCACAGTCTTTTTTTAAGGTGTGACCAGGACTCCTTATTTAAAATAAGTTTCAGGTGATTTAGTGGTCATAAAAATTACAATGAAAAAGCAGTTTAATTTCCTCATATACTTCTTTGTGAATGTAAGACTTTAACATAATCTTTACTTCATTTTTACAGATATTTTAAATGTTTTACAGAGGGCATCACTTAAAAGATATTTTAGTGATATGAAACATTTTAAACTTCTATTAAATGAAACATCTTAAACTTCTATTAAGTGTGCATCATTACTTGAGAATTTGGCATAGAGGAATTGATCAGAACTGCTTAAGGTCTTTTTATAATGTTCACAGATTTGGCGTAGTTTAGAAGAGCCCTCAAAAGAAATTCTCAGCTAGTTTAACTTACCTTTTGCTTTTAGTAGTAGGTTACAGTTAAAGATAAAGTAAGTAAAGTAAGACATATTCTTGTGTGTATTTTATGTGTGTGTGTGTGTGTATTAGTAAGGAAATATGAATTTCATTTATTTGTTCTAGGTCTTACAGCCCTGTTCTTTGTTTATGGAAAAATGTATGTGGGCCTCAGGAAAACAAAATATTAGTATTACGGTTGAAGAATTTATAATTAAGGTTAGTGCCTATCATGTTTTTGGGTAAAAATTCTTATTTTTCTAACAATATCTTTTGATCTCTCATGTAACTATAGCATTATTCTAGTAAATACCACTAACATTAAAATACATTTTTCTTTAAAGCAAATGTTTATTTCTATCTTTTTAAAAAGTACTTTTAGGGATGCCTGGGTGGCTCAGTGGGTTAAAGCCTCTGCCTTTGGCTCAGGTCATGATCCCAGAGTCCTGGGATTGAGCCCCACATCAGGCTCTCTGCTTGGCAGAGAGCCTGCTTCCTCCTCTCTCTCTGCCTGCCTCTCTGCCTACTTGTGATCTTTGTCTGTCAAATAAAGAAATAAAAAAATCTTAAAAATAAATAAAAAGTACTTTTAAATATCTACAAATGATCAGAATAGTTTTTATCTATTTACATGTGTGTATGTTGGGGAGATTAGGTTTGGGGAACAACAGAGATAGGGTAGAAAGAGAAGGGAAGGAGGGATGGTAAAATGAAGTTGCTATTTTTTGTCATAAGTTACTTTTAGGCTTTTATTTGAGGCATAATTTGAATTTAATAATTATGTAATTAAATGTTTTGTCTTAGAAAATATTTATAATGACAGATATATGCTAGAAATAAGTTATTAGGATTTGCTTTTTTAAAATCTCTTACATTGGAAATATTGAAAAAAACTTCTCTTCTCCAATGGCATTTGTATTGTTTAAGTATGACCTCATGATTGGTTAGAAATGGAACTTGCAGAATACTTTCAAAATCTATTTCTCTCTCTGTTCAAAGGACACAAAATTGAGGTTCTGATAGTAGCCTATAAAATAGCCAATAGTGATTAAAACAAGGCTCAAACTAATGTCATTTGAATTACCATGCTAAACAATATTTTAAAGTACCAGGTAGTTTTAGATTGTATTTTGTTAGAAGATTTACTTTTTTAAAAACTTAAAGCAGTAAATGGGGGGTGGAGTTCTTTAATTTGCAGGCACTTAATCTAAGACAATAGATAAGGTACTGGGTGAATTATCTTTCATTTTCTTTGTTTATTCAACTAACATGTTTTGAGCTCTTACTGTGAATGAAAAATGTTCTGTACAAGGCATTGGGAATACATAGTCCCTATCTTCAAAACACTTAATAACCTATGTAAGAGAAAGAAGTAAATCAGTGAGTCCAGCTTTCAGAGCTAGAGGCATGCACAAATTACTCTTCGGAACACAGGCGAGGGGCCTTTAACTCAGACCAGGACATCAGGGCAAGCTGCCTTGAAGTGGGGCTACTTTAATCAAGTTTTGAAAATCTGATGAAGGTTAGATGGAAAGGGAAGACGAGCGTTATCAGGTCAGAAACGACAATATGCACAAAAGCAGAGGTATGAAAAACCCTTTATAGGCTTAGAAGGGGTGATCTCACATGGCGGGAGAGAAGGGTGTGGTAGAGTTACTAAGATTGAGAACCCTAATTATAGGTGACATTAATAAGGCAAGGACAAAAAAGGGACTTAGTTGACAGGTAAGTTTGGGAAGAGGTACATACCAAATCCTTCTTTTGGTAATGTAATCATATCTTTTTAGTATATTAAACAAGTAGAGGTTGTGAGAACTGAACTATATAGGAATCCACTTATTTAACCCAGTATTACTCACACTTTGGGAAACCCTTGCTAGCTAATTGATTAGGCATCAGATCACAAAAGCCTTTGTGTCCTAAGCTAAAGAGAACTTTGAACTTTATCCTTAAAGTTATAGGAAGCTGAAAATGTTAGGCATAGGCATGCCCAGGTTTGGGTTTTAGAAAAATAATGCTGGTGGACGTGTAGAGGGTGGGCCATGAGGATGCTGACTGGACCTAGAAGACATCAGTGTAGAGCTAAAGCACAGTGAGAGGAATGAGGAGACAAGCAAAGATACTATGCGAAGATAATAAGAGGTAGAATTTGCAGATATTAGGCTAAGTGTAAGGGTATTCTTGGTGATTCATAGGCTTTTTGTTTCAGTAAAACAAATGAAAACCATGTATGTATACTTAGATGGGGATCATACACTTTGGCTTAGTTAATGCAGCTATTTGAAAAATGAAAAATTCAGTTACACTTCTACATTTTTCTGTTCACATAACACTGTTTTACTCTGAATGGATCAATTTAACTTCACCCGTTTTGACAGTTGATGTATAACAGTAATTACTTAATTCCAGAGTAGCCTGGGCAGAAATCATTGTTATGAGGTTTGTTAATTTGACATATGGTTTTGTGTATTCCCTTTTGTTTTCCTTGGGTATGAATGAAATATATTTAATATTTACTTATTTTAATTCATTTTTAAATTTTTCTGTTATATATTCTTCTCATCTGGGAAATAATTTATTCTTAAAGTTTTTTCGCTTTCTTTTTTTAAAGATTTCACCCATAATTCTGAATACTGTGATAACAATCATGGCTGCTATGTCTCCAAAGACAAAAGAAGATGAATCCAAAGATACATCTAAGGAAACAGAAAATCTTTGGGGTGTCAAATCTATTAGTGATTATAACTCTTGGTTTCTTGGTGTTGACATGGCAACAGAAATAACAGAAAATTTCAAAGACATTCAACATCCATCAATAGAGGAAAATTGTGCTGTTGTTGTAGAGTCGGTTCAAGTTACCTTAGAATGTGGCCTTGGGCATCGAACTGTACCTTTATTACTGGCAGAGTCTAAGTTTTCGGGAAATATTAAAAATTGGACTTCCCTAATGGCTGCTACTGCTGACATGACATTAGAGGTATGACCACATCATTTAGTGTTTCCAGAGTCAGTTCCTCAAAAGTACAATTGCAGAATTAAGACGTGAGCTTATTTTGTTTGTGCATGGCCACAATAAATCTATATATGAGTATATATATATGAGTTAGAATGTATCATACATTCTAACATTTAACTTGATGCGTAGTATTATTTAGTTCGTCATTATTTTTAAAAGATTTTCTTGTTAATTTGTTTATGGCAGTAAAGGAAGAAAGAAAAGGAAAGTGCACGCTATTTATAGATATTCTTTATGTCTTTAGGTGTGTTGTTAAAATGATGATTGACATGTAATACTAGTTACATAATATTTTTTCCTACTAGTTATAGAAATATGTGATTAAGTTGAAAGACTGTTATTGTAATTCTGTGCCTTTCCAGGTTCACTATTACAATGAGACCCATGCTGTTTGGGAGCCATTGATTGAGAGAGTGGAAGGGAAGAGACAATGGAATTTGAGGCTTGATGTAAGGAAACCATAAAATATCTTTATGTTGAATGGCACTAAGGGAAATCACATTTTTTAGTTCAGTGATTCTCAAGATGTTGTCTAGGATTCTGGAGGCCCTTTCAGAGAGTTCCAGGGATCAGAACTATTTTCATAATAATATTCAGGCATTACATATCATTCTTATTTTCAATCTCTCATAAGTATACAATGGAATTTTCCAGACACAGTATGATATTGCAACAGAATGGATACTGAGGCAAAAATGAAAATCCACCTGTCTTTTCTTAAGGCAGACACTAAAGAGATTTGTGAATGCCCCTCTTTTTACTATTAAAGATAACTTTAATAGTTACCTTTCATTAAAAATATTATTCAATATAAAATTATTATTTTTAAATGAATATTTAAAGTTTCCTCAGTTTCAGTTTCTAGTAGAGTTCATGTGATAGATATAATTGATATAAATGAAGCTCTTTGAGATCCTCCTTGGTTTTAGATAACAAAAAATTTGAGAAAACTTGAATTCTAGTTCATGATTTTTTTGTGTATTATCTCTTTATGGTGTTTTTTGAGAGTACTTCAGAATCCTAGATACCAAAGCACATTTTTCTAGACTAAAAAGATCATGAGTTGTATACCCTTAACAGATTATCACAACTCAATTCTGGGGTAGCCAGACTGAAGTGTGAGGCACTGAAATCAGCTCATCAGATTCTTATTTTAAATATGAGAAGTCACCTAATCTGTGTCCCAGTTTCCTCTCAGTGAAGTAGTAATATTTCTGACTTCCCTGTCTCTGACACAGACAGGCTAACAATAATTTTTTATAAGGCTTTTCAGCCCTTTTAGTACAAAAACTATGATGGAATTTGATGGCTGGTTGAAAGCTTATCATATTATTTATATGTATTAACAGTAAAAAGTAGAAGGAATTTCGTATTACCTCCAAAAAGGATCAGTTTAGACTTTAGGGTCATCTTAGAATCCTCATTAGCACTTGCTCTGAGGAATGCGCAAGAGACAAAATCATAGCTGACTTTGAGTGTGTTTGTGACACAATTTTAAACATTACCCCATGCCCTGATTATACACCGAAAGATTGCTGATCTGTGATAAATCTAAGTGAAGAACTGATTATTTTTGAAAATGAAACCTTTGAGGAGTTTTAATACAAAGTGAACAGTTCAGGAGAATTTAACTCTTTGAGAGTTTTTAAAATTTATTATGAATTAACTAGTAACTTAAATGTGTTATTTATTTTTCATCATAGGTAAAGAAGAATCCAGTCCAGGATAGAAGTTTAATGCCAGGAGATGATTTTATTTTTCTTCCTGAGCCACAAACAGCAGTTCATATTTCTTCAGGAGATACGATGAATATAACAATATCCAAAAGTTGCCTAAATGTTTTCAACAATTTAGCCAGAGTATGTTTGGTTTGTGCTTGTAATCTTTCAAATGGGATTTTAAATTGAGACATGTATGGATTATTAATGTTTGTCATCAAAATTAATTTCTTAAAAATGTATAGGCTTGTTTAATTTTGGAAAAAAATTGCATTTTGCAAAATTTTATTGTGATGTTATGTTCCTTTTCAGGGTTTTTCGGAGGGCACTGCTTCTACTTTTGACTACTCTTTAAAAGATAGAGCTCCTTTTACAGTGAAAAATGCTGTAGGTGTTCCCATTAAGGTGCAACCCAATCATAATCTTAGAGTAATAGGCTCCCTTGATAAAAGTGGTGTTTATGATGTTGATGCTGGTCAGAATTTGGAATTGGAATATGCTAGCATGGAACCTTCACGTCAAGGAAAATTATCTATATTGAGCCGTCAAGAAAGCTCCTTCTTCACTCTAACCTTTGGTATGCTGTATTTATTTTATTTTAAGGGTATATTTGGAATTGTAGGTGTGGGACTCGTTTTTTATAAAATATGTAGAAATTGCTGCAGATACTATGAGAAATAACATTTCTAAAGGATTGAACCAAATAGTTGATAAACTCTTATCTCCTTTTCTTCCTCTAAACTTGAGAAAATTAAATTTGATTAAGAATTACCTTAGAGGCTCACCTGGAGGGCTCCATCTCTTAAGTGTCTGCCTTTGGGTCAGGTCATACTCCGGGGTTCTGGGATGGAGCCCCATGTCAGGCTCCCTGCTGACCGGGGAGTCTGCTTCTCCTTCTCCCCCTCTGCCCCACCCCCTTTGTACTAGCTCTTGCTCTCTCTCTTACATTGTCTCTCTGTCTCTCTCATGCATTCTCAAATAACAATCTTCTAAAAGTTTTTAAAAATTAAAATAATTACCTTAGCATGATTTCTGGGTTGTGGGATTGAGCCCACGTCCAGTTCGGCACTCAGCTCAGAGTCTTCTTGAGATGCTTTCTCTCCTTCTGCCTCTACCCGCATTAACACACATCCAACATGCTTTTGTAATAGTCTTCATTTTAAATGTCTGATTAAACACATCCGTGTGTACATACTCTCTCTAAAATAAATCTTTTTAAAAAAAATTTACCTTAGAAAATCAGATTATTTCTGTGTCCTTAATACAATATGTAGTGTGCTTCAAAAAGAATGTGTGTTCAATGAGGAGAGAAAAATTAACTGTATTCAGAAGTCCTAAAATATTGACAGTAATGATCACCATTGCAAAAAAAAAAAAAAAAAAGATGTTATTGCTATATACTTGAAAGAATAAAGAACAACCTGGATTTTTTTTGTTTGTTTTAATACATTTTTTAAAGTTTTTATTTTAATTCTAATTAGTTAACATACAGGGTAATACTAGTTTCAGGTATACAGTATAGTGATTTAGCATTTCCACATACCGATACTCATCACAACAAGTGCAGTCCTTAATCCCCATCATCTGTTTCAACCATCCCCCCACCGCTCTTCCAGCTAGTAACCATGTTTGTTCTCTAGGGTTAAGAGTCTGTTTCTTGTTTTTGTTTGTTTGTTTGTTTGTTTTTAAGATTTATTTATTTTGAGAGAGAGAGGGAGAGTGTGTGTGTACAGGAGAGGGGGAGCGGGGGGCGGGGGTAAGGAGGGGCAGAGATAGAGAGAGAGAGAATCCCAGGCCACCTCCCTGCTGAGGATGGAGCCTGAGGCAGGGCTCAATCCCAGTTCTCCTGGCAGAGTGGAAATCAAGAGTCAGGTGCTTAACTGAGTCACCCAGCTGCCCCAGTTTCTTGGTTTTAATACAACTTAAAGCCCCAAAAGAAACTCTTCTGGGTCAAAAAATTTTACACCTAGTTTCTTCTTCTTCTTTTTTTAAATTTTAGTTTCTTTAGTTTCCTTTCTTTGTTAGTTCCTATGTCTTAGAAAAGCATTTTGTGTAGTCATCAGTTTTGGTCATAAAGAAGAATGGTCTTGTCATTATTTTAAGTTACTGAAAAGTACTCTCTTAGAGAAATATAGGTAAATTACTTGGAATGCTTCTCACTTGTGCTCTGCCTTAGTACCTCATGGATATACAGAAGTTGCAAAAGTTCCTGTTGCCAAATCCGGCAGGCGACTGTATAATGTACGGAATCCCAATGCCAGTCATTCTGATTCAGTCTTGGTACAGATTGATGCAACCGAAGGGAGTAAAGTAATTACCCTTCGCTCTCCTCTGCAGGTAATGCATTAAAGTTAATTGTGTCCCTCCTAGTAAAATAAGAAGTATTTAATCATTTAGCTGGATATAGGAAAGTAGTAAGACATTAGGTCACTACTGATTGTTGCAAAATAAATTATAGAACTGGCTGCTATTTCCAATCCAACTTGCTTTTGTAATAGTCTTCATATTAAATGTCTGATTAAACAGTCTTGTTACTTGAAAGCTCATTTTTTTTTGTGGTCTAGGTTTAAAATTAATGAAAGTTTTTGTCTATTTAAAGATTTAGAAATGGGAGTATTAATAATTTTAGCTGGTTGTCAAATAGGATAATGTTCCATTCTCTTTGTATATCACTTGGGACAGTATTTTTCAAGTATGTGTGAAAGAATATTGGAATGATCTCCCCAGAAAAAAAAATTTAGTATCTTAATCTTTTCTACCTTTAAGGCTTTATCCATTTTTCTTTTGTGCATTATTACGGGTTCATTTTATGGTCATCAAAAGAACATTTCTTTCTACTTAGAACATCAGATAAAAAATGAAAGGTTGCCATTTTTGGCAATAGTTAGCTCTCAGTTTGCTATTAGCTCTAGCCTGTATGCCATTATAGTTAAGAAAAGAGAGTTGTAGTACTTTTCCTCATATTTCCTTTGCTATCATTCCTGTTTTCAGATGGTGCCTTGAAAAAATGATGAAATGGGGAAAATATTATGGCTGAACTCTTCAAAATTATTATTTATTTTACACTAACAGTGAACACAGAGGATAGAGCATATGAATATACTAGAAATTTTAAACTGCCACTTAAACATCAAGTTTCTCATATGTAGTATTTAAATATCTCCAAATTTTTCAATTGTCTGTAAAAATACCTTCTTTAATATTGGGTTTGAAACTTTTTAGATCAGAAAGTAACTGTGTGCAGCTCACATTTTTCTCTCAAGCATCTATATCTTTTTAAACAACTTGTATGTCTTTCTTATCTAACAGATTAAAAACCATTTCTCTATTGCGTTCATCATCTATAAATCTGTTAAGAATGTTAAGCTCTTGGAGCGCATTGGAGTAGTCAGACCTGAAGAGGAGTTCCATGTTCCTTTAGACTCATATAGGTACATACTTCTTTGAATATACTAAGTTTTAAAAGGTTCATAATACATATTTTTAATTCTGTGGATTGGGATCTATGTTCTAGAAAAAATAACCTTATATTTTCATTATCTAAGGATATGTAAAAGCCAGTTTTAAGACATATTTAATAGATTTACTCAATCATTGAATTTACCAGATGAAAATTTCTTATTGTATATTCTAAGTTTTAGAATTTTCTGAAATCTGTCTTTATGAGATTGCCTTTATATTTGAAATGACTATTTTTTCTGACTGGTGATTGTTTGTGGATTTTTTTTTTTTTCCCCAGAAAGTTCCTCCTGGGTTAGCTATATGACTTTGGGCAAGTTTCTTAACCTTTCATAGCCTTATTTTTCTCATCTGTAAAAATTGAAATCGTAGTACTTACTTATAAGTGTTACCAAGAAGTTTTAATGTGATTTTCTTTCCTTAAGTTTTTGATTAAAAACTTTTATCCCCACTCTGTCTTTTCTTCCCTTAGGTGTCAGTTATTTATTCAGCCTGCTGGTATCTTAGAGAATCAGTACAAAGAATCTACTACTTATATTTCTTGGAAGGAAGAACTTCACAGGAGCAGAGAAGTCAGATGCATGCTGCAGTGTCCATCAGTCGAAGTCAACTTCTTACCTCTCATTGTCAATACAGTTGCTCTGCCTGATGAATTAAGCTATATATGTACCCATGAGGAAGACTGGGATCCAGCTTATATTATTCATCTTTATCCTACCCTCACTTTGCGGAACCTTCTCCCATATTCTCTAAGATACTTACTTGAAGTATGTCTCTTGTATTTTGTTTGACCTTTATTATTGCAGAGTGAATTCTAGTTTTTTTTTTTTTTACTGTGTTTTTAGTTGAGTATTTTCCATAGTGTACTTGTAATGCTTTAATATTAATAACAGCAAAAACTGATACAGCTTTTAGTATATGACAGTCACTGTGCCATGTGCTTTACATGTATTAACACATTTAATCCTTGCAATAACCTTCTGAAGTAGGTATTATTATTAGACCCATTTTACAGATGAAGAAACTGAGTCACAGAGGGATTAAGTGATAGGCCTGAGAACCCACAACTAGTAAGTTGTAGACTGGGATTTGAACCTAGGCAATTTGACTCTTTTGCTCCCTTCCACTGAACTCTGCTGCATGTGCTGTGAGTTAAAAACCATAATAATCTCTATTAATTAAGTAAAATTCCATTAGCTAAGAGATAGCAAAAAGCCAATGGGGAAATACTTCATCTTACTTTATTCTAAAGTTAATTTTAAAGTTTTTATTTTTAGGTTAATATATGATTATTTGGTCCAGGTTTCTGTTGAACTTAAAATAATTAGTCTGACTAAGAAATAATGGGGAATATTTCTTAGCATTGATGTATGATAAATATTTTTATATTCTTATGCCACAACATTTTAGAATACAAAAGTCTGGAAATGTTGGAACCTAAATTATGTCTTTTCTTTATCTAACAATGAGTCATCCCTGAGATGCAAAGACGAAAATGAATTAAATGAACTAAATGGTACTTATTCAAGAGAAGCTTTCAAAAAGAAAGCCTGCTTTATTATGTGGCCATTATTCATTTTAAAAATAATTCTGCCTTACTTAGATAGCTTGTCAGAATAGTTTGATATCTCTTTCCTTCTTCTTTTTATGTAAGAATCACCAGGCATAGTGTGTGAAGAGCAGATGAAGCTGAAGTTGAGACAGTTGAAAGGCTCATTTAATAATACAGACAACAGCCAGCACTCCTGAATCCATCCTTTGATTTTTGGCATAGATCTGACATTTTTTTTGAAAACTTATGGCCGTTGGCCTACTGGTGACCAAAAGACAGTTTCTGCCTTTGGCCATGTTACAGTCTTTTCTTTTTAGTTATTAGTGGTTATTGGATATTCATAATCTGTAAACATGGTACTTTGTTGAAGGCTTGTCAGTTAATCTGAATCTGGTAGGTTGTTAGCACTTGTATAAAATATGGATTTTGCTATTGCAGAGGTTTTTAAAAAATCACTAAGCAAATTTAGTTTTTGTTTGTTTGCTTTTAGGGAACAGCGGAAACTCATGAGCTAGCAGAAGGCAGTGCCGCAGATGTTCTACATTCAAAAATCAGTGGAGAAATAATGGAATTAGTTCTGATAAAATATCAGGGCAGAAACTGGAATGGACATTTCCGTATATGTGATACTCTTCCCGAATTCTTTCTTGTGTGTT
This sequence comes from Mustela nivalis, assembly GCF_964662115.1. NCBI lineage: Eukaryota > Metazoa > Chordata > Mammalia > Carnivora > Mustelidae > Mustela > Mustela nivalis. The sequence continues at coordinate 104,544,697 of NC_139025.1, forward strand.
TTTCCTCTGACTCCGCAGAAATGATGTCAATTGACTTGTCAGTACATGTCAAACGAATTGGCAGCCGGATGGTGCTATCTGTCTTTAGTCCCTACTGGCTAATCAACAAGACTTCTCGGGTTCTCCAGTATTGTTCAGAAGACATTCATGTGAAACATCCAGCTGATTTCAGGGATATTATTTTATTCTCTTTCAAGAAGAAGAACATTTTTAGTAAAAATAAGGTATGTTTTGGTTGATATACCAATTTAAAATTGATAAATTCCTAATCTAGGAACTCATGAGTCATTAGCCTCCTTTAAATCCATGCTTACCAGTTTGCTAAATGCCACTGGTATGAAGTAGGTCCAAGTAGGTCCATTTTTATTATAAAATAAAATTTATTTTATAATAAAAAATATATTTTATAATATAAAATATATTTTATAAATAAAAATATTTATCATACATCAATGCAACTTTTCAGGAATACATAATCTAGTGGGTTGTTAGGACTAGCAAGAGTTTCTCAAAGCTTAATTGTCCCTTTCTCCATGGCCTTTAGAATTACTTCTGTTCTTTTAGTAGTGTCAGGTAGAAAGCTTGATTTTATGTATTTTAGAGCTTTAAGAATTTCAGTGATGAAATAGCATTTCAGAAGGTAGCAGAGTTGGATTTGGCTTGTATTAACTGAGCCCACCTAGGTATGAAGCACTAAGCCAGGCCTCCAAGAGGGAACCTATTGCCTAAGCCTAGTCTTTTGTGGTCTGGTCCCTTTTTCCCTTTGTAGATTCCTATCTTGGAATTGCTTAATACACACTGTCCCAATTTACTGCTAGGCCTCTGTCTGTGCTGCATCCCCTGCTAGAATGCCTCTTCCCCCATGTTTTCCCTGTCTGCCATATCTTTTCTGGTTACCTGCTGTTCATCCTTTGACTATCATTGTGCTCAGGCATGACATGTGTGAAGGGATTTCAAGCTGTCAAAAGTGGAGCTAGATATTGCATCCATGTCCTCTTAGAGCAGTGGTTCTCAAATATCCGTTTGCATTAGAATCACCTAGAGGGCTTTTCAAACGTATTTCTGGGTTGTACCTCTATTTCAGTCAGTAGGTCTGGGTAGATGGAGGAGCACACTTAGATCTCTTAGATCTCTTCTATAAAACTTTATCTAGATCTCATAGCTAGAAGTAAACTTTTTACCTTCTCACCTTCATAGCATTTTGTACCACTTGTGTAACCATTAGTCACATTGAGTCTTGCATCATAATTACTAGTAGTGTTTTCCATCTCCCTGTTTAGTTGGAGCTCATTAAAGATAGGAGTGGTGTCCTGTTGTCTTCCATTCTGCTGATCATAATGCTTTTCATTTAACATTTGCTGAATAATATTAAAGGCATCAATTCTCTGTGTTTTAGAACTTTAAGAATTTGTTAGCTCAATATCTTAAGTGTAACACTGGAAAATACCAGTTTACATTATGGTGGTTTTTTGTGTTTTTTTTAAACAACAGAGGATCTCATTGGTATACATCTTTAAATTCACTAAACTCATTGCATAGGTGAATGGAAAAATTGGAACTCTGGTTTTATTTTATTGGCTTCTAGAATATCTGTGGTTCTGTGACCCATTGGCCATATGGCTTTGATTATTTTTTTGTGTCCCATGATACTAAATAAATTTCTAGTGATCTAACAACTTTCCCTCAAATAAAATATTAATATAGTCTTTTAGGTTTCTTATATGATGGTTGTGTGTTCTGGTGTAGGTACAACTGAAAATTTCAACTAGTGCCTGGTCCAGTGGATTTTCATTGGATACAGTGGGAAGTTATGGGTGTGTGAAGTGTCCTGCCAACAATATGGAGTACCTGGTAAGATTCTGCTTGCTTATTTACCTCTGATTTCATTCACATTTTCTTTGGTTCACTAAACTAGCTAGATCTAAGGGGTTCAGAAATTTGAGTTCAAAGTATTGTGTAAAGGACTGTTATCTCTATAATTTTCTCTGGCCACTGGTATGAGGATAAAACCTGAATTTATAAAAGTTTAAGACAGTAAGTGGAATCCTCATTCCATATTATTCTCTGCCAAATGTTTCTTAAATATTAAATTTGATTGTGAAAATTTAAATAATCTGATGCCAGTGGACCTGTTTTATTGCCACTTTGAAATTTTCATATTAGTTCATTAACAGAGATAATAAAGCAGCGGAACTGAGCCTCTTCACTAATTATAAAAGAATTTATGTTTGAAATGTTAAAAAATAAAGAATATAAATAAAATAAATATTATGTCATCATTAGTTAGATTACCTCTTGGTGTTTCTTGAATTGATTTCTGAGGGAATCAAATTAAGGAACCAAAAATTTTTTTAGTGAAAAGATAAGCAGTAGTTGAATATGGCTTATATTAGTTACTTTTTTTTAACAAGTTTTATTTTAAAATATTTTAAGAAATTCATGTATGAATGGGGTATATGTATGTACATATCAAAGAAACTGTATAGAGAGAGGAGTCAAGATGGCGGAGAAGTAACAGGCTGAGACTATTTCAGCTAACAGGAGATCAGCTAGATAGCTTATCTAAAGACTGCAAACACCTACAAATCCATTGGCAGATCAAAGAGAAGAAGAACAACAATTCTGGAAACAGAAAAACAACCACTTTCTGAAAGGTAGGACTGGCAGAGACATGAATCCAAAGCGACAGGAAGATAGACTGCAGGGGGAGGGGCTGGCTCCCGGCAAGCGGCGGAGCAACGGAGCACAAAATCGGGACTTTTAAAAGTCTGTTCCACGGAGGGACATCACTCCAGAGCCTAAACCGGGGCGAAGCCCACACGGGGTCAATGTGGCCTCAGGTCCCACAGGGTCACAGAAGGATAGGGGGTGTCTGAGTGTCGCAGAGCTTGCAGGTATTGGAACGGGAAAGCCGGCTACAGAGACAGAGCCGACAGTAAGCTCACAGCTCGGTGTTACCTTGAACCAGCCGCAGGCTCGGTGAGCTCGGAGCGCGGCCAGAGGTCAGGCAGACGGAAGTGACTGGGAACTGTTCTCTGAGGGCACACTGAGGAGTGGGGCCCCGGGCTCTCGGCTTGTCCCGGCCGGAGACCAGGAGGCCGCCATTTGTATTCCCGTCCTCCGGAACTCTATGGAAAGTGCTCAGGGAACAAAAGCTCCTGAAAGCAAACCGGAGCGGATTACTCAGCCCGGCCCCTGGTAAGGGTGGTGCAATTCCACCTGGGGCAAAGACACTTGAGAATCACTACACCAGGCCCCTCCCCCAGAAGATCAACAAGAAATCCAGCCAAGACCAAGTTCACCTACCAAGGAGTGCGGTTTCAATACCAAGGAGAGCAGCAGAATTCCAGAGGAGGAGAAAGCAAAGCACGGAAATCATGGCTTTCTCCCTGTGATTTTTTTTTTAGTCTTGCAGTTAATTTGATTTTTTTCTTTTTCATTTTTTTTTCTTTTTTCTCGCCTTCGGGTAAAATTTTTTTTTTTAAATTTTTACCCTTTTCTTTTTTAACGTTTTTTAACTAGTTTATCTAATATATATATTTTTTCTTTTTTTATATTTTTCTTTATTCATTTTCTTTTTTTTTAAATTCTTTTCTTTTCTTTTTTTTTTTCCTCTTTTTTTCTCTTTCTTCCTTTTTGAACCTCTTTTTATCCCCTTTCTCCCCCCTCACGATTTGGGATCTCTTCTGATTTGGTTAAAGCATATTTTCCTGGGGTTGTTGCCACCTTTTTAGTATTTTACTTGCTCCTTCATATACCCTTATCTGGACAAAATGACAAGACGGAAAAATTCACCACAAAAAAAGGAACAAGAGGCAGTACTGAAGGCTAGGGACCTAATCAATATAGACATTGGTAATATGTCAGATCTAGAGTTCAGAATGACAATTCTCAAGGTTCTAGCTGGGCTCGAAAAAGGCATGGCAGATATTAGAGAAACCCTCTCGGGAGATATAAAAGCCCTTTCTGGAGAAATAAAAGAACTAAAATCTAACCAAGTTGAAATCAAAAAAGCTATTAATGAGGTGCAATCAAAAATGGAGGCTCTCACTGCTAGGATAAATGAGGCAGAAGAAAGAATTAGTGATATAGAAGACCAAATGACAGAGAATAAAGAAGCTGAGCAAAAGAGGGACAAACAGCTACTGGACCACGAGGAGAGAATTCGAGAGATAAGTGACACCATAAGACGAAACAACATTAGAATAATTGGGATTCCAGAAGAAGAAGAAAGAGAGGGGAGCAGAAGGTATACTGGAGAGAATTATTGGGGAGAATTTCCCCAATATGGCAAAGGGAACGAGCATCAAAATTCAGGAGGTTCAGAGAACACCCCTCAAAATCAATAAGAATAGGCCCACACCCCGTCACCTAATAGTAAAATTCACAAGTCTCAGTGACAAAGAGAAAATCCTGAAAGCAGCCCGGGAAAAGAAGTCTGTAACATACAATGGTAAAAATATTAGATTGGCAGCTGACTTATCCACAGAGACTTGGCAGGCCAGAAAGAGCTGGCATGATATTTTCAGAGCACTAAATGAGAAAAACATGCAGCCAAGAATACTATATCCAGCTAGGCTATCATTGAAAATAGAAGGAGAGATTAAAAGCTTCCAGGACAAACAAAAACTGAAAGAATTTGCAAACACCAAACCAGCTCTACAGGAAATATTGAAAGGGGTCCCCTAAGCAAAGAGAGAGCCTACAAGTGGTAGATCAGAAAGGAACAGAGACCATATACAGTAACAGTCACCTTACAGGCAATACAATGGCACTAAATTCATATCTCTCAATAGTTACCCTGAATGTTAATGGGCTAAATGCCCCTGTCAAAAGACACAGGGTATCAAAATGGATAAAAAAGCAAAACCCATCTATATGTTGCCTCCAAGAAACTCATTTTAAACCCGAAGACACCTCCAGATTTAAAGTGAGGGGGTGGAAAAGAATTTACCATGCTAATGGATATCAGAAGAAAGCAGGAGTGGCAATCCTTATATCAGATCAATTAGATTTTAAGCCAAAGACTATAATAAGAGATGAGGAAGGACACTATATCATACTCAAAGGGTCTGTCCAACAAGAAGATCTAACAATTTTAAATATCTATGCCCCCAATGTGGGAGCAGCCAACTATATAAACCAATTAATAACAAAATCAAAGAAACACATCAACAATAATACAATAATAGTAGCGGACTTTAACATTCCCCTCACTGAAATGGACAGATCATCCAAGCAAAAGATCAGCAAGAAAATAAAGGCCTTAAACGACACACTGGACCAGATGGACATCACAGATATATTCGGAACATTTCATCCCAAAGCAACAGAATACACATTCTTCTCTAGTGCACATGGAACATTCTCCAGAATAGATCACATCCTCGGTCCTAAATCAGGACTCAACCGGTATCAAAAGATTGGGATCATTCCCTGCATATTTTCAGAGCACAATGCTCTAAAGCTAGAACTCAACCACAAAAGGAAGTTTGGAAAGAACCCAAATACATGGAGACTAAACAGCATCCTTCTAAAGAATGAATGGGTCAACTGGGAAATTAAAGGAGAATTGAAAAAAATCATGGAAACAAATGATAATGAAAATACAACGGTTCAAAATCTGTGGGACACAACAAAGGCAGTCCTGAGAGGAAAATATATAGCAGTACATGCCTTTCTCAAGAAACAAGAAAGGTCTCAGGTACACAACCTAACCCTACACCTAAAGGAACTGGAGAAAGAACAAGAAAGAAACCCTAAGCCCAGCAGGAGAAGAGAAATCATAAAGATCAGAGCAGAAATCAATGAAATAGAAACCAAAAAAGCAATAGAGCAAATCAACAAAACTAGGAGCTGGTTCTTTGAAAGAATTAATAAAATTGATAAGCCCCTGGCCTGACTTATCAAAAAGAAAAGAGAAAGGACCCAAATAAATAAAATCATGAATGAAAGAGGAGAGATCACAACTAACACCAAAGAAATACAAACTATTATAAGAACATACTATGAGCAACTCTACGGCAATAAATTTGACAATCTGGAAGAAATGGATGCATTCCTAGAAACATATAAACTACCACAACTGAACCAGGAAGAAATAGAATGCCAGTAAGGAGATTGAAACAGTCATTAAAAATCTCCAAACAAACAAAAGCCCATGGCCAGACGGCTTCCCAGGGGAATTCTACCAAACATTTAAAGAAGAACTAATTCCCATTCTCCTGAAACTGTTCCAAAAAATAGAAATGGAAGGAAAACTTCCAAACTCATTTTATGAGGCGAACATCACCTTGATCCCAAAACCAGACAAGGATCCCATCAAAAAAGAGAGCTATAGACCAATATCCTTGATGAACACAGATGCAAAAATTCTCACCAAAATACAAGCCAATAGGATTCAACAGTACATTAAAAGGATTATTCACCACGACCAAGTGGGATTTATTCCAGGGCTGCAAGGTTGGTTCAACGTCCGCAAATCAGTCAATGAGATACAACACATCAATAAAAGAAAGAACAAGAACCATATGATAATCTCAATAGATGCTGAAAAAGTACAGCATCCCTTCCTGATCAAAACTCTTCAAAGTGTAGGGATAGAGTCCACATACCTCAATATCATCAAAGCCATCTATGAAAAACCCACTGCAAATATCATTCTCAATGGAGAAAAACTGAAAGCTTTTCCGCTAAGGTCAGGAACACGGCAGGGATGTCCATTATCACCACTGCTATTCAACATAGTACTAGAGGTCCTAGCCTCAGCAATCAGACAACAAAAGGAAATTAAAGGCATCCAAATCGGCAAAGAAGAAGTCAAATTATCACTCTTCGCAGATGATATGATACTATATGTGGAAAACCCAAAAGACTCCACTCCAAAACTGCTAGAACTTATACAGGAATTCAGTAAACTGTCAGGATATAAAATCAATGCACAGAAATCAGTTGCATTTCTCTACACCAACAACAAGACAGAAGAAAGAGAAATTAAGGAGTCAATCCCATTTACAATTGCACCCCAAACCATAAGATACCTAGGAATAAACCTAACCAAAGAGGCACGGAATCTATACTCAGAAAACTATAAAGTACTCATGAAAGAAATTGGGGAAGACACAAAGAAATGGAAAAATGTTCCATGCTCCTGGATTGGAAGAATAAATATTGTGAAAATGTCTATGCTACCTAAAGCAATCTACACATTCAATGCAATTCCTATCAAAGTACCATCCATCTTTTTCAAAGAAATGGAACAAATAATTCTAAAATTTATATGGAACCAGAAAAGACCTCGAATAGTCAAAGGGATATTGAAAAAGGAAGCCAACCTTGGTGGCATCACAATTCCGGACTTCAAGCTCTATTACAAAGCTGTCATCATCAAGACAGCATGGTATTGGCACAAAAACAGACCCATAGATCAATGGAACAGAATAGAGAGCCCAGAAATAGACCCTCAACTCTATGGTCAACTAATCTTTGACAAAGCAGGAAAGAATATCCAATGGAAAAAAGACAGCCTCTTCAATAAATGGTGCTGGGAAAATTGGACAGCCACATGCAGAAAAATGAAATTGGACCATTTCCTTACACCACACACAAAAACAGACTCAAAATGGATGAAGGACCTCAATGTGCGAAAGGAATCCATCAAAATCATTGAGGAGAACACAGGCAGCAACCTCTTCAATCTCAGCCGCAGCAACATCTTCCTAGGAACATCGCCATAGGCAAGGGAAGCAAGGTCAAAAATGAACTATTGGGATTTCATCAAGATCAAAAGCTTTTGCACAGCAAAGGAAACAGTTAATAAAATCAAAAGACAACTGACAGAATGGGAGAAGATATTTGCAAACGACATATCAGATAAAGGACTAGTGTCCAAAATCTATAAAGATCTTAGCAAACTCAACACCCAAAGAACAAATAATCCAATCAAGAAATGGGCAGAGGACATGAACAGACATTTCTGCCAAGAAGACATCCAGATGGCCAACAGACACATGAAAAAGTGCTCCATATCACTGGGCATCAGGGAAATACAAATCAAAACCACAATGAGGTATCACCTCACACCAGTCAGATTGGCTAAAATCAACAAGTCAGGAAATGACAGATGCTGGCGAGGATGCGGAGAAAGGGGACCCTCCTACACTGTTGGTGGGAATGTAAGCTGGTGCAGCCACTCTGGAAAACAGCATGGAGGCTCCTCAAAATGTTGAAAATAGAACTGCCCTATGACCCAGCAATTGCACTACTGGGTATTTACCCTAAAGATACAAACGTAGTGATCCAAAGGGGCACGTGCACCCGAATGTTTATAGCAGCAATGTCCACAAGAGCCAAACTATGGAAAGAACCTAGATGTCCATCAACAGATGAATGGATCAAGAAGATGTGGTATATATACACAATGGAATACTATGCAGCCATCAAACGAAATGAAATCTTGCCATTTGTGACAACATGGATGGAACTAGAGCGTACCATGCTTAGCGAAATAAGTCAAGTGGAGAAAGACAACTATCATATGATCTCCCTGATATGAGGAAGTGGTGATGCAACATGGGGGCTTAAGTGGGTAGAAGAAGAATCAATGAAACAAGATGGATTTGGGAGGGAGACAAACCATAAGTGACTCTTAATCTCACAAAACAAACTGAGGGTTGCTGGGGGAGGGAGGTTAGGAGAAAGGGGTGGGATTATGGACATTGGGGAGGGTATGTGCTTTGATGAGTGCTGTGAAGTGTGTAAACCTGGTGATTCACAGACCTGTACCCCTGGGGATAAAAATATATGTTTATAAGAAATAAAAAATTAAAATAGCTCCCCCCCCCCAAAAAGAAACTGTATAAAGTACGGAGAAATTATACACTTGTTTTTTTCCTCATACAGGTTGGTGTTAGCATCAAAATGAGCAGTTTTAATCTTACACGAATAGTTACTCTGACTCCCTTTTGCACCATTGCAAACAAGTCATCATTTGAACTAGAAGTTGGTGAAATTGCAGCTGATGGCTCAATGCCCACTAATAAGTGGAATTATATTGCTTCTTCAGAGGTAAAATTTTCTTTTACTACAACTGGGTCCTAAAATGTATGAATAAATATGGCCATATAAATAAGAATCACATATTCTTCTTTGTTATACTCATTTTTCTATCATATTTTTGTATTAAAATATGATAGAAAAACTTCGCTTTGCTTTTGCACTCTAAACACATGTTTAAAAAAGAAGAAAAGTACTGGTAATATTTATCAGCAGCCAGTCTAGAAGGCTAACACCCAGTCTTTAGTTTTTCCTATATGTATAGATCGTATGGTTGTGTATTGTGAAATGAAGATAAGGATAATGTACTATGAATTATCTTAGTAGTCAGGATAATGTCTTTGCATTCAAGAAGCATGTAATCTTGCTGGAGGGCTTAAGACTCATATAAATTAATACATGGAAGAAAATACATGCAAAGTTATAGGTGGTTTTAGTATTTCTGAATAGATTATCTGAGAGTTTCCTTGAAAATTTCTTAAAATCAACCCCCTCACTTTACTGAGAAGGAAATTGAATCTCATACTTCCCTAAAGTCAGTACAGTCATTAGAAGTCACCATTATTGTGGCCAAGATTAAAAAGGGAGTGTTTCATAGAAGAGATGGCATTTGAACTAAACACTGCAGGTTCAATAAGATTTTAGGAGTGAAGAGAGTGAAGGGAAGAGGATAGGTGCAAAGATGAGTGTTCCTCCTTGAATTTGCCTGTTTTCAACCAAACCAGCTGAGCTTTAAGAACCATTCTTCTGTATACCTCATAAACAAAATTGTGTGTGTGTGTGTGTGTGTGTGTGTGTGTGTATAAACTTAGCAAGAGATTAAGAGGAATGATTCCAGTTATATAAATTTCGAGCTCTGAGAGGCATGGACTTTCCAAGGTACTTAGAATGATCTCTGTTGACTCTTAATCTCAGGAAACAAACTGAGGGTTGCTGGGGGGTGATGGGGGAGGGATAGAGTGACAGGGTTATGGACACTGGGGAGGTTATGTGCTATGGTGAGTGCTGTGAATTGTGTGAGACTGATGAGTCACAGACCTGTACCCCTGAAACAAATAATATATTATGTGTTAAATAAAAAGATCTCTCAACATATACGTGCTCATTATCATTGATGTGGGTTTGATAATAGTAACATTTTCATTCAGAGATAGGATTTACCTAGTATTGTATAACAGAGGGACATTTTGTATTTTATTAGGAAGTAAAACCTCAGTTTTACAGATAAGGCTCAGAGAGGTATATGCTTTGATTAAAATCAAACGGTTAGGAAGGTAATTTTAGGACTTCCAGCAAGGTCTGTGCTATTCTCTTCTCTGCCTTCAATTGTCTTTCTAGTTTTTCTAGGCTAAGATAACACTGAAAGAATTCATAGTGCATTATGGAATTATAATGGGATATGCACAAAAGCAGATGTTTTAAGATTATAGGTTTTAAGTATTCAGGACATTTGAGGCATTCTTAATCAGTAAGCTCTTTAGTTTCTCATATTACAGTTATTCCGTAAGTGCATACAAACTAATAGATCTGTGTTCTTCTGATGGAGTTTCTTTGGTTTCATAAATAGGCCTTATGTTATTAATAATCTTAACATGAGATGTGGAGGAAATATTTTAAGAAACTTAGTAATAATTGTATCATGATCATATTTAGAATTGAAAACTTAATTAGCCATTGTCTTACTGATACCCCAATATTGTTTTAAGACTGATATTAACTTTTACTTTTTCAGTGCCTTCCCTTTTGGCCCGAAAATTTGTCAGGCAAACTTTGTGTGAGAGTGGTGGGCCATGAAGGATCCTCCAAACCATTTTTTTATAACCGACAGGATAATGGCACTTTACTGAGCTTAGAAGAGCTGGTATGTTTTCATGGTTTTTAATTTAATTTAATTTAACTTAATTTAGTTTAATTTCTTATTATGATTTCATGTTTTAAAATGCAATGTCTTCAGTTTTAAAAATCCGCTTTAAAATATTTTATTCAAACATGCTATAAAATCTACTACTAATTGAATTTAAATTAAAAAAAATTCAACTGGAAAAAAAATCTACCAGTAATCATTTGAAGGTGCTAATATATATATTTGTAAGGTGTTATGCATGTATTTGTAAGAGATCAGAGCCAGTGTGCTTTTCAGTAACAACTTAAGAAAACAGACTTTTGTGTCTACATAACTGATTGAAATTCCAAATGTCCCTGCAAGTGAAGCCAATGCCTCAAACAGATTTTTTTTTTTCTGCAATAGAATGGGGGTATCTTGGTGGATGTAAACACTGCTGAACACTCAACTGTCATAACCTTTTCTGATTACCACGAGGGATCTGCACCTGCCCTAGTAATAAACCACACATCACAGGATGTCCTCACATACAAACAGAGGTATGAAAAACAAGGTGCATGGGAAATCTCATTTGCTTTTTACTGGCCCACAGTCCTTTCTATGTGTTTTTCTTTGAGGTCCCATAGAAAGGCCCACAGTCTGGAAGCACAAAATCCTGGGCCTTGCCTAAAACCTACTCAATCAGAACCTGCATTTTAACAAGATTTCTGGGAGTTTCAAATTATTAAAGACTGCTGTTTCTCCATAGATCACAGTTTGAGTAGCAACAGTGTGGACCTAATTTTTTATTTTCTCCAAGACTCATGTTTCTTATCTATTGCATTTGATTCATAAACTTAAATTTAAGCACTGAGTGCTTAAAGTTCTACTGTGCTAAAGGATTTATTGTTTATAGCTTTTTCTGCAGGTGAGCCCTGATGTGCCAATTTGTTTACTTTAATAGATTCCATGGCCTGCATCAGTCTGGAGCACACTGCAACTTCAGAAAGGCAATATTCCCATCCCTCAAGCTTTAAGCTGTTAGTTTATTGGACATTTTAGGGTACTTATTTTTAGGCAGAGTTCCGTTTATTAAGAAAGGCAATTTTTGAAGATTTTTGTGCCAGTCCACTCCTCTGTAAACCACAGGTCTCGGTTACTGAGGGCCTGGCTGTTTTCATCTTTCCTCTGGTGGTTGTGTTTCAGTGGGTCACAGGAGGAGGTGCACTTGGTGCCAGGAGAAGCTCGACTTTTTGCCTGGGCAGATCCTACTGGTACCAGAAAACTTACCTGGACATACGCAGCAAATACCGGAGAACACAGTCTGTTAAAGGTATCGTGTGATGTGAATGAGTACTGTAAGAGGGGCCTGGTGGCGAAGGAAGCAGACAGGCCAGATTCTCACCGTCATGTTTGTCCTTACTCAACTAAAAATGAATTGGAAGTATTTTCAAAATAGGTTGGTTTTGGAGTTTAGATTGCAAGTAGTTCATATCAGTATTTTAGATTAGTCAAAATAATTTCTTTACAGTTTAAAAAACAGGCCTGCTTTATCTTGTCCGAGTAAAGACCAGTGAAGTATCTTTTTATATATACCATTTTTTTTTAAAGAAAGGAATTTTAAAGCTAAGTAAAAACAACTTTATTTTGAACATATGCATGCCACTGTTGGCTGTGAGGTTTTTAGGCATATTTTCCCAATGAAGACCATATATTTTAATTAAAGAAATTGGACAGTATGCAAATTAACCCACAGAAGCAATTTAATGTAATAATTTATTAAAATAATATTTAGGTAGCTAATTTAATCAAGTATGTTATTCTTAGACTCTTAAACTTTGGGAAGGTCTTAAGGATTCACCTACCAGCCTTTCTCTAGTGTAGGAATTGCTCCTATGTTAGTAATATAGATCTTTTGTTTCTATAGAAATATATTCTGTTATGAAAAGTTCATACAGTGTGTCCTGTTCTGCTGTCTGATAATGCCAGTTGTTAAAAAAAACTTTATTGACTTTTGCTTTAAAAAGTCAATAGTGGCTGAATTATCCTGTCCTCTATTCCCTCTGAAATACCCAGAAAAGAGACTTAACCCACTTTTAAAAATCAAATAGTTCCTCTGTTACGAGATTCTTTTTTTTTTCTTTTTTTTTTTAAGATTTTATTTATTTATTTGTCAGAGAGAGGAGCGAGAGTGAGCACAAGCAGACAGAGTGGTAGGCAGAGGCAGAGGGAGAAGCAGGCTCCTGGCTGAGCAAGGAGCCCGATGTGGGACTCGATCCCAGGACGCTAGGATCATGACCTGAGCCGAAGGCAGCCGCTTAACCAGCTGAGCCACCCAGGCGTCCCTGTTACGAGATTCTTGGAATAATTTTCACCATAACAATTTGATGGAGCTATACTGCCTTGCTTGTGCTTTACTTTTTACAAGACCAAAACTCCAAGTTTTGTAAATGGTACAGAGGCTTAAATTCCCTGATCCTCTTAGCTCTTGGCTCAGAGACATGGGAGCTCTAGCAGAGGTCTCTGACTGTGCTGGTATTGTTTCCCTCTTGTCACATTTAATGCTACTCAGTAACTACAACACCCAGTGAGAGTATATAGACACTAGAGAGAAAGTGGGAAAGAACTCCTGGAGGAGGATATTCAGATGTGTATACTGAGGCAGATTGAGGAAGAATCTGGGAATAGTGTATGTGGCGATTGTGGTTTTTAATGTTTCTTTTCTATTTGGTGTTGGAGAACCAGGGAGCCAGGCAATAGGAAAAGTAGAGAATTGTGCCTCAGTTAGCAGCTAATCTGCCAGATTCTGGAAACTGAGATAGAAGCAAGGCAGTTGCCCATTCCCTTGTTTGCTAAGTCGATTTGAGAACAGAGTTCCACTTAGGCCCAGGTGAACATGGTGAGGCAGTTCAAAGAAAATCCATACATTATTGACAAATATTAGGTTTGAACAGATATTTCCTTATTAAGTGTGAATGAACAGGGCAAAAAAACCCAAAAAACAAAAAAAAACCAGCAACACAGGGTTTATGAAAAAAAAAAAAAAATAGCTCAGGAGAAAAATGTGGAATTATCCTGTAGAATCAGAAGGTGATTATACCCCTGAAACTTCTTTTACTATAGAAGAAATTATATATATATATAATAAAACAAAAAACAAAAAAAACCCAGCAACACAGGGTTTATGAAAAAAAAAAAAAAAAAAAAGCTCAGGAGAAAAATGTGGAATTATCCTGTAGAATCAGAAGGTGATTATACCCCTGAAACTTCTTTTACTATAGAAGAAATTATATATATATTTATTTATATATATATATAATATATATATATATATAAATTGTATATATATATATAAATTATACAAGAAATTTTCCAAGTTTATGTCTTGCATCCTCAACTAAGTTACAAAGCTGTAACAGCTATGAAATAGAAGAATGCATGGTGAAATAAAAAGACACACCCAAATGAAGTAGAAGTGGAGTAAGGAAACAGTATATTCTGTTCATACCATAAATATACCATTTAATCTTAAATTCTAATTACAGAAGTACAGATTAAAGTTTTTGTTTTTTTAAAAATCTATTAATTAGTAGAACTAAAATCATTGGTAAGAAAATTTTAAGCAATTGAGAAAACGAAAATAAAGACAATTTTGCTCTTAGAGTAAAGGAAGGAGACTTAAGTAAGTATGTAACAAGTGGCAAGTACATTTTATTGCATCTGTCTCCTGTGTTAATGATTTCTGCATATTATCACTAATTCTTATGATGGGAATTCAGAACTGCTGGTTAAAATTCAAAACCAGGGGACGCCTGGGTGGCTCAATGGGTTAAAGCCTCTGCCTTTGGCTCAGGTCATGATTCCAGGGTCCTGGGTAGAGTCCTGCATCTGGCTCTCTGCTTAGCGGGGAGCCTGCTTCCCCCTCTCTCTCTGCCTGCTTCTCTGCCTACTTGTGATCTCTGTCTGTCAAATAAATAAATAAAATCTTTAAAAATAAAAAGTAAAATAAATAAAATAAAATTCAAAACCAGGTCTATCTGACTTCATAGTCTATGGACTTTTTCCATTAAACCATGCTTCTCATCAATTATGATGGTTTAACTTCCCATCAGTTTTGAAAATGGTTTAAATTCTCCTATTAAAAGACAAAACTCAGATTAAGTTAGAAAACAGTATCTAAATATATGCTACTTACAAAAGATATGTCTTAACCAAACTAACATAGAACGTTAAAAGCATGAAGAGGCAGTAAGGATTTAGGAGGCAAATAAGTAAAAAGAAAGCAAAGTTGTTCATTTTAATTTCTACACAACTATAATTCAAAGCAAAGACTTTTAAATAGGGGGCGCCTGGGTGGCTCAGTGGGTTGAGCTGCTGCCTTCGGCTCGGGTCATGATCTCAGGGTCCTGGGATCGAGTCCCGCATCGGGCTCTCCGCTCAGCAGGGAGCCTGCTTCCCTCTCTCTCTCTCTGCCTGACTCTCTGTCTACTTGTGATTTCTCTCTGTTAAATAAATAAATAAAATCTTAAAAAAAAAAACTTTAAATAGAATATGATGCTATGACAAAGTAATATTCCATTCACTCAGTCTTAAAAATGATGAGTTCATGCCATTTACGAAAACATGGATGGACCTTGAGAGTACTATGCTAAGAGAAATAAGTCAGAGAAAGAAAAATACCTGTATGATTTCACTTTAACACTGGAATCTAAAAAACAACAACCAACCAAACAAGCAAACAAAGCCAGAAACAGACCCATCAATACAGAGAACAAACTTGTGGTTGCCAGAGATTGAGGTGGGGGGTGAGCAAAATGGGTGAATGGCAGTGGAACATACAGGCTTCCAGTTATGGAATGAGTAAGTCATGGAGCTGACAAGTCCAGCATAGGGAATATAGTCAGTGGTACGGTAATAGCATTGAATGGTGACAGATGGTAGCTATGCTTGTGGTGAGTATAGATAATGTAGAGCGTTGTTGAATTACATTGTTGTCCACCTAAAACTAATGAAACATCGTGTGTCAACCATACTTCAATTAAAAAAAAAAAAAGCAATAGACAGATAATAAACAGCAACCAAACTGAACTGTTCCTATTCTCTTGATAAATCCTTTGTTTGCCTTTTTTTCCAAGAAAGCATGAAATGAAAAGTATATAGTAGGTCCCTGTACTGTTTGTTGAAATAAACTCTTATATTTATGTAGCCCAGAATGAGGAGGAAATCATTATTTCAGTCTCTAAAAACACTGACTAAATCAAGTCTTATATTTTTAGTGCTATATGAGACCTTCAGCCATGAAGGCTTTACAAAGCAGTACACTCTAAGTACAAACAATAGTTTTATATGGTGTGACTTATAGAAATATTTGCAGTGTTATAAGTTATTATATGAGGTTACTCTTCTAATAAACTTAGGAACCTCTCCGTCTTGGAGACAAATAAGCGTCTTAGGACAGAGGTGCCCTTGCAGGGTACTCTTGTTCCTCCTGAGTGCCCTTGGAGCAGTCAAATGTAGGGTACAAAAAAAACAAAGCACTATTAATGTTTGTTATTGTTTGAAAGCATTGGTGAGTTAAAATATGTTATGACTTTAATCAATTTATGTCATTTTGATGGTTAGCTTTCCAATTTATAGTCATGTTTTTTAAACTTTTCTAAATGTTCTCAGATACTGTAGTTTAACTTTATGTAATAAAAACTTACTGCTTATAGGTTTAATATAGTCTTTCTTTTCCCCAGGATGAATGTGGCCAGTTTCCCTATGATGCAAATACTCAGATTCACTGGGTATCATTCCTAGATGGACGCCAGAGAGTGTTGCTTTTCACTGATGATGTTGCCTTGGTTTCCAAAGCACTGCAGGCAGAAGAAATGGAGCAGGCTGATCATGAAATAACCTTTTCTCTCCACAGTCTTGGGCTTTCCCTGGTTAACAATGAAAACAAGCAGGAAGTTTCATATGTTGGGATAACCAGGTATGGAAGAAAGAAGATGGGGCATCAGAAATCTTTAAAAAACATTGAGTTCATAATATCAAGTTTACTGAGAGTAAACAGCTGTTCTGAATTTTTATATTCTTTCAGCATAACTTATGAATAGTTTTTTTTTTTCACTGCTAATTGAAAAGCCCCTAAGATAGAAAGATGACTAAGATAATGCCCCTGTACTTACTGTACTCATCATCATTTGGTGGAGAAAACAGAGGTTTGCTTCTTTGTTTTTGGTATGTATTGTTTTGATGAATTATGATAACAGAAATGCTACAAAGAAGTATATAAACGTACAATGGAAGTACAGAGATAGAAACAATTAAATTGTTTTGTGCAGTAGAGACTGAAGAAACTGGCCTGGATTAGAGAAAGCCGACAAGAGTGGTTCAGATAAATTTGAGGAAATATTCATGGAGGAGGCAGTATTTGACATGGGTCTATAGTCTTTAATGGGTGGTTATTTAGAATGTTTTAATAGTGATGGAATCAGTTATTTGCTTTGATTCTGCTTGTATCTGTGTAAGAAAAGTATTTGAATTTATTTATTTTGACTTTTTAAATCTCACTAACTTTGGTAAAAGACTCCTTTTCTTGGAGACTGATGGTTAGAATGGTTACCATGTTCCCATGTATAACCATCATAGCGTCAATATCAATAATCATGTTTAGTGAAGTAAAACATTAAGTCAATAAAAAGATCATATATGTAACATACTTTATGTAACACCTGATGGATTAAGAATTCTATAAAGGGTATACATCCTGGGGTGCCTGGGTGTCTCAGTGGGTTAAAGCTTCTGCCTTTAGCTCAGGTCATGATTCCAGGGTCCTGGGATCAAGCCCTGCATCGGGCTCTCTGCTCAGCAGGAGCCTGCTTCCCCCGCCCCCCTCCGCCTACTTGTGATCTCTGTCAAATAAATAAATAAAATCTTAAAAAAAAAAGGGGGTATATAATATACCCTAATATAATATATAATAAAAAAATAAGGGGTATATAATATAATGTTGATATAATATTAATATATTTGTGTATATATGAGAAATACATTCTTTCGGCTATATACTTGAGAATTTTACAGTATTTTTAACCTAAATATGAAAATAATTTTTAAGTCCTATAAATTCAATTTCTTCACTCTGTTCCTTGATATAACTTATTTTTACTTTAATATTACATGTGTTATTACATTTTGTCAGACTGGTCCTTACTTATAAAGACTTTTAAAAATTCATCTGAAAGAACTTGGTTATCTTTTTTTCTTTTTTTTTTTTTGTTATCTTTTTTCTGATGCAGTGAGCATTTAATACACATTCAGTGAGGATGTGTACTGAGGGAAAATAAATCAGTTATGTAATTTTTAAAGATAAACTTACTTTTTAGGCAGTTTTAGGTTTCCAGAAAAATTGGCTGTAACATACTTAAGTTTCCATATGCCCTGCATTTTTCCCCTATTATTAACATCTTGAAATAGTGTGGTACATTTTTTACTGTTGATGTTCTAAGGTTGATGCCTTATTATTATTATTATTTTTTAAAGATTTTATTTATTTATCAGAGAGAGAGAGAGGGAGAGCGAGTGAGCACAGGCAGACAGAATGGCAGGCAGAGGCAGAGGGAGAAGCAGGCTCCCTGCCGAGCAAGGAGCCCGATGTGGTACCCGATCCCAGGACGCTGGGATCATGACCTGAGCCGAAGGCAGCCGCTTAACCAACTGAGCCACCCAGGCATCCCGGTTGATGCCTTATTATTATCTAAAGTCCAGTGTTGATGTTGTTTGTTATGTCTGCTCTTAGTGTTATAAATTCTATAGGTTTGACAATTGGATAATACATCTGTCATTACAGTGTTCTATAGTATAGTTTCAGTATCATAAAAAGTCACCTGTGTGTCACCTTTTCATCCCTTTCTCCCTCCCTCTGAACCTCTGGAAACCACTGATCTTTTTATCATCCCTAGGTTTTGCCTTTCCCAGAATGTCATATCATTGGAATCATATGTATGTAGCTTTTTCAGATAAGCATCTTTCACTTAGCAATATTTTTTTGTTTCCTCATGTTCTTTTTGTGCTTGATAACTCATTTTAAAAAATCACTTAATACTATCCCATGTCCGGATATGCCAGTTTATTCACCTATTGAAAGACATCTTGGTTGCTTCTACGTTTTGGCATTTATGACTAAAGCTGCTATAAACATTCATAGGCAGGTTTTTGTGTAGACATAAGTTTTTATCTCATTTGGGTATATATCAAGGAGCATGATTGCTGGATTTTATGGTAAGATTATGTTAAGTTTTGTAAGGAATTGCCAAGTTGTTTTTCAAAGTGGCTGCACCATTTTGCATTTCCACCAGAAATGCGTGAGTGAGCATTCATTGCCCCACATCCTTGTCAGCATTTGGTGTTGTCCATGTTTCAAATTTTGGCCATTCTAACAGGGATGTAGTGATATGTCATTATTGTTTTAATTTGCAATTCCCTAATTACATGTGCTATTGAGTATCTTTTCAAATGCTTATTTGCTATCAGAATATCTTCTCTGATGAGATTCAGGTCTTTTGCCCATTTTTTAATTTTTCATTTTCTTATTAAATTTCAAGAGTTCTTCATATCATTGAAGTAAGTCTTTTATCAGATATGTGTTTTGCAAATATTTTCTCCTAGTCTTTGGTTGTCTTTTCATTCTTTTAACAGTGTCTTTCACACAGAAGAGGTTTTTAATTTTAATGAGACTGGGGTGGGCTGGGGGGGGGGCGGATTTCCTTTCCTGAGTTGTGCTGTAGGAGTTGTAGTGTAGAAGTCAAAAAAATGCAGTTACGTGCATTTTCTCCTGTGTTATCTGCTGGATTTTATACTTTTGTGTTTGATATTTAGATCTATAATTACACATTTTGAGTTAGTCTTTGTAAAATCTGTAAGTTCTAAGTCTAGATTAATTTTTTTTTTTTTGCATGTTCAGTTCTGTCACCATTTGTTGAAAAGATTGTACTTTTTCCATTGAATTGCCTTTGCTACTTTTCAAAATCAGTTGCCTATATTTGTTTGGGTCTATTTCTGGACCCTTCATTCGCTTGGTGTGATTGTCAGTTCTTTCACCTATACCACATTGTCTTGATTTTTACAGTTTTGTGGTAATCTTGAAGTCATGTAGTGTTAATCCTCCCACTTTTTTCTTCTTTAATATTATGTTTTTTGAGTCTTTTGCCTTTCCATATAAACTTTAGAATTAGTTTATCAGTTAGCTGGGGTATTGGTTGGGATTGCTTCGAAGCTATAGATCAACTTGGAAAGAACTGACATTTGACATTATTCAGTCTTCATATGGGTGTACAAAGATCCTTGTATTTAGATCTTTGATCTTTTTGATCAGACTTCTCTAGTTTTCCTCATACTGATTCTGTACAAATTTGTTAGATTTTGTTTATACCTAAATATAAACATTCCTTTATATTAATTTCAAATTTCAGTTGTTCATTGCTGATATGTAAGAACACAATTGATTTTTGTATATTAACTTTGCATCTTGAAACATTAGTTGCAGGAATTTTTTTTTTTATTGATTCTTTAGGATTTTCTGCATAGACAGTCCTGTCATCTGAGAACAAAGACAGCTTTATTTCTTCTTTCCTAATCTGTATATCTTTTATTTTCTTGACTTATTGCATTATCTAGGATTTCCCAGTGTTGAATAGGAGTGGTAAGAGTAGATGTCCTTGCTCTTTGTTCCTGGTCTTAGTAAGAAAGCATCTTGTTTCTCACTCTTTTTTTTTTTTAAGATTTTATTTATTTATCAGAGAGAGAGAGACGGGGGGGGGGGGAGAGCGAGCACAGGCAGACAGAATGGCCGGCAGAGGCAGAGGGAGAAGCAGGCTCCCTGCTGAGCAAGGAGACCGATGTGGGACTCGATTCCAGGACGCTGGGATCATGACCTGAGCTGAAGGCAGCTGCTTAACCAACTGAGCCACCCAGGCGTCCCTTGTTTCTCACTCTTAAGTATGATGTTAACTGTAGGTTTTTGTAGATGTTCTTTTTCAGGTTGAGGTCCCCCCCCCCTTTCCTAATTTGTTGAAGCGTTTTTGTCATGAATTGATGTTGGATTTATATTATTCATTCATTCATTCATTCATTCATTCATTTTAGAGAGAGAGGAGGGTCAGAGGGAGAGGGAGAGAGAGGATCTTAAGCTGTCTCCACACCCAGCGCAGAGCCTGACTCAGAGCTCAATCTCACAACCCTGAGAATACGTTCTGAGCCAAAATCAAGAGTTGAATGCTTAACCCACTGAGCCACTCAGGCAGCCCAAGATTTATATAATTTATAGTAGATATTTTATTCATTATCTTAATTGATTAAATACATAATATAGTAAGGACATTGTTAACAGTGTCATTGATTAATACCAACAAACTATGTTAAATTAAAATATTATGGGGTTGTATTTTATCATTATGCAAACAGTCTTCTCTAATCAGGGATCAGCAAAGTATGGCCTGTGAGCCCAATCTAGTTGATGACCTGTTTCCTAGAGACTTCGGTCTAAGAATTTCTTACATTTTTAAATGGTTGGAAAAAATTGAAAGAAAATAGTATTTTGTAATGCATGAAGATTATACAAAATTCAGAATTTGTCTCCCATAACTAAGGCTTTATTAGAACACAGCCTTGCTTATTTCTTTATATATCTGTGGCTGCTTTTGCTCTGCTGCTTAGCACACAACAAAGGAAAAATAACTCAAGAGTGTAGATTACCACACATATAACTATCCTGAAACTTTTGTTTTTTATTACTAATGCATACTGATCATGTTAAAAGAAGTAGAGAAAGTGGACCTTGAGTATCACTCTTCCAGGTCACAGTTAGTTATTAAATGAAATGGCAAAGCATTATTTTATTATGTAATGACCCTGTGCTAAAAGAATATTTACAGGGGCACCTGGGTGGCTTAGTGGGTTAAGCTGCTGCCTTTGGCTCAAGTGGTGATCTCAGGGTCCTGTGATCGAGCCCCGCATTGGGCTCTTTGATCAGCGGGGAGCCTGCTTCTCTCTCTCTCTCTCTCTCTGCCTACTTGTGATCTTTCTCTGTCAAATAAATTAATTAATTAAAAAAATAAAATTAAAAAATAAAAGAATATTTACCTGTGCTAAAAGAATATTGAAATTTCCAATCTAAGCACTTGTCACAATATACCCACCTCACAGGAAGGGAATGGCCAGAAAAATTTGAAAATTTGAGAAAAAATAACATAAAACAGACTTTCTTTACAAAAATAAAAAACAAACAAACAAAAAAGAAACCAAAACCAAAAAAAAAAAACCCCAAAACCTGAATGACGCATCTGTTAGCCAGGCAAGGAACATCTTTTACCAATGGTGAGGTAATTGGAATCATCTGAATGTAGCAGCTGACGAGAGGTGTCCAGAGTTAATAAACTTAGAACCCTTAGCCTTTTTCTGAAAATAGTTGCTTGAAGAACTGAGGACATTCAGAGCAACATCAATAGTCAATTAAAAATAAGGCAAATCATTTTGAGTGGTTTTCCTTGACTCTTAATGGGTCAACAGATGTTACCCATACTGCTCACTTATTGTATTTGAGAAGCCAGTGCTGAGTTTAAAGTGACTAAAGAATTAGCCTCTATGAATACTGACTTTGAGCCCTAATAATGAAATGAAATGTTGTCACCCCTGAGAATGGTTAAAAAAAATTTTTTTGTAAGTACGTATGGTAACAGTTGTTAACTAGGTTTATTGTGATGATCATTTCACAATATATGCAAATATTAAATCATTAGTGTACCTGAAATTAATGTTATGTCAATTGTACCAAGTTATAGGTCAATTATAAAAAAATTTTTTTAAATTTTGATCTCGGGGTCCTGGGATTAAACCCAGCATCAGGCTCTCTGCTCCATAGGGAGTCTGCTTCCCCCTCTATGCCTGCTTGTGATCTTTCTGAAAAATAAATAAATAAAATATTTTTTAAAATAAAATAAAATAAATTTGTACTCCGTTGTTTTTATATTTTGAATCTGGTCAATTAGAAAAATGTGTGCAATTTTTTTCTCTTGTTATTGAAGCACTTACTTAACCTCAATTTTGTGTTAGCCATAAAATCTAAAATATTTACTATATGGCTTTTTATGAAAAAAGTTTGAGTTCCTTAATAGATTGATATCAATATGTGAGAGAAGAACATTTCCCCTGCCCCTTTTCCTTATGTACTTTTATAATACAGGTGTATTTTGCTGCTTAAAAAAATATCTTGTATAATTTTCATAGAAGATTTATAGTTGTAATAATTTGTGGTTGAATGGCAATTCCAGCAAGCCTAATATATACTACTAACTTAATTTTCTTTGTGAATTGTTTTAGTTCTGGTGTTGTTTGGGAGATGAAACCAAAGCAGAAATGGAAGCCTTTTAGTCAAAAGCAGATAATGTTGCTGGAACAATCCTATAAAAAATATCAAGTATCAAAAGACCATGGATGGATTAAGCTAGATAATAATTTTGAGGTATACCAGAATTTTTTTGTTTTTGTTTTTATATATGTATTTCATCGGTGCATAATAAGTAAGGAAAATTTAGTGTAAAATTTTGTGTGCAAAATTTTATCCAAGTAAAAATGTGTGTGCAGAAACTAATTTATAGCAAATGAACTCTTATTTGTTAGTAGGATTGACGTGACTGATCATCATTAGTACATTTTAAATCAAAATATGTTATTAAATCGTATACTGTGAAACATGATTTAAATGTTTCCCTTTTGTGTTTTTGTAATTTCTTCTGTTTATATCACAGTTTCATGGAACTTGTTTTCAGTAAGATTATGCAGAAATTAATATTGTTTATTGGAACTTTTGTTCTGTTTTGAATGATACCAATATATTGGTAAATAGAATCTGTGCAAAATTACTTATTTCAGTAATGAAAAATCTGTAGAAAATCCATTCAATTAAGTTCATTAAATGTGAATGATTGTTGGACTTGGATAGATGTCACAAATATAGGTGTACTCTGCAGGCCCTTACAGTATTGCAGTTGAAGGTCACTTTTGCCCTAAGACCCCAGAAGCTTGACTGCCATTTCTCATTTGCTTTGGTTCAGTTACACACTTCTGGTTATTCTGTCATGTTTAATGGTTGAGTTTGGATTGATTACCAGATATGCTCCCCATCCCGACCCTCATCCCTATAAAGGCTGGCCATGCTCAAATGAAAACAAACTGACATAAATAAGCTATTAACTATTCATTGTTTAACTTTGTTATAACAAAATTTACGAGTTACATAGAATTACTCATTATTATTGAGATTTTTAAAAAAATATAAAACATGGTTTATTTTCTTTAACTGCGGATTATATAATTGGAAATTTCCTCAGTTGTTTTCTTGTTTTCTTCATCATTTTGGTGGAAAACTGATGATTCTGCTTCAAAGATCTCAAATGTAGATCACCTTAAGGCAGGTCTTTTGGTGGGACATAGAGACTAAAATGTTTTCTCCTTTCAATTTGTGAGTAAGTGGGTATTTAAAAGGGGCTATCCTTCTAATACCAAATCATCATAAACATATGTGCTTTTTCCCCAGGTCAATTTTGATAAAGTTCCCATGGAAATGCGCCTCCCAGTTCATTGCCCAATAAAGCGAGATTTTTTATCAGGGATTCAGATTGAGTTTAAGCAGTCTCCTCACCAGAGAAGTTTAAGAGCCAGATTGTACTGGCTTCAGGTAACATTGTCATTTTCAGTTTAATAAGTATACCTAATCCCTTTGGGAAACCTGGGGGTAAAAATTTTTCTGCAAGACTCTAGCATACATTGTAAACAGTTTTTTTCTTTTTATGTATATTTATTCCCTTTCCCATGTATCCTGTGGATTCTCTAAACTTATTGTCCCAAAGATTGTGACTTTTGAGACTATTTAATTTGACCAGATGGCCTGCAAGAGTGTTTTCCTGCACTGAAGTTGTTATTTTTAAATAATTCTTTTGAATTTGTCATGGGATCCCAAAATAAGATTTTCTCCTGTCATTCTACACAGGAGTGGACATTGGAGAACATTTTTGTCTGCTTGCTTTCTTGCTCCCTTTTTGCTTCCCTTCCTCTCTTCCTTTTAACTACTAAATACTACTTAGGACATTTTTATTCTTTTTCTTCTTTCTAATTTCATATCCTTTTTCCACTTACATTTTACTTAAATTATAAACTGTCAAAATCTCACATAATCCATAAGCACAAATATTTTGATTAATAGTGTATATGCTGCACAGTGTTAATGCACTTATGAGGAAATTAAATATTTCCTTACGTAAAAGGTTGCCCTTGCTGGCATATGTATGAATTTTAGTTTTAAAGTGAAAATTCTAGTAGCACCACATATACAATGCAAATATTTAATTCTGATGAAATTAGTAGCCTCTTCTATAATGTTATCTCTAAAACTAAAAGTTATTACATTATTTCAGATCCTGCTGAATTCTTTTCTTTTCTTTCTTTCTTTCTTTTATTTTTTTTAAGGTTGATAGTCAGTTACCAGGTACAATGTTTCCTGTTGTATTTCATCCTGTGGCTCCTCCAAAATCTATTGCTTTGGATTCAGGTAAAAAAAGAAAAAAAAATTGAGACATTCTATTTTTAAAATTAAGTAGACATTATTTTGATCTAGTATAAAAAAGCTTGATTTTTTCCTCTGATTTTTTTGTTTTCTTTCTTCCTCTTAGAGCCCAAACCTTTCATTGATGTGAGTGTCATCACAAGATTTAATGAATACAGTAAAGTATTACAGTTCAAGTAAGTAAAGATTCCCCTATTTAACTAAAGGAATTTAAAACGAGAATCTATTTTGAAAATAAATTTCACTCCTGTGAGGCTGACTTCCGTCTAAAACTTATTTTCTACTTGAAAATGGTTAAGTCATTTTCTTTGTTGAACTTAATATAATAATAGTCCCTCTATATTTTAAGGTGTAAAGTTCTTTAACCACTTTTCCTATTTGTAATTCCAATTAGAATATAAAATAGCCAATGAAATATAAATGATGTATGTATTTGTGAAATGTGCTCTTGAAACAATTGCTGTAGCCCTTAGAAATGGAATAATACATGCTATATCATCTAATGGTATTTGTCTCTTCTGTAACAGGATAAATACGGGATTTGGAACTTTAAATGCTTAGTATCAATACAGCAGTATTTCCACCAGTGAAATCTTAACTCTAGTGGGGGGATAAAAAAAGCTCAGTTAAGGATACCTTGATCTTGTTAACGTAACACTTTTTTTTTAAGACATGAAGGTGTAAAAATCTTGTGACTTCTGGCCAAAATCAGAGTTTAACATTGAAAATTACAAGGTTTAATAGAAACTCTTTTCTGTCTTTTAAAAAATTTTTTCCCTCAGGTATTTTATGGTCCTCATTCAGGAAATGGCCTTGAAAGTTGATCAGGGGTTTCTAGGAGCTATTATTGCACTGTTTACCCCATCAACGGACCCTGAAGCTGAAAGAAAACGGGTAACAATTTTTATTCCTTGGGAAAATTATAAACTAAAAAAAAAAAAGCCATTCCTTGAACTAATTAGAGAAAAAAAATTAAAATACTAATTCTTGATTTCATTTTTTTCAGACAAAGTTAATCCAACAAGATATTGATGCTCTAAATACAGAGTTAATGGAGACTTCAATGACTGATATGTCAGTTCTTAGTTTTTTTGAACATTTCCATATTTCTCCTGTTAAGGTTTGTTATAATTATTATTTTTAAAATTGTGCAGAATTTTAAGATTTTTAAAGGCCCTGTGTATAAATGTATGTTTTAATTTGCATCAAAAATTTGGTGGGAATTTTGTTTGATTAATTGAAATAATTAAGACAATTCTCTGTAACATATGTACAACCATAATTCCCACAGAGAAACCGTCAGAGCATGTTCTCTAGTCTTGAATTAATAACCCCTTTATTCAAGGAAGGAGCTGACAAAAGCATTTCTTAATTAAGCGAAGAAGTGCTCACCAACATTTAATGTTTTGGTTGCACTTTGTAACTACTATCACTGTCTAAACAGAGAGCTATAATGGGTGCCCTAACCAGAATGTGAAAACGCTGAAGTAGGTATTATACTGTTGATGTGGTGTTTTTCACCCTTCCAAAATTTGATTGTAACTAAGGGAGTGGAAAATTGGATACCTTTCACTTGCCTGATTTTGTACTTTATGAACCCATTTACTTTTCTCCTTTCGTTGTTCTTTCTAGGCTTTATAGGAAGAGGTGACTGCTTAGTAAATTCACAAATGCCACCAACCATAACTCTCTACACTTGTGTAATGGGCCAGATTTACAATTAAGTAACTCTAAAATATTGATGATCCTTTACTTTCTCAAAAAATGTTCACAGCACATTATTTTCAGTTGCATACACCAGTCCTTTTGGTGAAGTAAATTAATTTATAAAACAGATTGAATTATTATTTTAAATTGATATGCTACTTTGGTAGTATTAGACATATTTATAGTGTAAGGTTTAAAATTTATATCATTTCATGTAGTAGGTTATACACAATTTCTCTTTCATTATTAAGTTTGAGTTTGAACAATACCTTCTACAAATATTTGCTGAATGCCTACTATCAAAGTTGCTCTGGAATGTATAAAATAACTTCCTGGATTTTATAATCTTAGGGGAGTGTTAAAGATCTTTGATTCATAATTTTACGCATGTTATGAATTACATCATGAGGTTGAGTAATTAAGATCATGAACTGTAGTTGTTTTCTTATTCCATGGTGACTTTGCCTTAAGGAAAGGTTGGACCTCTGTCCACCCAAGCTGACCTTTCCTGGATCTGTATACTCTCTGGCTCTGCAGTGGGCAGAAGTCCACATCAAAAGAACAAAACAAAACCCCAAACCAGGCTTTCCTGATTTTACCCCATGTCTCCTCTGTTGAGCTCTGCCTTGGTTAGGTAAAATGCAGAATAAGAAAGGAGAGTCATCTGATTTATTTGCCTTTATAGACTACCTTCTGCCTGTGTCTTTTACTACTATTGTACTATCGACGATACAGCACAAAGTAGAAGCTAAATGGGAATGTGAAAATTTCGTGCTTTGGTACTGAGTTAAGGAGTCTTTTTAAAAAATCTATTTTTAAATTACTTTTTAAAAATTTATTTAACAACGTGCTAATTGTTGCTGTAATTGTCATGTTGTTGTTACTTATTATTGTTGTATAATTATAATTGTTATTATTGCCATATATTATTTACCTTAGTTGGATGAAAATAAGTTATTATTTTGACTGGTAGACATGTTTTTGTATGCCAGTTGACATGTTTTTCTTCTTAAAATGATTATACTATTTTTGTAAAGTGTTTTGAGACCCTCCATATAAGCACAATGGTCTTTATACACTTTAGATAAAGTTTTAGTTCTTTGAAACAGACTAATTTGAATTATATCAAAAAGCAAATGTGAGAATCAGGTACTAGTGAGTTATCCTGTGTGGTATGTAGAGTAACAAACAATGGCTTTCTTTAGGACTCTGAAAGATATAGCATCTGTTTGTATCTGGAAGATCTGATTCCTATGTATGTAAATTTTTTGTTTTTGTTTTTAACTTTTACTTATGAATCATTATTTTTCTTTTAGTTGCATTTAAGTCTGTCCTTGGGTAGTGGAGGTGAAGAGTCAGACAAAGAAAAACAGGAAATGATTGCAATTCATTCTGTCAATCTGCTATTGAAAAGCATAGGTGCTACTCTGACTGATGTGGATGACCTAATATTCAAGTAAGATTTATGTTAAAGTAGATGGGGAGGGTTTTCTACCAAGGTTATGTTTCTGAATATTACCTCTGCCCAAGTGGGCTAGAATGTTAGCTTAGAAAATGCTAATTCTCACCATATTTGAAGCTTGGCCCCTTTCTAATTATGCATTTTAGATAATGCTTATTTTACTATTAAAGAGTTTTATATTTTCTTCAGTTATTCAATGTTGATAATATATGAATATAGAATAAAAATGGAGTTATTTTGGTAGTAGCTTATAAATTGACCATGTTTTAAAGCAGACATATTTAGAAATATGTAGCAGTATGGTGAGATTTCAGTATAATTGTATGGAAAAGTATAAAAAATAACTCTTTGTAGCATTTAATCTGAGAATACTTACATGTGCTAGACATATGTGAATTCAGTGAATGTTTATTGAATTGAATATTGAGCAATTATATTGGAACAAGTAGTTCCTTTGGAGAAAAAAAAACCTCTTTTATATTATTTCCACCTTGTCAAATTTCATAGGGATGGAAGATTAAATATTAAATTCAAATGAGGAAGATATCAATGTTAATTGTCAAATCTCGAGTAAAGGAAGTCTTCTCAGTGTAAAAGCAATGGGAAAACCTGCAGTGGAAAATACAAGATAGATTTGACTACATAACAATTAAAAACTTCACCAAATAAAATCAGTGGAAACAATTAGAAAATGAATTGGGAAAATATAATGACGAGTATGACAGAGAGAAGATTGATAGTCTTAATATTAAACATTGATAGGACAAACCTAAAGATTCCATTGCTGGGGCATCTGGGTGGCTCAGTCATTAAGTGGCTGCCTTCAGCTCAGGTTATGATCCCAGAGTCTTGGAATCCAGCCCCTGCTTGTGTTCTCTCTCTCGCTGTGTCTCTCTGTGTCAAATAAATAAATAAAATCTTTAAAAAAAGAAGATTCCAGTGCTATAATTGCTAGCAGACAATAAGGGAGAATTTGCAAAAGGGAAGATACAGCAGGTGATAGATATTTGAAATGCTCAGCTTTATGATTTATCACATAATAAATGCAAATTAAAGCAAATTGTCAAAGATTTCAAAATATGAATAATTAATACTAGAGAGGGTTGGGTCTAATAAATGGGAATTTTTAACTATTTGTATGAGTGGAAAGATTTTATATATCTTTATCTATATATATAGATACATATCTTAAAGTCTCAAATTTTTTTTAGTAGTTTTTAACTCTGTAATTCTTTTTTTGGGAATTCAGTCCAAAAAATAATCATGAAATACAACCGAAGAGTTATATTAAAATTTACATATGGCAGTCCTAATTATTATTGTCAAGATTTGGAAATGTCTGACAGTGGGAGAATTGTTTTGTTATGACACTTCCACATGATGGAATGCTAAGCATCCATTAAAAATGGTTACATAGAATTTTGAAAACCTAGAGAAAATACTTATTCACAATATTGAGTGTAAAAATGCATACAAAATGTTTTAAATATTTTTGAATTGGATAGAAAAGAAAATTCAAAGTGGGAAAATGTCAAGGAAAAAAAAACCTAAAAAATCCTCTATGATGAGATTATGGTTGAATTTTTTAACCTTTTTACTCTTTGTGTATTTGTGAAAGGCTTGTATGAGAATGTGCTTTTTTTTTTTTTAAGATTTTATGTATTTACTTGACAGAGCGATAGCACAAGTAAGCAGAGCGTCAGGCACAGGGTGAGAGAGAAGCAGACTCTCTGCTGAGCAGGGAGAGCCTGATGCAGGCCTCGATCCCAGGACCCTGGAATCATGACCTGAGCTGAAGGCAAATGCTTAACCAACTGAGCCACCCAGGCACCCGAGAGTGTGCTAGTTTTACAGTAGTTTTGTTACTATGATATGAAGATCTCAAGCATAAAATACATGTGACAGATCTATAAATTGAACTGTGAAGGATTAGCAATGATTAATTTATCATTGAAATCTTAAGTCTCTTTCTTTTAGAATGTAATCATCATGCCTTTGAATCTTTCTTTCTCCTCCCAGACTTGCTTATTATGAACTTCGGTATCAGTTTTACAAGAGAGATCAGCTCATGTGGAGTGTTGTTAGACATTACAGCGAACAGGTAATTTCCTATCATAGTAGCTAACAAGGAATATACATCATAAAGTATCAGACAAAACATTTGTATGTGATGGCACATTGTGCAAAATTGTTTATCTAATTTACTTCAATTTGCATTCTCATTACTTCATAGTTTTCTTGAATGATTAATTTCTGTGTCTTTAGTTCTTTCCCCTCTGTATAAAAGTTTTTGAAATTTTCCTCTGCTGCCTTTTTTCCTTTGCAATTAAACATTTGCCACTTCGGGAAAGAATACTGATGTAGGAGGCATCACACTAAATTCTAAATGTCTCTAGTTTCTCCACACAGTCTAATAGAGGCAGGAGAGGAATTCTAGGCCAGGCTCTTTTCCACGCCTCAGTTACTCCATGGCTTGAATTGGATGCAGAGGCGTAGTAGTTGTTTTCAGGGTGGTAGGGTACCATTGCTGCACCATGGAACTTCAGGGCAGTGGTACTCTTTCCTGCCTCTGCTGGAAGGTCTTTTCTCCTACAGTATAGATAGACCTTATGGTTATTACATGTTCAAATAAGGATGTATTTTCATTTGTGTTTTGTTTTGGTTATTTATGATTTCCCCATCTAGTTTCATAGTAATAGTGATAGTAACATAATAATAAAAATAAGTAAAAAATAATTTAAAAATAACTATTATTGAATTATAGGTTCATTTAATATGTGTACTCAGCCATGCAAAGTCATTGTAATCTACCTCTCATTTTCTTTATGAGAAGACTGAGGCCCTATTATAGAGACTAACTGACCTGTCCAAGGTTACATAGCTGGTAACTGGCAGACTAGCATAATGTCTGGCACATAGTGGAAGATCAGTTAATGGATATAGTTATGGTTATTCTGCACTGATTTCCTTTAACAATCTCATGTAGTCAGTACTCTTCTTTCTTCCCAAGGCATCATGATATGGTTTCTTACAAAAGTAGTAAAGGACTTACTATACGTTTTTTTTCTCTTTAGTTCTTGAAACAGATGTATGTCCTTGTATTGGGCTTAGATGTGCTTGGAAACCCATTTGGATTAATTAGAGGTCTGTCTGAAGGAGTTGAAGCTTTTTTCTATGAACCCTTCCAGGTATTGATCTTTTATTTATTTTAAGTATAGGTACAGAAATTGTTATTCTATTTTTTCAATGACAAATAAGTTGTATTTTAAGTGTATCTGGGAATTGAATAATGTTCAGATAACAAAAATGCATGAAAATCATATTTATTTAAAATTATGTGAAATGACTTTAAAAGACTGTTGTAGAATTAATTGAGCACTTCTAGTGTCTGGGCGATAAAACATGCCCACATTTTCCAGGATTTCACATGGTTATAAGGAAGAATGCTAGGTACATTAACACCATTTCAAGGCTGTTTCACCACTATGGAAAGGATTCAGGGGATAAGAAAAGCTGACTTCGTTTTGTATTCAAACTTTCCTCTAACCTGTTTACCTCCATTGGGTGGAGGAACTCAGGAACCCTAAGTGGTGAGGGTTTAACAAGACAACACGGTATTTCTCCGGCAGTATTTGAGTTAGAGGGTGAAAACTGGTATCACGGTGTTTGTGGATCTTTACAGATTCTCTGTCTTCACGGAAACCCTGAAATATTAGATGAAAAATCTTAAGATTATTTAAATTTTAAATAGAAAACTTCTCTTTTTTCTTTTCTTTTTTTGGCCAGGGTGCTGTTCAAGGCCCTGAAGAATTTGCTGAGGGGTTAGTGATTGGAGTAAGAAGTCTCTTTGGACACACTGTAGGTATGGATCACCTATTTGTGTATATAAATATATGTATTTTTATTGTAATTATTGTAAAATGCATTTATAAATAAAGAGGATCAGTTTTCTAATAATCCCTTTTAAAAGATGTGTTCCCTTTTTCTTAAATGGAAAATAACAGACTTTCTGGGTTTGTTTATATGATTGTAGCATTGGATCAATGTGCTTTTTTCTATACAATACTTTTTAGAACAGTTTTAGGTTTACAGAAAAATTTTGGAGAATCAGTGTACTTTGAATAGTTTCATTCTACTTGCTAAAAGGGAAATGATAGAAATACATTTCTGTATGTTTGTATAGGAGAGAGAATCTGAAGCATTTGTTTAAAGCAATGGCGTGCCGTATACTGTGTTAATGGTCTTTGAACGACCAATGAGACTGACTTCTCTGGGTCTTCCGATAGGTGGCGCAGCAGGAGTTGTATCTCGCATCACCGGTTCTGTTGGAAAAGGTTTGGCAGCAATTACGATGGACAAGGAATATCAACAAAAAAGAAGAGAAGAGATGGGGCGACAGCCTAAAGATTTTGGAGACAGCCTGGCCAGAGGAGGAAAGGGCTTCTTGCTTGTAAGTCTCTTACAGAATCTTCAAGAAGCCATGAAGTTTGATATACACTTTATAAATGTACTTCAAATGGTTTTTTGCAACTTGGAATATTACTTGTGAGTCGAGGTCTGTCACAGTAGCAGTAGTGATATTGTGTACTTTTCTGCTCTCCTTACCCGATATCACTATCACATCTATTCCCCAAATCCCAGACTTAGTTTGGCACTTGGGCTGGAGTGAGAGCTCTGTAATGATGGCCAGTTAGTACTCTTCTGGAAGGCAAAGAAGCAAAGCAGAGAGAAATACTGTACCTGATGGTAACTAGAGAGAGGAGGAGTCGTTCTGGTCAGTATCATCAGTTTACCATTTCTGTGGAAGGAGAGGTATACAGGCTAAGTGTTTGTAAACCAGGAACTGCCTTCCACTGTTTGTCAGTACTTTAAAAATTATACAGGTAATATATGAATATTCTCCGTATAAGTAATTATAAGAACTTGTAAGTTATCCTTTTACTAAGTAATGGGAATAGTATAGGTAAAGCTATAAGGTACTATTTGATCACCCTCGCCTCTTCCAGAAATACCTAATCTTCTCAACAGTGTGTATACTTTTCTTTTTCTGTGCATTTGTATAATGTACAGGTGGTTTTATTTACTGCCATTACTTGGCAAGTGTTAAGAATGTATAAACGTATTACTGTTTTAATTTTGGAAATAACTTCAGGAACTGTAACTTCTGTGTTTGTACCAGAGTTGTATGTTGTCTAATTGAAAGTTCCTTACTTGTCAAGTTATTTGCATGTTTCACAGTTCCCTTCATTTTCAGTTTTCCACACTTCTGCTAAATTACAAAGTAATTTCATTAAAATTTATATTAGATTTTGGGGATTATTTGGGTCAAATCATTCATTTTACTGGTATGGAAACTGAGGTTTAAAGAGAGTGAATCAATTGCCCATGATTACATAGCTAATTGGTGCCAGAGCTAGGTGTAGAATCTTTTTGTCTAATTTCCCATTCTTTCTGTTATGTAACTTCTACAAAATGCTTTTGTTTAAAATTTGCTATTGTATAATATTTTAATATTATTAAATATATTAATATATCATTAAATATAAGTGTATTTGATATTTTTAAAATCATATTTTAAAATCACATTTTAAATATTTTAATATTTTTAAAATTAATATTTTAATATTTTAAATTTAATATTTTAAAATCATCATAATATTTTAAAAATCACTTAGGTGCGTGTTCACATTATCAAGTCCTCATTCTTTAGAAAAGTTATTTCTACTATGTATGTAGAGACCTCTAGTGGTTGACTTAAAATTAAGCACCTTCCATTCACGTTTATGATTGATCTGTCTTTCAGGGAGTTGTTGGTGGAGTGACTGGGATAATAACAAAACCTGTGGAAGGTAAGTTGAGAATGTTTCCTTCCAGTGCAAAGTCTGAGGAGTTGATAAATAATAAACATAAGAGATGTTATTGCTACTAGTTACATGAGAGAGTTTCTGATTTCATGTTCATAGGTTTAAATTGTTTTTTAATGAAAGTACTTTCTTCAGAAAGTTGAAAGAGTCTAATAAGTAATAGATTCTGACTCAGACTTTGAGTATTATTTTTAGCAGGATAATATTTAAGGTAGGTTCCTTTAAGTCCTCAATAGCAATTGATTCATTTTTTTAAAAATCCTGTTAAAAAAGTATTTTATTCAGTCAAAACGCCTTCTTTGCAGAAATTGACAAACTGATTCTACAATGTTTATGGGAATTCAGGTGGCCCCAAATAGCTGCGCCAATCTTGAAAAAGAACCAAGTTAGAGAACTTATACTGTCCAATTTATAACTTATCATAAAGGTGTAGTAGCTAAGATAGTGTGTTACTGGCATATGGTTAGACATACCGATCAGTGGAATAGATTTGAGATTCCAGAAATAAACAAACATAATAAAAACTTTGTAGTCAATTGATCTTCAACAAGGGTGCCAAGATAATTCCATGAAGAATTACCTTTTCAACAAATGGTGCTGGAACACCTGGATATAAACATAGAATTAATGTGTCTGGCAACAACTCCATTTCTAGGTATATACCCATGAGAAAAGAAAACACAAGTTCACTCAAAAACTTACACATAGGGGCGCCTGGGTGGCTCAGTGTGTTGAAGCCCCTGCCTTCGGCTCAGGTCGTGATCCCAGGGTCCCGGGATTGAGCCCCACATTGGGCTCTCTGCTCAGCAGACAGTCTGCTTCCCCCTCTCTCTTCCTGCCTCTCTGCCTACTTGTGATCTCTGTCAAATAAATTTTTTTTTTAATCTTAAAAAGAAAAACTTACACAAAAATGTTCACAGAACATAATAGTCAGAATGTAGTAGCAGCCTAAATGACTATCAACTAAAGCATAATTAAACAAAAGGTGGTATTCCTTAAAGTGGGATAGTATCCAGCTGTAAAAAGAAATCAAATGCTGATACAAGTACAAGGTGGATGAACCTTGAACACACGTTGCTAGGTGAAAACAGCCAGTCACAAACACCACATATTATTTAAGTCTATTTGTAGGAAATGTCCAGAATGGGCCAATCTACAGAGACAGAAAGTAGGTTAGTGGTTGCCTAGGTCCAGGGATTAAGGAGGAAGGAGCTAAATTGCACAGGACCAGGAGAAGATGGGTTGGGGGAAGTGGAGAATGATGCTAATGGTCATGGGTTTCTTTTTGAGATGATGTAAATTTTCTAAAATTGATTGTGGTGATGATTGCACACACTAAAATACCAAAAACATTTAATTTGTACATTTAAATTGGTGAATTATATGGTATATAAATTATAATTCAATGAAGTTCTTATATTTTTAAAAAAGTACACTGCTTGAAAAATCTCCTAATGGTAGACAGAAAGAGAAGAATTTCAGGTCATTTCTGAAACCTTCGTTTCTTAGGTCTAAGAATCAGTGATGGTAAAACTTGTGCTTGACTCAGGATGACTTGAAGGACATGGGCCCTGCTTCTGCAGTTTCTGATTCAGGAGGTCTGGGGCGGGGCCTAATAATGTATGTTTTTAACACACTTTGAAAACCACTGTTTTTTTCACATGTTAGGGTTAAATTTAACTTCTTTAGAAAACCAAAATCTAGAAAACCCCTGGGTAAAACATTTCTATATTTGGCTCAGGCTTTCATTGAGTTCAAACTTGCTAATTTTAAAGTATCTTTATACATTCATTGTTCTTGGTTCTATGAAGGTGCCAAGAAGGAAGGAGCTGCTGGATTCTTCAAAGGAATTGGAAAGGGGCTTGTGGGTGCTGTGGCTCGTCCAACTGGCGGAATCATAGACATGGCCAGCAGCACCTTCCAAGGAATTCAGAGGTAATTAGGTGCACATACCATGTGCAAGGTATGTGTCTGTGTGCTAATGGTTGCTAGAAACACATAAACAGGTTAAAACTTGGCATGCTCTTTAGTATGTTGAAGTAAAAGTGAAAGCTATGACCAGTTCACAAGGTGGGGTGCCACCAGAGAGGAGTAAGAAGACAGTTTTTATGGTTCACTTTCTCTTTTGTTCAACAAATGTTGAACATATAGTAGGTACTATATGCCAGGCACCCTGTGCTAGCTGCTTGCACAAAGAGTGCACAGCCTCGTCTGTGCCTCTGTGATTTTATTTTCTTACAGGAAAGGTTGGGGAACTTGGAGTCCAACAGATTTGGTTTTAATACTTGTCACATTATAATGGGCACATTATTTAAAATTACTCTGTTTTTATCAAAATTGATGTAGTATGGAATGTAGTACAGTATTTAATCTACATGTGTATTTGTATGTATTATTTTGAAAGATTCTTTGGTATTTTCTTATATTTACTCTGCTGCCTTATGCAGAGCAGCAGAATCAACTGAGGAAGTGTCCAGGCTCCGTCCCCCCCGTTTCATCCACGAGGATGGCATCATTCGCCCATATGAAAGACAGGAATCCGAGGGCTCTGATTTATTTGAGGTATAAATTCTCTTCTTCATGGTCATGGGTAAAATTTAATATTAAAGATTTCTAGGATGAGGATTTCATGGGTGGTTCTTAAAGTTCCTGATTCATGAACTTCTTTAAGGATTACACCAGGGAATGTGATTTGTAGAGTAGAATTTATTATTTATTTTTTATGTTTGCATAATGTGTTAAAAGGGAATGACTGGTAATTTTTTTCTGCACAGGAACAAAGCTTTTCTGTGCAGAAAGGATAATGTTAAAAGAAGCCATAGGCATTATTACTGTTTGTGTGGTAGCTCATTTAGTTAACGGTTAACTTTGGTCTCCTACTTTATAGCTAATTATGGGAATTCCACTGCTTCCTTTTCTCCCAGACAAATTAATCTTTGGATTACTCTGTAAATCTAGATTTATTCAGGTAAACAGAAGCTGAAGGAGAGAAAAAAAAAAAAAGATTATGCACAATTACAGTCTTTTTAAACCTTAAAAATATTTTAAGGTGGATTTTTTGGCTTTTATTTTGGTTTTAACTTTACTACATTTAAATAATATATACATATGTAAATTGCTTTTCTTCCTTGACTGGAATTCCCTTCCCCCCAAAATGTATTAATATTTTCCTACTTTGACTTCAAAATAATACAACTCTTCATTGTTCTTAGCCTTTGGTTTTTATTGTATGTGATTACATTTTATCTTTCTGCATGCTTCTAACTTTATTTTCTTTCTTTTTCTGCCTACACAGCAAGAACCGGAAATACAGGAGTAAATGTTTCCTATACTACTACTTGATTTCATCCTTAAAAATCCAAACAAACTGTGGTATTAATTGACTGTCTTTGATTTATTTAGATTGAGTGTTCATTTCAGTGAACTTTTTTTCTTTACAACTCCCCTTTCTCTCAACTTTTTATCGTAGTGGCTTGACTACACACAAAGATTATTGCTGGTAATACTGCACAGTAATAAGGGATCAGTATAAAAGATTAAAGTGTGTAGGAAATTAACACTCCTCTTTTTTTAGTTGGTGAAAGACTTTGTGTCCAGAAGCAGACAATTTTACTATCATTTTTAAAATTTTATCTTTTCTTATGGTATTCATGTACTTTCAGGTAAAGTTGAAAAATAAGGACAATTCTTATGTCCAGTCTATTATGTCTTCTTTACAATTGCGAGTTGTGATGATGGAATTACATAAGTGTGTTTCACATTTCACACGATATTGACTCAAATTATGGGGCTGTTAATGGGCATGTGTTTTAATAATTGAAATATATGTTGCTGTTGATCTGGCCTTAGACCTCAAATAAGAGTTGAGACATGAATTTTGAGGTTTTCCTTAATCTCTTTTTACTTTTTTTAACCTCTCAGTACTCTTGCTGGTCAAATGGCAATCATTTTATAATTATAGTATATACATTTTCAGCCATTAGCATTTTTGCTTTTCAGTACTTGAATCTCCTTGTTGGTGATACTTAATTCACAATTAATGTTTTAATTGACATAAACAGAAGTTGAACGTGTAATTAGGCAAATTATTTATGCTCCCCTGAATTTATAAATATCTTTATTTTTTATAGATATCTTTATTTTTAAAAACCAGTCATTTTTGTTTTTAAGTTCTTAAAGAGGATTTGTTACCCTAGTGAAAACAAAAATAATTCTAATCTATTATTTTGAAGTTAGTACCCTCATAGTTCTGAAAATAAATTGTTTTGATTTCTGTCCTTATTGTGAATGATAGAAATGTTTGATTTGATTTAGCAGCATCTTATCTGGCAACTTTCATTCTTTTCCCCAAAATTGAAACCAAAGTGTTCACTTACATTTAATGTGCCATCCATTTGGAGAGAGTGAAACTGCTGACATACGACTGTTCAGTTCGATTACATACTGTTTAAACTGCAGTTACCAAAAAGAATAAATTGAATTCTTCTTATTTAAAACAAGGACTTTAAAGAACAAAGAATGACAGCAGCCAAAGATCAGCCGAAAACCATAGCTGACAAACTTTTCTTGTGCCTAGATAATAGAGGGTTGGCAAAAATGTCACCGCATGTACAGTTTCTCTGAGAACCAAGCACAATAACTAATTCAAGATGCTGTCTTAAATCATCACTAATAATTAGCCTTCCTTCTTAGGTAAAAGTAACGATTTTTAATTTTCCTGGATTTATTACAATTTTAATAAGACTTCACTTTTGGGAAATTGTGTAACTTGTTTAAATTTTTTTCTTATGGTTTATTTTTTGTTTGTTTAGCTCTTTATGTTATTAACCTTGTGATTTCCCTTTTTACAACTGCATGTTCCTAAGCACAAAATTCAAGTAACTTTTTATTATTTTAGCTAAATATATCTTGTCTGGCTTATTAGTTTTTGTTGTGATATCAGACAGCCTTTTAAACTTTAATATATTATTATAGTTATGGGAAAAAATAGAATGGTTGTACATTACTGAGAGGACTTGGTAATTTTTTTCCATGGGTGACAGGATCTGGACAGTTAAATTCAGGCTATTTCATTCCTTGCCTATCTTACTATAATCACTTATGTATGAAGTATTTATTGATTATCTAAACTGTGCTGGATATACAAAAGAAATAAGATTTCAGTCCTTAAGGGACCAAGTATAACAAAACCTGTAAATATTAAAAAGCACTATAGTGTAAAATTCTGTCTTCCCAGCTATTACCTTAATGTGGGTACTTTCTAAATAATATATTTGGGAATCTTTTCATTTACCCCCTATTCTTTTTCCTTTGAGTATTGCTCTGTGTTGTTTACTCAGCTTTGAAAGTTACTAAATCATATACTATGTTTTCATAGGATATACTTTACTGCTTATCCTTTATTCCCCTAAGATAATTACTGTTTATGCATGCATATATATGTACACATACACACATATATAGCCAATTTTTGTTTAATATTCTTTTGGTTCACATAGTTATGACTTTATAATATTTAATATGGTGTTCATTACTTTTTTATTTTAATTATATTTTTCCATTATCATAGAAATGCTTCATTCTTAATTCTTGCATTACCATCTCTTGAAGTAACTTTACAGTGTGTATTTGACCATTCCAAGTTGTTGGCATTAAAGATGCTTCTGTTATTTTACTGACAGTAATATTTTGTGATAAACATCATTATACAGATTGCTTTTTCATGTGTTTTTTCCTTAGACTTTACTTGAAAATATTGAATGCTCTTGCTAAAATACTGTAAATTCTTCAAGTTGCATTTTGGGAAGGGAGAGTGAATATTTTATCAGCTAATCTCGTTTCCTGCTACCATCAGTGACTGAATATCTTAATCTGATCTCAGAGTATAGTGGATTTTAATCGTGCTGAAAACAGTTTCTGTAGTGTAATATGATGATAAATTATGCTTTAAAAGCTTTCAGTGGTTCAAAGCACAACAGCCTGAGAACTAATGAAAATGCCTACAAGATGGAGAGTGGGTAGTATTTCTTTTACATTGCATCTCAGATCTAAATATTTTAACATTTAAATTTCAAAGCTGAAAATAAATGTACTGAATTGTTCTATTCATTTCCCATTTTCTCTTCATTAAACAACATAAGGTATAAATGTTAAAAGGTTTTAGCTAATTCTCACAGACAAGATGTAAAACAAGTGACTTAAATCCCACTTTTCTCTAAGACTCATTCTAAGGATGAGATCCCACTTCTTTGGGGATTCATCTTCTGTGTTCCTTGCCTTTCATAATTGTCAAGGAATGACTGAACTGAAGATTTTTGAAAAAATGTATGTGAGCATTGAAATAACAAATGTGCTTTCTCTGCTTGTGATTATTATTGATTATGTTATCCTCTTAATAATATTGATGTTGTATTCTTGGTTATAAATGTTTCAGTCTTATTTATTGGGTATGTTTATGTTCTGTAGTTTCATATACATTATATCATCTATCTTTAATCATGCATTATAGATAATGTCAATAGTTCATTAGCATTGATTATAAAAAATAACTCATTTTTTAATGTGTGCTAATTCAAATCACAATATTTTGGAGGTAGTTGAAATGAAAATAAATGTATTTTAATGTGCTGCTATTTATACTTGAATTAATTATGCCTGTTTATTTGTCTTTAGCAATAAATTATCCCAGCTATTTGAAATCTTAGAAATTCTTCATGTTTGTGTTAATATTGACATTATGTTTTCTTTTCTATCAAGAATATAACTTGTTACATACATGTACTTTTCATGCATGTTAAACCTATAAGACCAAAAACACTAAATATCAGTTCTCTTGGAATTTTATTATGTGTATATCTATCTCTGTGTAAATCAGTGGTTCTTAACCTCTGAGAAGGTTCACAGACTGCTTAAAAAAATCTGTTGAAAAATATGAACCATTCTCTGAAAAAAGTTGCAGAACCACATTTTCAAAATGTTATATCCTATTTTAGGTGGTTCATAGACCTCTCAGAGTCCTTCCATGGACCAGAGATTAAGAAGCCCTGTAATGTTAATGTCACCCTATATTAGTGTATGTTCATATTCCATTAATGAAAATCTGTGATTATTTCTGCTAGATATTTTTAAACCTGAGTTATCATAGGATGAGGTGTATTTTTGTCAGAAGATCACTTAGTAAGCATTTAATACAGATTTGTCTTTTAAGGCACAGTGGAAGTTAATTTATGAACATGCTGTGAATATTTTTCTAGCTTCATGTGCCAGTGTGCTTTTGTTTCTAATAATTTTTTCCCTAACTAGCACTGTTACTATAATTAACTAATATATAGTGTTGGAAATACTCTTTGGATGCTTGTACTATGCAAATCTTGAGTCTTGTTTTCTTTTCAGAATCGTATCAAAAAGTTAGAAGGAGAGACTTATCGATACCACTGTGCTATTTCTGGAAGCAAGAAGACAATTCTTATGGTTACAAATAGGTATTAACTTCAAGTGACATTTTTTCAAATGCAAACTACTTAGATGATGAGAATTTTGAAAACTTAAATGGCAGAGGATTTAGAGAACTGTACTTAAATTGTAAAATGTTCATTGTCTTTAAATCACAAAAATACAATCTAGATGGGTCCTTTGAGGTTATCCATTCCAACACTCTCATTTTGGAGATGTTGAAACTGAGACTCTGTATGGTTTAGGGGGTTATCCCAGTTACATAGCTACTGAGTGGAGTCTAGAATGGACCTCGTAGGTGTAGTAGTCATACTGTTGCATGTGAACTGTAAATCCAGCTATGGAGACTGAATTCATGAATCACTTTTTCTTACTAGGTTTTATTTTAGATGATTATCATACCTTTTTTAAGGGTGATATTATTTCTGTGTGTTTTTTCTAATTTTTTTCTAAGTGTCTTGGGATTGGTAGATAATTTTTCCAAATAAAAGAACTTAAACTACTAGAGTAATTTTCCTGAGATTTTTTCCTATATCACTTATTTCAAAATGACTATTATATGTTAATAGTTTTCAAAACCTTCTAAGTTATGTATTTCATAGGATTAAGAGTACTTACGGTAGCCAAAAATCTGTATTAGATTCTTTACTACTGTATCAAAATATATTTGGATGGGAAAAAGAAAAAGGAAAACTAAAATGACAGGATTCTGACTTAAGCCCATAAGCTTTTTCTTTTCTTTTTTAAAGATTTTATTTATTTACTTGACAGAGAGAGATCACAAGTAGGCAGAGAGGCAGGCAGAGAGAGAGGGGGAAGCAGGCTCCCTGCTGAGCAGAGAGCCTGATGCAGGGCTCGATCCCAGGACCCTGAGATCATGACCCAAGCCGAAGGCAGAGGCTTAACCCACTGAGCCACTCAGGCACCCCAAACCCATAAGCTTTTTTTTTTTTTTAATTTCATTTATTTATTTGACAGACAGAGATCACAAGTAGGCAGAGAGGCAGGCAGAAAGAGAGGAGGAAGCAGGCTCCCTGCTGAGTAGAGAGCCCGATTCGGGGCTCCATCCCAGGACCCTGGGATCATGACCTGAGCTGAAGGCAGAGGCTTTAACCCACTGAACCACCCAGGTGCCCCAAAGGCAATCATTTAAAGGATGAAAATAAAGTAACTATATATTGTGGTTTGTCTAGGACAGAGCTAGTTTGCATCTTTTGGTCCCAGTGAAATTATTAGTAGCTATCCCTCTCGTTCTTAAAACTGTCCTCATTTGATTCATGAATTATAATAACCTCTAAAAATAGCTTTTACCAGCAATCCCACCAGCCAGCTGTATATCTATTTTATAAAAACTATGTATTTCTGCAGCCCACTGCAGTATATGTATTTTGTGAAAACTGTGTGCACAAAAAAATATATTATGTATATTTAACCAGCCTAGGTTTTTCACCAAACAGTGTATTATGATCATCTTCCCAGGCTATTAGATATTCTTAGACAATATGGTTTTTAATGACTGTAATATTGTTTTTATGGATATACTCTAACTTATTCAAATGCTACCTTGCTATTTGATACTCAGTGTTTTCTTCTCAATACTGTATAATTATAAACACATCTGCAGCTGTCTTTTTTTCTCTAATTATTTCCTTAGGGTGAGTTCTTATCAGTGAAATTGCTGATTTAAAAACTGAAGATTTTTGAGAACCTTTTATATATTGCCAACTTGTTTTATCAGTACAGTTGCATTGATTTTTTTTTCCATACCACTAACAGTATAAGAGAATGCCCTTTATCCTGTGAATTTTGCTAAGACTAGTGCTATCATTTAAACCTTCTTGTTTTTGCTAAAATAATGGTCAGAAAATAGTTTTGTTTTAATTAGCATTTATTTAATTGCTAATGAGTATGAACATTTTAATACATTCATCATCAATGTATATTTTCTATTCCATGAATTGCTTTTTCAAATCCTTTGTTCATTTTTTATTATTGTTGGTCTTTTTCTTACTGAAATTAATATTAGCTCTTTTTACCCAATGTATTATTACTATTATGATTACTTTTTGAGTTTTCCAATATATAGGACTTTTAATTTTTCCATATTGAAATTCATCCAAAATTTGGTCTGAATTTTTTTCCTTAACAGTTTTTAGAAAGAAAAAATGAGTTCTCAGGACCCAAATTTATTAGGCTATATCCCCACTAGTTGATCCTAACTCCTGCTTAGTATTTTATTTTAGTAATCTTCATTAGGAAATTATTCTCTGAATAGACATTTTTTTTAACCATCTGTGTTAGTTTCTATGGGCTACTATAACAAAAATTCTATAGACAGGCAGCTTAAACACCAAATGTTTATTTCACACAGTTCTGGAGGCTGAGAAGTCCAAGGTCAGGATGACAGCAGATTCTGTGTCTGGTGAGGGCTCCCTTCTCAGTACATAGATGACCGTCTTCTTGCTGTGTCCTCACATGGCAAAGTGGTGAGGGAGTTTTCTCAGGCCTCTTTTATAAGGGTACTGTTCCCACTCATGAGGGCTCCATCCTCATGATCTAATCACCTCAAAGGCTCCATCTCTAATACCATCGCATTGGGGTTGGGATTTGGTGTATGATTTGGGGAGGATATAAACATTACAGCCATTGAACTGTCAGTGTCTGATAGAAGTAGGACACAGATACAAGTGGTATCTTCTGTCCCCTCCTTACCTAAAGGAAGACCTAAACATTATGAGTGACATCACAGTGTGCTTGGTGCTAAGATAAAGTGATATACAGAGACTCTGAAGACAGAGGAAAATCTCTTGGTTCAGTAAGGTGGGAAACAAGGTGCCCGGGGGATGGTGTTAGGGAGGAGGTCCTTGAGCTTACAGAATATGGAGTTTTCATACATGTAAATAGCAAACAGAGG
Organism: Mustela nivalis; assembly: GCF_964662115.1. Lineage (NCBI taxonomy): Eukaryota > Metazoa > Chordata > Mammalia > Carnivora > Mustelidae > Mustela > Mustela nivalis. The sequence goes on from NC_139025.1 coordinate 104,589,577, forward strand.
GATAAAACAGTATAGCACTTAGAACAGTAAGATCATCTGGACAGTAGAGTGTTGATGAGGGAAGCACTGGGAGGTGAAGTAAGTCACAAGTGTCTGCTCATGACATCTGAAGGGTGTAGATTTTATCATTAATGTGATGGAAGATCACTAATTTATTTAAAAGTATGAACGTTTTATTGCTCATGATTGCAGCCCTCCACATATAAACACAGTTCACATGCTCTGGTAAGCATGAAACAGGAGGAAGAGAATAAAGGAAATTTAGGGTGGTAGGAGAACAATATTATTTTTGGCATGGCCAAGAGAAGAGAATTTAAAGATGGTGGTAATGGTGAATTTTCATTTGACAGAGTGATTTGTAATAGTTATCTGTAACTCTCAGCTCTTGGGATTCTCTTCTGGAACAGGAGGCAGAAGGAATGGAATCCCCTTCTAGAGACTATTTGGAATATGGCATGGGGTTAAAGGATGTCACAAGGATGAGAGGGCACTATTGGCAGTTGTAGGCTGGGACTAGGGATGCTGAACTTCCTACAGTACACAGCAGTCCAAGTCAGCCCTAAATTCCCATAGTTCCTCTGCTGAGAACTAAAGGTGCAGGGGTTTATTTCCATCCCCACCCTCCATCAGTCACCAAGTTCAATCAACTCTACCTTCTAAGCATCTAGAATCTAGCTTGCTCTCCCCCTTGTTACAGATGCTGCCTTAACTGAGGTTCTCACTGTTTCCTTGTTGGACTATCGTAGTAGCTTTCTACCTTGATTGTCTATCCCACTTCTTGTTTGGCCACTAGGGCAAATGATGGGAAAATAGGAAACTTGATTTTGAAATTCCCCATTGCTTATAGATTAAAGTCAAAATTTACTAAAATTGCAACAGCAACAACAACAACAGCAACAAACCACACAAAAAAAAACGTCAAGATCTAACGCTAGGCTAATTTTCTTACCTCTTTGTAGATCTAGTGTTCCAGCTACAGACCTCTACATTCATGAAACAAACCTTCCCTTTCTTACATTCCTCAATACGTCATTGCTCTGCTCCCTTTGTCTGGACTATCTTTGCCCTTTCCCACCTAGAGAACTCCTTTCTTTCAAGAGTCTGCTCTTAAACCACATACCTTACCCACATAATCAGTCCCTCCTTCTGGTGCTCCAGAAGAATTTTCCTGCATACTGTGCGTCTGTACTCATCCCACTGTGCTGTCGGATATATTTATGTTTTTATTTCCCTTCTAACCTAGGAGTGCCTCTCAAGCAGAAATCTTACCTTCTTTGTTTCTCCAGCACCCTGGATATTTGTAGAATTAACATGTCCTCTACTTTCCTAGTTATGCTTTCTGTAATAGAAATTTCAGAATCAGGTATGGTTATATCAAGTAATTAATCTGAATCACACACTGGGAAATCAATGCAGATGTCCTTTAAGGATTCTGTTATTTTTTTTCTTTTCTTTCGTCATCTTCTCCTTCCCCTCCTCCTCTCCTTTTTTTGCTATGGAGTAAAATGGGATATATCACTGTGTGATATAGTACATTACTGTTAAAGTGTTCAAACCTGATATTTATTAGTCGGCCTAAAGTGAATCTTTGCTGACATTTGAGGTTTGTGACATTTCCTGCACATCCTTTCTTGACTGGAAGGCAAAAATGACTGACAGTAAAGAGCAATTAATAAATTTTCCAAGTAAAACATTTTCAGGGGCTTCTGCCTTTATTGCTTCCCAGATGAGAGTACAGCCTGTTCCTTATGTGTTTCAAAGATGATTTCAGTTTTTCGGTCAGTGAAAAAAAATGACACTTTTCTGAATTTTGCAAGATTGGCAGAAGGGGAATTTTTGAAAGTGTGCTGTGTTAGTTGGTAGATGCCATATTTGCTTTCTGACAGTTAACTAGACTTTGTTTTTTTATTTTTAATGTGAAGCGTACTTTTTTTTTTTTTTTAGTGCCAGGTTATATTGTTTACTGAGTACTGCATATGACATCCAGCACAGTGAAATATTAGAATAATTAACTCTTTATGACTACCTGCATGTTTTTGTTTCCTTTTGTAAAATAGGCGAGTGTTGTGTATAAATGAAGTTGAAATCCTAGGCCATATGTCCATAGACTGGCAGTGTCCATTTGAAGATTTTGTATTTCCTCCCAGTGTCCATGGAAACATGCTAAAAATTTCATTCAAGGTAAGAAAACATGAATCACATGTTTAGAGCTAAGACTTTGTTAAATGAGTGGAAACCAGTGCTTTATGGCTTTCTTTTACAGTTAACTATATAGTGTTTGAAGGATCATCATTATGATGATTATTATATTACTATTATTAGAATATGGTGAAATGTAATGAAAGATGTGTAATCAATTTATTTCTGTACTTTATTTTTTTATAGCCCTTGATTGTGTCAAGTGTCCAGTGAAAAAATTAGGATGTTGCTGCTTCCTTTTAGGTAGAATAAAGCATTAGTAAATACAGTTTAGTTTGTTTTTTTTTAACTTCACATGAGTAACTATTTTGCTGTAATCCTAGATGCCTTTTTAGGCTTTTAGGAGATTATAAATATTATATCTAAAACAGTCATGTTTTATCACATTTGGTACTTAGAGGATACTAGTACAGTATAAATATATGATAATACTCTCATGTCTTTCCTTCCCATCATTTTCTAAAGAAGAACTTTTAATTGTATGCAAGTAATTACGAGGAATGGTAGCCCTACCCTTTGCTTAGTTCTCAGGCTCACTTTATTTTGAAATGGATTATTTTTTTCATATATGATATATTATAAATTTGTTTTCACCCCTTTAAAAAAACTACAAATTGTCATTCTGAGTATAGCCATTCTTGGAGTATGTATTTTCTCCTAAACAGTAATGATATTATCTCTGTTTACCAAAACTATCTAAAAAACATTTACCATAAAATTTAATTGTTAAAGATGCAGGTACTATTATCCTTTATATTTTCTTGTCATAGAAGTTTACAAAGAAGAGAAACCATGAAATAATACCATTTTGCATTTCAGCCATACCTCATTGTAAAATGTCAAAATTGAAAGACCCCCTTGATATATGAAACATAGTTTTCAAACCAGAGAAGACTCTGTCACTCTGCATATATATTCAGTTGTCACTTTTCTTTCACATCAGTGGTGAGAATTGACTCCATGTGTTTTACATTATATAAGAATTTTATCTATCAGCCAAGAAAATGAAGGAAGGGTTTTTTGATTTGTCAGATGTGGTGAGTTATCAAGTGGTTTTTCTGTAGGCTATTTATCATAACCTGTAGAAAGCCATTATTTTATATAGATAGATGTGTACTCATCCGATTTCATAAATTCTAACAGCTCCCACATGGAGCCACTGTCCTTGTACCAAAATGATTTAGTTCGTATCATACCTGAGTATGGATATTTAGTTAGTCTGTTGGTTATAAAATAGGATTGACATTTGAACATCCAATTAAAGGATATGATTTTTTTTTTCTTCCCCAGAATAATTTCTTTTCTCTCATTTCTTTTGAAACAGGAGCAAGGTCTCTTCCACAAAAAAGACAGTGCCAGTCATGGTTTTCGGAACATTTACTTGCGAGACACCACCACAGCAGAGGTAAACAATTTACTTTAAAGAATTATCCCTTTTGTTTTTTGAGCTGCAAGATTTTTTTAAAAAAATCTGTTATAACACTAACCATTACTTCTCCCAAAAACTTTTCCAGTTTTAACTCTGGATGGATATGTGAGCTTAAAATAATATATTGTGGGTTTATAGGTAGAAGGGTCTTATTTTGCATGACACATATAGACTGTGTATTCTTGTTCTTCTCTGTCAGGGCTGTGTGGAGATCTCCAACTCTTGCTTTTATGCCCTTCTCCTCCATATGAGCCTGTACTTGACTTTACCATTCATAGTAAATATTTTATTTTACAGAAAGTATGTAATGCCATTGATGATGCATGGTCAATGAGACACCAGCAAAAACTGATGAAGCAATCATCACTGAAACTTCTCAGGCCCCAAATACCATTTTAATCACAGATCCTAGGGGGCTGCTACTGGGAGAAATACCAACCATCGGTCTTATCTATAAATCACTCTTCTTTTCTTGCTAACAAGAATTTTTCAAGCAATCCTTTGGTTTTAGAACTTTTTTTCTAGGATCACTGGTATTGGATTTTCCATTTTTCCCCTTAGTGGGTCAGGCCCTCAAAGAAATATTACTTGAAACTCAGAGTGAAATTTGCATTAAGGTTGTGAAGCAAAGGGCAAGGGGCCTGTTTTTAATTAAAGTTTTTACCGAAGAACAAGAAAAGAGCTTAGAATGAGTAGTGTTCTTTAGGAGGTTTTGGACAAACCTTTGGACAGGTGTTGGATATTTTATTTAAAGGTAATTCATTCAATAATTGAACTGAGATCATATTTTTGGTAAATCCGATAATTGGCTGAAGAAAAACCACTAAAGGAAGAGATGACATGTCTTCTATTTTCTTTTCATGAAAACATTATTTTTTGGTAATAAAAACATGTTTAACTTTGCTGCTTATTTTTCTTCCTTGCATTAGAATATAAAATCATACAGAAAATCAAATCTGAAAATGTCTGTGGTCTGTGCTCTGTAATGTAGCCTTTGGAAAACTTCTGAAATTATTTACATGCTCTTTTGAGATGAACTTAAGTGGCATAACTATAACTTGCTGATATATGGAAATATTGCACTTTATGTTTTTTAAGACTCAGAAATATGAAAAGCTCAATATTTTTATATTTCTAGAAATTGTTTTTTTATAAGTTGAAAGATTTTTAAGCGAATCATATGCTAAGATGTTATCCTATTACATACCTAGAAATGTATTTTAAATACTTATTAGGAAGAATGAAAAATATCTAGTTATGTTATATATAAATAAAATTAGGCATATATAACAGCACTGTCCTTTGAGAGTCCTTTGAGAGAGCAAACTTATGAGAATCAGTTCAGTACAGTATTATCTTTGTCCTTTCCACATCTCACTTACGCTGATGAGAGATCACTGCCTATAAAGGCTTTTTAAAAAATGCTTAGAAGTATTTGATTTCCTTGAATGAATCTTTACATTCACTCCTGGATTTTAACATGACATTTATCTCAAATCACTGACTTAATGATGAAATGAAGATGTGGAAATACCTGGTTTGCTCTGATTTTGTTGATATGTGCTCAGGTTTCTTCTATCTTTATTGATGTTTTTTAAGACCAGCCTTAAAGCTTTTTAAATTTTTCCTAATTGGTAATTAATGTAGACTCTGAAAGAAGGATATAATAATTGATAATCTAAATATTTTATCTCTGATATAGTTATGGTGGGCTTTGCCTTTACAACATCATCTATTTTTTTTTTAAAGGAATGTGTCATATATGAAACTTCTAGCCTTAAACAGAAGTTCTGTATCAGTAGTTAATCACAACTTAATACAGGGAGCATGATAAACAGAATTTCATAACAAATGTGCTGGGTTTTTTGTGTCTTTAAAGCTGACTTAATCAGGAATTTGAGATATCAGATTATATGTTTCATAGGAATCAAAGCTATTGACAATGTCCTAAATATTTAAGAAACCATATTGTACTGATGGCATGTACAAAACATTGAACACAAAATTTTATAGAAGTATATAAATTCATCATCTCAGTTCACTTAAAAATAAACTTACAAATGTTTGTAACATTTAATTTGATTTACTCCCCTGGGACAAATAATTCATTGATAAAGTATAATGTCTTTTGTGTTTTTTAAAAATGCTTTGAGAATCAATTACTTGCATATGAACTACTGAGCGAAATAAAATATTTGGTGCGTTGTTTACAAGTGTGAAAACTTTGTGGGTTTGTATTAAATATTCAAATAACACTTACCTTCCCTTTCTATGTCTTTCCCTTTTCCTCTCCCAATCCTGTAATAGTGGGAAGTTAAATTGATGGTTATGGAGAGCTTAAAAATTGCTAGAAAGGCTTTCGTGGAGTCCCTTTACCACTTTGGAGATCTCTGGGGTCACCAGTGCAAGGGGACATCTTTGACAAGGACCCTGCTCCCACGCTTTGAAATCCTTGGCTGCTTTGCACTGGGGTTATGCCTTCCATGGTTTCTCTCCATCACTGATGGTGTATCGCAAGGATATGAGGACAGGCCCATTCCTGGAGACAGGAAGTCTTCTGATAGCCAACTGGCTTGAAGATTCTTCAGTGGCCTTGTAGAACCTTTCTTAGACTGCATGGTAGTGGGGGAGGCTTCCACCACGTCTGTTTCTCTCCCCTCTGCTCCCCCCAGTCCCTTTACTAGGAGATCAGACTACGAATCTGAAGGCTCTTACAGTACCAGATTGGCAATAGGAAGAACAGGTGCCTGCTGTGGACTGTAGAAAAGCAGGGGCATTAAAATAAGAGAGAACAAAATATTGGAAGATGCACTGACTAAAGTTTCATACAAAAAATCTGATCTAGGATGGATTTACTTACATGTGTTTCATGATTTTGGATTCTGTTTGAGGGAGGACACTATCTTTTTGGGTTTTTGTTTTTTGGGTTTTTTGTTTGTTCGGTTTGGGGTTTTTTTGTGCTTTAAGTTCTCTAAGTGTATTGATCTGGTGTTACCTCTATCTGTATTCTAAGTGTTCCACATGCATTTCTAAGGTACACAGCCAGGACTAAAGATTAACGTTCTGGTCTTAGAATAATTAAAGAATAATTCTACGAATGTCTGTGCCAGTTAAAATGTAGGGCTGCAGTTACTACCAGAGCTACAAGAACCATCTTTTTACTTTGAGGCACAAGTCCTTTTGGTTGAGAATTACTGCCAGATTGTCCACGAATACTGATGGATGTGTGTTCACGGCGTGTATGTGTTGGTTCTGAAAGGAAAGGGAAACTCGCCAGAACAGTAGGGGAGCACATTTCTCTTGGTAATTGTGCCTATAGTTGAAGAATTTAGGCTTATTCTTGAATTTATGTTTGAAAGTATCTTGAGTTACAAGGCTATATCATTCAAATATCCAACATAGTGGGTCTCTTTGATCTGAAAAAGCCTTTAGAAAGGCCTTTTATAGCAGACCCACCATCCCTTACCAAAATTCAAAAAGCTCTGAAAACTAAAAAGTTTTCATAAAATTGAAGTAAACACTTTTGACAGAAAAATCTGAACTGATATTTGGCTAATTTTGGCATTTATTATATTTGGTATAAATGAGTTGGGCTGTAGCAAAATTAATATATTCAGTTACAGGGTACTGCTCCAGACTTCTTTGGAGGGTAGAAGCTCTGTGATGTATGAAGCGTATTGCCTTTCTAAAATTTAAAAAACTCTGTATTCAAAACCACATCTAGTCAAAGGGTTTCAAATAAGAGATTGTAGATTTGTATACCCTCAAAATGGTCAGTTTCTTTTTTTTTTTTTTTAAAGATTTTATTTATTATTTATTTGACAGGCAGAGATGACAAGTAGGCAGAGAGAGAGGAGGAAGCAGGCTCCCTCTCAGCAAAGAGCCCCATGTGGGGCTTGATCCCAGGACCCTGGGATCATGACCTGAGCTGAAGACAGAGGCTCTAACCCACTGAGCCACCCAGGTGCCCCAAAATGGTCAGTTTCTTAAAGCTGCTTCCCAATTTTTAGAAAAGAACCTAAATTACAGGAGGAGCAACTGAATTTTCTTCTACTTCAGGCCATGCCAGAGTTCCATTTTACAGTTATACAGGAAAATTGTTCTAGTAAAATATTCAGAGTAATTGATGTTGACATACAGGAGACTGAAATGTTACCATAGGGTGATGTGTCATAAAGATTTATGAAAACTCTGGAGAAAAGTACAAATTAGAACCAAGTCATGATTTCTATCCCCTTGTATATTAATTAAGTAAATATCTTGTGGATGAAAAATTTTTAGAATTGACTTCTAGTGGGAAAATACTTCGAATGGTAATGAAATAAGCTAACAGGATCCTCTGTGTTGATAGTATTCACTAGGATAATAATGAACACTTCACAAAGAGAATTCAGCTCTTCAGTATTTTTTTTTTTTAACTTGGAAGAAGAACCAAATGGCTTCCCCAGAGATTGACTCTATTGCTTAAAGTTTCCCAGGGGTAGTTTAAATTCCATTATAAACATTTTCATTGGGGCACCTGGGTGGCTCAGTGGGTTAAGCCGCTGCCTTCGGCTCAGGTCATGATCTCAGGATCCTGGGATCGAGTCCCACATCGGGCTCTCTGCTCAGCAGGGAGCCTGCTTCCCTCTCTCTCTCTCTCTGCCTGCCTCTCAGTCTACTTGTGATTTCTCTCTGTCAAATAAATAAATAAAATCTTTAAAAAAATTTTTTTTCATTAAAAATAGATTTTAGATCTTGGTCTTTGGGTTTGTTTTTGTAGAAAATATTTACCTTGGGTGCCTGGATGGCTCAGTCCAGTTAAGTGTCTACCTTCAGTTCTTGTTGGGCTCCCTGCTCATGAAGGAGTATGCTTCTTCCTCTCCTTCTGCCCCTCTTCCACCACCGCCCCCCCATTGGTGTGCTATCTCTCTCGCCCCCTTTCTTTTTATAATAAATGAAATCTCTTTAAAAAAGCATTTACCAGGGCACCTGGGTGACTCAGTTGGTTGAGCAACTGCCTTTGGCTCAGGTCAAGATCTTGGGGTCCTGGGATCGAGCCCCACATCGGGCTCTCTGCTCAGTGGGGAGCCTGCTTCCCTCTGTCTCTCTGCCTGCCTCTCAGCCTACTTGTGCTCTCTCCCTCTCTGTCAAATAAACAAATAAAATCTTTTAAAAAATAAATAGAAAAGCGTTTACCTTGTAATTCCATTCCCCCCCCCCAAACCACTTTCCTCCTTTGTCATCATTTAAGTTTGTACATCTTCTTTCCTTTTTTTATACATCATTTTGTTTTTTTTTACTTGTACATCTCTATTATTAAATTCTCTTCATTAAGTAGATTTTATACTGGCATTTAATGGACTATAACCCAGGGGCCAAAAAATCTGTTCTTGTAAATAAAGTTTTATTGGACCACCACAACACCTATTCATCTGTCCTGGTTATGGCAGTTCCCACTCTACAGTGGCAGAGTTGGCTCATTGTGACAGAAGCTATATGGTGGACAAAATCTAAAATAGTTACTATCTGAACCTTTACAGAACAAGTCCATTAATCTTGATATTATACTATATGATGACTCTTACAGATGAAACAGAAATAAGACACTAGATGATTTACCCAAGATCTTATGGTGAGATAGGAGGAGCTAAGGTTAGGATCGAACACTTACAAACCTCCCTTTTTTATCTCCACTTCTTCCTAGAAACAAGGATACTTTTGTCAATTTTGAATGAACATGGGCTAATGTTAGCTTCTTGGATTTCTTTTAGAACCTCACACCTTTATCCCAAAATTATTTATGTATTTTTCCTCATCTGTGTATTAGGTCTAACAGTGACACAAGCATTTCCCATAGTAATATTCGAAATCTAAACTGGCCCTTTGTCTAAATTTTTTTTTTTCTAGAGAATTCTTATGTGTGGTGTAATATTATTGTGACAATTTACTAGCAAAGATTGCTTTAGGGGTGTAAAAATTAGGAAATAAAACCTGGTTATAGGATGTAAAATTTTCCTCTTTTCTAACATGCAGCCAGAACAATGAATCAAATGCAGGATGTTTGGCTATATTCAAACCGTTAGAGAGTTTTGTTGATATCAGAAGCAGAGAAAAATGCCCAAGATACATACTTTACCACAACTATATAGGGGCTTACCAAGGAAGAAATGATATTTTTAAGCACAGTACATGTATGTTGGAGTAATAATGTGACAAATGAGCAGGTGTTTGAAGATTACAATTTGAATGGAAGATAGCTTCATCAGAGGATTCTGCTGCAAATCAGTTCAGCAAGCACATATTGATGATTTAAATTAAGAAGCCGCACTTGAATAGGGCCCACTTCCCTTCCCTATGGAGTGCTGTTAAAGATTCTTAACCTACTGTGACACTTCTGATCAAATCTTCCCTATTTCACTCATTTCAGGTTGATTCACACTTTCAAAAATAGTTTAAGAAAAAGGGTGTGTGTGGTATGAATAGAGGATTGACAGAATTCTTGTTTTTTTTTTTTTTTAAATAAAGATTTCCTAGACTCCGCAGTCATTTGAATGTCAGTGACTGTGTTCCGTCAGTTGTAGATTTTTTTTTTTTTTCTTTAAGCTAAGATAAGAGAGTCAGGCTTCTGAGAGATGCTGAAATAGTTGTAAGGTCTTGTGACATTTTAATACAAGTGGAATTATTGACCACAAATACATTGCAAGAAACAGTTGCTTGCCCATGTTAAAGATTCCCATGGTTAAAGTTTAGAGATCTAGAAAATGCTTCTTTTGAGTTGACCCTAAATGAATAGAGTGGAAATCTTGCATGACTATTATTACAATCCAGATGGAGAATGGATACTATTGAAAACACTGTTTTGTAAGGGCTATAAAGACTGATTACCCATGACTTACACTAGCAAATAAGAATATATTGCCCATTCTACCTGAAATTAATGACTCAATCAATGTTGAATTATAATTCAGCTCTTTTAGAAGTACCAATAGTGCCTATTTTTTTTTTTAAAGATTTTATTTATTTATTTGACAGAGCGAGATCACAAGTAGGCAGAGAGGCAGGCAGAGAGAGAGGAAGGGAAGCAGGCTCCCTGCTGAGCAGAGAGCCCGATGCGGGACTCGATCCCAGGACCCTGAGATCATGACCTGAGCCGAAGGCAGCGGCTTAACCCACTGAGCCACCCAGGCGCCCCAATAGTGCCTATTTTTATGATTAAGTTTAATATCACTTATTTTGGGGGAGAAAAATTCACTCAGAGGCCTTTGTTTTAGTTGTACTTAAATTCATAGAATTGTAATAGTCTCTGGTTGGAAGGGCCTTATATTCAGCATGAATCTGTTTTTCTGTGGCTTCCGCCTATTGGTCAGTCCCAAATACTTGGGGCCATCAGAGTAAGAATGACTCTTTTTCTATATATGGAAGCCTATATATGGGAGCACTGCATAATGGAATTAAGGGTTAATCTCATGTCCTATCATTCAATTAGTAGAGCATGTAAGTCTTCAAGTTCTCGTCTTTTCTATCTACCGTCCCTGATTAGGCATAACTTCAAGTCATCAACAAACATTTTACCCATGTCCCTCTCAGATACGGTACACTGAGCTGAACCATGTTGCAAGAACCAACTAAGGCAGAGTGGAACTTGGACAATTCCATATTTTCTCTCCTTTCCCGATAGTAGTAAATATCCCATCCTATAAACTACTTGAATAAAATTACCCCATTGTTGTAATACTTGTCCCCATTATTCTACTTGATTCAACTTACAACTTTTACTTACACTAGAAAATTGTTGTCATCCCTTTGATAACTCTTACTAAAAGCAAGAGTGAATTTATGTGGTATTATAAATTTAAAAATCAAAAGACCCCCCAAAATCCTTTTGTCTCCCTCAGCCTCAGTTTTTTCATTTGAAAACAAGATCTTTAGACCAGATCTACCTTTCTGTGACAGTTATGGATTTTAATTATTGATAAACCAGTAAGTTTATAATTGTTATTTTGAAGTGTAAGTTGTGTTACTTGAAGTTTTTATTCTCCCTTTCTCACAAAATTTCCATAGACATTAAATATATATTTTAAATGATCAGGTGTATTTTTTTTTTTAACCATGAAGACTTTAATAGAAAAAGAAGAAGTTTTGAGATACCGTTGCTAGTCCTTGCATGTGAGCATAGTCTGGATGTGGAGAGTGCAGGTAAGTGGGTGCCAAAAGAGAAACTTTAGGTGACCTGTGAAGAAGAATGGCTACATCTGGAGCCAGGCTACTGCTGTAAAGATAGAATTGTGCTTTTCTTTCTCAGAGGCACACCCTCAGCAGGGCCCTTTAGTTGTCTGAGGATCCAGACTGTATTTGGTGGAGTCAAAGCTCTCATATCCTGCCACACCAAGCCAACCTAGGCTCTCCAGTAAGATATCACTACAGTGGACTTAATGTTTTTGTCCCCCCAAAATTCATATATCAACATTGTAATCTCCACAGTGATGAATAGTATTGGGAGTAGGGCCTTTACGAAGTGATTAAGTTATGAGGATGGGGCTCTCGTGAAGGAGATTAATGCCTTTATGAAAGAGACCCTGAAATGCCTGGCTGGCTCAGTTGGAAAAGGATGTGACCCTTGATCTCAGGGTTGTCAATTCCAGCCCCACATTGGCTGTAGAGATTACTTAAGTACTATTTTTTTTTTTCAAGAATTTATTAAAAAAAAAAAAAAAAAAGATCCTGAGAAAGCCCTCACCATTTAAGGACAGAGAAGGTGCCATTTTGTCAAGAAGAAATGGGTTCTCACTGGACACCAAATCTAGCATCATGATTTTGGACTTCCCAGACTCCGAACTGTAAAAAATGTTTGTTGCTTATAAGCCACCCAATTTATGGAATTTTTGTTATAGCAGCCCAAAGTAGACAATCTTTCATTCAGAAGATTCTCCTGCTGACTAACCCTATCACCTGAAAAAAAATTTTTTTTAAAGATTTTATTTATTTATTTGACAGAAATCACAAGTAGGCGGAGAGGCAGGCAGAGAGAGAGAGGGGGAAGCAGGCTCCCTGCTGAGCAGAGAGCCCGATGCGGGACTCGATCCCAGGACCCTGAGATCATGACCTGAGCCGAAGGCAGCGGCTTAACCCACTGAGCCACCCAGGCACCCCTATCACCTGAAAAATTTTTGAGAACTTGCTTGGGATAGAGGATTATAAATGTTCACCATGTGGGTTAATCTGCCAAATCAGAAAGAAGGTAGGTCATTGCTAGGATTAGACTGCCAAAATGGTCATTAAAAAATGTTAAATAGATACACTTAAAATGTATTTAAAATGAGATACTATATGAACAGAAGAAGAATTTGAGTAAGAGCTAAGTGGCTATTCTAGAGATGGAAAATACCATTGAAATGAAAAGTCAATGAACATCTACAGTAGTTAAATTAAATATAGCTGAAGTAAGATTAGTGAACTGGAAAACAGTATTGACTTAGTACATACCCTGGAACACAGCAGAAATCAAGAGATGGAAAATATAAATAAGCGACATAGAAAATACAAAGAGAAATCCAACATGCTTTTAATCCAAGTCCTAGAAGGAGAGAAATAAAGAAATTGTTGCTATATTCCAGAATTTATGAAAGATATGCTATGATAGATACAGGAAACAAAGTGAGCCCAGAATAGGATTTAAAAGAAAATACAAATCTAATGTATATTGGATTGAAACTATAGCAGTGCAGACACAAAGAGAAAAATAGAAAAAAACAGATTTCTGACAAAGGATCAACAATTAGACCGACAACAGAATTCTCAACATAATAGCACCTAGGAGAAAATGGAATATTTACACGGTTTTGAGAGAAAACCAGCTGTCTGCCTAGTTGTGTTTTATCAGCCAAATTGTCACCAAAGAGTATGGGTTAAACAACCATTTTCAGGGGGGAAAAAAAGGTATTTCCCACGTTCAGATCTTTTTTTAAAAACTTACTAAAGGATGACCTTCAGGTGAAAGGAAGTTGAACTCAGAAGGAAGGAATAAAATATAAAGTAATAGAAACAAAGAAATAGATAAACTTTAAAATACTGCTTTAAATAGCAAAAAGAGGTGCGTAAGAAGTTTATCAGAACTTTGCAAGATGTGGATAAAATTATAAAACCTACTGAAATAAAGCTTAATTTTTCTTAAATGGGAAGTTACACGATGTTCATGAATGGTAAGACACATTAAAGGGTAATTGTGTTCAAACTCATGTCTAAATCCTACGCAGTGCTAGTCAACATTCCATGAAGTTTTTTTTGTTTTGTTTTGTTTTGTTTGGCGCTTGAAATGCTATTCCAAACATTCACATGGAAATTGAAAGGCCAAGAAGTGTCAGTTTAAGGAACAAGATAAGTGGAAATTGTGGGTTTTTTTCTTACATTTCAAAGCTTATGAAATAACCTGTAGTTTTAATGAAAATGATATAATATTTTTGGAGAGATAGATAGGTGTACATAACAAAATAGACTAATAACAGAACCATGTATATATGGTAATATATAAGAAGAATAATAAGGATAGTTAATAAAACATTCTATATAAGTTTCAGACACTATTTTAAGTGCTTTTTAAAAAGATTTATTTATTTATTTTAGAGAGAGAGAGAGTAGGGGGAGGGGAGGAAGAGAGAATCTCAAGCAGACTCCATGCCGAGCATGGAGCCTGACTTGGGGTGAGATCATGACCTGAGCCAAAATCAAAAGTTGGACATTCAACCAACTGAGCCACCCAGGTGCTCAGTGCTTTACATATTGAAACTCCTATATCCTCCTATATCTTTCAGTCAAGACCAGCAGCATTGCTCATAATAGTCACAAAGGGATGGGTAAACAAATCATGGTATACATGTACAACAGAATATTGTGCAGCCATGAAAAGGAATGAAGTATTGAAACATGCTACGAAATGAATGTTCCTCAATAGCACTGGGATAGGTTGAAGAAGCCTGACATGAAGGTCCCATTTTGTATGATTCCTTTTATATTAAGTATTCAGAATAAGCAAAGCCACAAAGACAGAAAGCAAAGTAGTGGGTGCTAGGGGCTGGGGAAAGAGGAAATGGAGAGTGATTACTTGAAGAATATGGGATGTTCTTCTAGGGATCATGAGAAAGTTGTCTAGCTAGAGAGCGACTGTGGCCACACATTCTGAGTGCACTAGAAGCCACTGATTGTGTACTTTAAAATGGTTCATTGTTAATGTGAATTTCTCCTCAAAAAAATTCCATTCATCAAAATAAAATATTCAATAAAGATGCTTGGGAAATTAACTTATTCATATGGAGAAATATAAAGATTTCTTCTTCATATGATACACTAAAATAAATACCAGGTATAAAGAGGCTCTATATGCAAGTAATACTTTAAAACTTATGGAAGAAAATATGAGAGAATATCTTTATGGTCTTGAGAAGCTAGAATTTCCTGTAGGAGAAAGGACCATTAGAAAGTGAAGTGACAAGCCATGAACGAGGAGGGAATATTTGCAGCCTGGATAACTGACCAAGGGTTATTAATTAAGAATATATGACAAACTCCCTCATCTCAGTAAGAAGAAAGACAACCCAATAGAAAAATGGGCCAAGGCAATGAACAGACAATTCACTGAAAAGGAAATCTGAAAAGTAATCAGGAACATGCAAATCGAAATAATGACATGCCCTTTTGCATCTGTCAGATTGACAAAAAATCCAAGTTTTAGCACAGCTGATGTTTCACAGGATGCGGAAATGTGGGCCCAGTAAAACATTGCTGATGGGATATAAAATCGCTTTAGAGAGCAATTTCACATTACCCACACAGCTGAACACAGGCGTACAAAACAGTTCCACTCTCAACATCCAACCTAGAGAAACTCTCAAACAAGCAAAGAGGAAATAAGTAAATATACAAGGATGTTTACTGCAACACTTCAAATAAAAACAAAAATATGGAAACAACTGTCTATCAGTAGTGGGTTAAAAAAGAACATAAAAAGATTACTAAAATGGCAGTTGTAAGAAATGAACTGTGTGCACGTGCACACACACATGTGTATATAAGCTAAAAAAATGTGGAGTGAAAAGAACAAGTTACAAGACGTTTCAGGCACATGAAACTCACACGTGCCAACTCCAGGACACTGATGACTTCTAGGAAGGGTGGGTGACAAAAGGAAAGGGATGGGAGAGGGATGGCTTTTGGTAGGTTTACAGTGACTTGTTTGTGAACAGTGAAAGAGGGATTGCGAGCAAAAATGGCAAAATGTTGACATCTGTTAAATCCAGGTGATAAGTGCATGAGTGTTTATAAGTATTTTTCACACTGTAGATATACAAAACATTTCATATTTGAAAGAAAGAAAAAGACCACAGCCTCATACTCGTGCTACTCTCAGAACTGAAGAAGTATGTTAGCACAGCTTGGTGAGTTGGACGCCCCTCCCCCCTCCCCCACGCACACACCTGGAAGAACTGTACCAGAAGGCACAAGGCTATCTTTCAGTCCAGAGCTACACAGCATTCTCTATGGACACTTCCTGTACGAGGAGTAGGGCTCCTGGTGACAGGAAGAAGGCAGATGTTGAAGTAATTCTGGGTCTTGGCAAAAGGCAAGGAGGGAAAACTGGAGAGAGGGGGCTGGATCAAATACGGAAGGAACCCTGCTCTGAAGATATCTGCGTAAACAAAGCTGAGCTCCACCGTGCATCTGCTTTCTCCCCACAGTCCCTCCAGATGACAGCAGTGACACGGACACGGAACTCCAAGGGCGAGGACAGCTCATGAGAGAGGTGGCCACAAGTTTGACTGTATTTGACTGAGCAACCTGGATGGAGCTGACACAAGGTTTGGTAGGGATAGGGTGGGGTGGGGATCAAGCTGAAGAACTCTGGGGAGACTTAAAGTAAAGGAGGCCATGTTTTGGGGTGGAAATGTAAAGAAGAGGATTCACTGAAAGTCCTAAGCGAGGAGTTAGATCCCCACATCTCCCCAACCTCCCACAGCCAGCTAACATCCCTTTTCTGAACTTTGAAGGATGCAGGTGGGAGGAAGGAGGCATGTGCAGGGGTGTGATGGGTGGGGCGGGTAGTACCCGGGGGAAATTGACAGAGCTTCTGCATTCTGAGGTAACAGACCCAGTGGGGGGGCAGTTTGGGGTGCTACACTGAAAATGGGGAGCAGTTAAAGAAAAATTAATATTTTGATGAAGCAGACTGCCACCTTCTCCCACCCCCACCCCCACCCCCACCCCCACCTCAGCCTCCCCTTTTCCCCTCACACTCCCAAAACACTGCGCATGCAGGCTCAGAATCCCAGATGGGAAAATGTATCTGTTTTCCCTCTAGAGAGCTAATTTGCCCAAGAGATTTTTGACACTTTGGGATTTTGACATTAGAGATTTCTGACATTTGATGGTCTCCCAACAAAGTAACTGGGTTTGATTCTGACACATGATAGCGGCTGCAGCAAGGCGAAGCATGGGCTCTCAGAGCGAGAACGAAGCCGGGAGACAAGGCCCTTGTTTTAGAGAGTCATGAACCCCGTGTTAGGGAGGGAAGGCGTCTGCGCAGTGAGAGGACGTCAGACTCCACACTACTCTATATGATGTAGGTGTCTTTTCCTTGAAGATAGAAATTCTATAAGGTATAGTAAAAAGGTACAAAGTCAGACTCCGTGGAAGGGAATTTCTAAGGAAAGTCAATTTTATTATTTTTGGGTACAAATGATTTTGGAAGTTAAACTAGGCTATCAGAGTATGGTCTGGCCAGGGCTCTGGGGGGACCCACTTTAATGAATTAGATAAAGTTGATTCATATCTCATATACTAAATGATTGTCAATTGCTGCTTCTAAGGTAATTGAGAATGCTTGAGAGTAATTTAAGTGACACTTTGCACTATTAATTAGCTCTACCTAACTTTTTTATTTCATTGACAGAGCAGAGGCCTGGCTTGAATTACTTCAGCAATCCAAGCTAATGAGGTTTTCTGGGTAGGGAAATGTTTCTGGATCTAGTAGAGCCTGACAAGAATCTGATTTGGGTTTTGGAAGCTCTTGACCTTGGATGGAACTAGTTTTGTGTTTCTTTATGGCAGCCCAGCCCTACATGTACCTTGTTTAACACGCACTAAATGCTTCCATCAGAAACCTCCTTCTTATGAAGCACAACACACATCCTTGCAACAAACATGCGTTAGGGCTGATTAGATTAATTAATGTGAAAACCAGAGCTCTGGGCAGTTAGTGGCTTCTAGAAACATTTGCTTTTGATTCAACATCTTTGTCAAAACAGAGAGGGACAAGGTGGCCTCATTTGCTCTCTAAGGAAGCTTGCTGTAACTTCTCTCCTGTCAGAAACCTATGGAGTGCCTTTTTATAAAGACATACTGTATCTTCTTCCAGAATGGCTCTTGTCTTCACGGGGCAGATCATCTAAGCAGGACATCCCATATAACGCAAGCTGGGGTTGGAGTGCATGGTTAAGGAGTGGCTCAGACTAATGTGGGAGTCTGCATTTGATTCCACCTCATGGTTTTTCCTTCTTTTCCCCCAAATTCCTTTTTTTTTTTTAATTTAAATCTGCCCCTTCCCTAGTTCCCAACCTTACCTCTGTGGGCATCAGGCAGAGCTCCTTGTGCATCTTGTCATGTGTTCCTGGACTGCTCAACTCCAAAACAGTGACAGCTGGAGTGCCCATCGTAGGCAGAGAGAAGATGTCCTTACTCATCTTGACGATGCTGCTTTTCTGTCATGTGGGCAACTCCTGGGCCCCAGCTGCCCAGAATAAGAGAGGAGCTCCAGTCTGTAGTGTCAAGGCCTAGGTAGAAGTCTCAGGGTGCCCTCACTTCTCACCCGTCTCCTTGATGGGAATGGAACACCTTGGTTCTGAAAGTCCTTCCGGCTCTTTAGTGGGCTAAGTCGTTTCAACCATGAGTAAAAAGGCCTGGTTGCGATGAGGCTGACATTCTTTTAAATAATGGCAGGTACGTTTGTCCTTGGCAAAACTTAGAAAGTTTCCTCGGAATCCAACCTGCAAGCTAGTCATTAGCACAGTCAGTTAAAGAAAAACTTAATGAGCACCTAGCATGTGCCAAGCACTGCAGTAGCTGGGGACACAGACATAACCGGTCTCTGCTTATCTGGACCATTTGGCCTAGGGAGGCACTGAGGTAAGGAAGAAACAACTGGGTCTAACACACCTTTATTATTTTCATTGCTCTCAAAATTTGAGAACAAAGTTTCTTTATGTTAATTCTCTTGCAATAAAGTAAACTTATATATTAATATGTGCATAATTATTACTAATCTAAGCACACTTGAATTGTACACTTCAGAATTAAATTATGAAGCACAGTCTTATTAATGCAAAAAGAAAATGGATGGGCATGCTGACGGATTTAGTTACCTTTTATAAACGCTGAATTGGCTTCTTGAATTAAAATAATCATATGTATCTCTTGAAAAGATATTTACACTGACAGGTTATAAATGCTAACTAAATTCCTTTCAGACCAAGGAGCTAGGTCCCTTAGAGTTGGAGGCATTTAATAAGGAAAGGTGAAGTTTAAGATTAATTAATCTTTTTAAGGTTTTGTTTTTTTTTTTTACAATCTTTATAGTGTTTTAGTTAAGTGCTCCAGAGAAGAGCCAAAGTCATCTTCTGGCAGGGAGCATCTTTTTATGTTTCCAAATCTGTTATTCAGAAGCAGTGCTTTTGGTAAATTTGGATGTTGTGTCTTCCTGAGAGTACTTAACACCGTCTTGTGCACAGTTTGATTTTGATTTTCAAGGTTCTGAGTGTATTCATGTCGTTTGGATCTGAGACACTGTTTTGGACCACATTTCTTTTCTAAAGACGTCTTTCCATGAAAACCTTCTGCTGAATGTCCCACATCCTCTTCCTTTTAAGCATGTCCTTTAACTTGACCTTTCTGATTTGAAACTCTAGTGTTTAAAATTCTTTTGTTCACCCCATCAGCATCCTCTGGGCAAGGGTGCTGGAGAAGCAGGTCATGGCTGCCAGTGTGGACAGCACATACAGGAGAAGCAGGAAAGCAGAGAGGAGAGAGCAGAGGCTTTTCCAGCAGACAGGTGAACCTCTGCACAGTAGCGGAGTGGCTCTCTTGGTTCCTCAGCAATAGCGTGGAAATAATACTACCTGTCACGTGGAGGGGCTGAGAAGGTTGCACAAGACTGCATGTGTAAAGTGTCTGGCAGGATGCTCACTGCTCAGAGGAACCAAGTAAAAGAGAGGTAATAGTTAAATCCGAGTGGTCTTTGATTTTGTCATTTTGACCCAATATTTCGGTTAAATATCTATATTCGCACCCTGTTAAAACATTTGGTAGGTTGCATCAGTATCTGAATCCACTCAGAAATTAACTATGCAAAACGTATATTGATAAGCATATGTTAATGACCCTTATTTACTGCTTGATTAATTCTGTTATAAAGACAATTTTTAACTCGGATGAAAATGAAAGCCCACCTCTGTCCATGCTCACAAAGTAGGGCAGAATGCATCTGCTTGAAGCATTACTGGAGCTGAGTTCCTGCAAATGCATGGGCACTGCAGAACGGACTTTATACTTTAAAGGGACTAATAAAAAGACCAAAATGTTTTGCAAATGAAGTGATGCGATTTAAAAAGAACAGCCACTATTTGTCTTGGTTTTCAGACCTCCTCTTTGAAAGGGCTGTGCCCGGATTGGATGGCCCAGACTTGAAAGTTCCCTGAACCGAGAGAACCATGTGTGAAACCCATCAAGGGAGTAAGCCTTCCCAAAAACCCAACTTCATTGTTTTTCTTGGAGGTGGAGAGAGCTGCTGTTCGGAAAAATTTTCAAGGTTTCTGTGAGTTGTTATGAATTGAAGGTCGTTCTCTGGACTGGTTTCGTAGGAGACACTGGAGTCCGCCCGCCAGTCAACGTGGAAGCAGATGTGTGCTGGCAATCCCAAAGTGGAAGGAAGAAAATTTGGGAGAAAAACTCACTTGGCTTGCCTGGTCAGGTTTCACTTTGCATCTCTCCAGTCCGTCTTTCACCCGATTTCCACTAGAGGGCGCCGAACTACCAGCGGTGCCGGCACTCAGAGTGAGGGTCTTTGCTGATTCTGGTCCCAGGAGACTGTTGGGGCCTGGGGTGGAGACTCCAGAGGATTCTGAACCCAGTCTGGGGTTTAGGGCTCCCTTAAGAGGTGACCTTCAACTCCTTGGAGAGGTGGGGACTGTGAGGGCCCTCCATTTCAGGACTGGGGTTTCAGAAACCCCAATGAGGGTTTTTTGATTTTTGATCTTCTCTGTCTCTTTGTTTCCAAAGGGCACCACAGGGATGAATTGTGGTGGATTCCAGGGCTTTGGGCACTATATTTCCTGAACGCCGATTGCCAGACCCCTCCAAACACACATGTCCTTCTGGGAGCACGAGACTGGAATATTTGAAACCAGAACTCCAGAAAATCCAGAACAGATGTTTTCCCTGAGAAAGGCAGGCTCTGGGTGGCAGAGCCCTGGGCCTGGCTGCCCCCGGCCAGTGTTGCTCCTGCCTTGGCACTCTTATGACTGAGGGGGATTATTACTGACTTCAAATTCTCAGGAACAGGTCCGTGGTTCATGGTGCTGTAAGTGGGCTCCCTCTCGTTGTGCTTTGTAAGCAGGAGGATATGAGGAATGTCTCCCAGTCCTGCCGTGCCGGCCGCATTCTTTGTTTCTGCTGGCTCTGAGTTTGAGGACGTAATTTTGAGTGACCTGCCCTTGTGTAAATTACTTCTGCCACTTGGCAACATTTACTGAGAAGAACCAGGAGCCACATTTCCACTGTTTTCTGTGTCTTACAATGTACTTTTGCATGTATTATGCCTTTAGATACTTCCACAACCATAAGGCATAACTCTTATCCTTCCCACCTCATGGATGAGAAGAACAAGGCCTGGAACGAGTAAGTGCGGGCCCCAGGATTTGAACTCACATAATCTGATTCAACAGGGAGTGCTTGTATTTTTTTTTCCAGGTATTGGCTGCAGAAAGAATTTATTTGGGTTTGACTCCAGGGAAAACCGTCTGACTCCTTGAGTTTCACATGGGTGTGTGTTACCGGGAGATTATGACATCCCCTCCAGACACTCTTCAGAAAATGGCAGCATGTATTTTTCCTGGACTGGTTGAAGGGCATCCTTCCTTCAGGCAGGAGAATGAACCGGATGAGCCCTGGAGGTGGCTTCTAACCATTCCATTCGGTAGAACAAAGCCCCTAGAAATGGATGAATCGGTCCCTTTTACCACAAGAACATTTGTAGATAATTGTATGAAAACAGGCTATTTCCAGGCTAATTAATAACTATCGTGGAGTCTTTTAGGAGGCGCTCATCTCGGTAATAGATTAAAAAATTCTATTCTGCTTAAAACCTCATTGTTCGGAGCTCAGCCGCTGTCCCGCGTGAAGAATGCAGTTCTCCCGGTGGCCACAGGGTGGCGGAGTGATCTTAAGCTTCGTTCTCGCCTTTCTGTCTCAGGACAGGAAGCAAAGCTCCAGTCAAAATGAGCAAAATGGAGCAACTAGGCGCGTGTTCAGAGACACGGACTTCATGTTTATAACCTATTTTTTTTTTTTTTTAGATTTTATTTATTTATTTGACAGACAGATCACAGGTAGGCAGAGAGGCAGGCAAAGAGAGAGGGGGGAAGCCGACTCCCCGCTGAGCAGAGAACACAATGCTGGCCTCGAGGCCAAGATCCTGGGATCATGACCTGAGCCGAAGGCAGAGGCTTTAACCCACTGAGCCACCCAGGCACCCCTGTTTATAACCTCTTAAAAAGGGAGTGGGAAGAGCTTTGTTTCCAGAATGTCAGTGGTGGGAAGTAGTGAGGAGAGGGGATGCTGGCTTCTGAGGTTCTAGGAGAGGCTTTCAGCGTGGAGGGGCCAAAGGAAGGCACTCCGTGGCCCTGTCACCTGGCAGAGGCTGAGTGGGCTCGATCCTGCCCAGCCCACTTTGGGCATCCCCAAACTATGGCCTTCCCCTTCTCTGACCTTTCCTTCCTAGGGCTCTGCTTTCAGAGATCTTTTGTCCCCAGTCTTTGCTCATTCTTTCTTAAAGGGATGGTTTAAGTGACATCTAAAATGGGGCGGGGGGGTGGTGTTGAGGCACAGTCCAACAGGCTAACAGTCCATTTCTGAACCTCAAATGTAGACCTATGTATCTGACACAAGTGGCTATATTTTGGGAGAAGGTAAGGAAGTATTGAAATGAGGGACTAATTTGGACTCTGGGTTTATAGGTGCCAGGCACACGTGCGGGCACACTCACGCACACACGCTTGCTGGGAGCATAGAAGCATCTAGACTTGAAGGAGCTTTAGTGCGTGCCTCCTCTGTCGTGTTGCAGGTGTCAGCCGCTATTGGGTCTCTGGGGGCCTTCCTAAGCTCCCGCAGTACAGGGGACAGGCAAGAGCTTGACAGACCCCTCTGCTTCCCGCACAGGAACTCTGGGCTTTTGCCTCCTGCAGCTCTGCCAGGCTCCAGATGCCACCGAATAAAGACAGCAGAGGTTTAGTGTCATTAGCTCTAGTCTTCTTAGCAAGATTAGTGGAAGCGATGTTGAATTTCAACGTGGGAACAGTTTCCACACACATCTTGCGGGATGGAGAAGCCTGTAACATTTTTCCACGCAAGCAATTAATACTCATTTTCTCACATCTGAGGCTGTAGCTGCGTGTGCACACATGCTTGCCTGTATTTGTGGATCAGACACACACATGTGTAGCCCACACGCGCCACAGCACAGGGAGGCATTTCTGCTTAGGTTTCAAGACAGAGGCTTTAGGTAACCGTTTCTTTCCTCCTCCCGGATGCACTTCCACAGCAACATTTATGCCACTGATTATTCACCTTTTATAGCTAGTCATAGAACACCTACTGTGTGCCAGGCCAATTAAAATGAATCAGAGTCACGATTAATTTTGGAAAAAGGCAGACCCCAGGGAATCCATCCTTTATTAGGGAAAAAGCGGTGCAAGGGCGCTGTGGCTGAGGATGGGGGCTTGGGGCAGCTGCCTGGGTGGGCATCCTAGTCCAGGCTCCTCATGTCTCTGTGTCGTACGCCCAGTCTCCTCATCCAACTATGTGGCTAATAGTAACACCCACATCACTACACTGCTCTCAGGAGCAAATGGATGAATACAAAGAGCTTTGCACCATGCACATGGAAAGATCCCAATAAATACAGAGCCATTACTATTCTTCCTTTTTCTTTGTGAACTTAAGGTTCTCACAATCCTCTTTTAAAGACAGAGATCTATCCTGTGCTTATGGAGCAGCTAACACTGAGACTAAAGGTGAAGGGGACACAACTGTTTCTGTTCAGGAAGGTGGGACAGCTGGGGAGGCGTGTCACTGTGGCCACTAGGGAGGAGATAGGTGGTGATATGATGAACTCAGAGATGAGCCCATCACTCTGGCCAGCTGGGTATGGGGTAAAGATGAAGGACAGCTGCTGTGGTCCCTGACTCTGAGCGGGTTGCCTGCCTGGGAGCCACCATCTTCCTGGGGTATCACTTCTGGTCTTTTCAGCAACTGCAATCCCTTAGGAGAGTAAGCTCCTCAGAAACAAAGAAGGACCCTTCTTTGGACAAGAGGAGTCTAGGGCATCAGGGGATTGCCTTTAGAGTCAGTCTAAGGTCTGGTTTCTGAGGGATCCCCAGGTCACGGACCCCCATGTCACCTTTTAGGACTCAATGGTCAGGTCCATGCCAGTGTCAGTGAGACAAGACGCCCCTGACAAGGTAGTGTCTGCATATCATACACCTGAAGCCATGACTCACCTATTCTTCCAGCCTCATGGTGAAGGAGTGTGGAGAGGAGTCATGTGCTTTATTCCCTAAGCCTTGAGTTCTTTGGGTGGAGAATGAGTGATCCCAATCTCTCAACAGAGAGTGGACCAACTCCATCATGTAGGCTCCAAAAGGCTGTGAGCAAAGATCCACTAGGGACCCCAGGCTGCCCTCAATGCAGGACTATGGTGACTAATGGGCCGATGAGTGGTCTTGTGGTGGCTTGGTGCCAGGCCCGGGGTGTAGAGGGTTCTGCAAGTGTTTGCTGGGAGAAAGATGGGGAGAGGGCAAGAGTGAGCATCAGGACTCCACACTAGGCCCCAGAGGGGCAATGAGATATGGTGGGAGGGGTGACACTAGGGATCTGAGATTCTTTGTTTCCCAGGTAACCTTGAGCAGACTATTTTACCCTGTGGGGCCTATGTTCAAACCTGTGAAATAGGGAAGAAGAAGTGTTGCCTCCCTCATTGGGCTGGACCAGGGTCAGCAAGTCCAGCGTGCAGGCAGCTGTGGTCCTTGAAGAGAGGCTTCTCCTCCGAGACTGGCCTACCTGAGGCGTCACCTGCCTCCAGCTCTACCTCTCAGGTGAGGAGCACAGCCCATTTGTCCTTACCACAGGGTTAATGCATGCCCTTTGCAGAGCAGGGACAGGTCAGTTAGAAGTCCTGAGGCTCTGACCTCACCGAACTTCTCCCTTCCTCACTGTCTGTTCAGGAGGCTTTTCCTGGGTGTGCGTTTTACGGCTGTGGTTCCCCCTCATTCATCCCCATTTGAACTTGTGGTGAGGACACTACAGGGTCCCCTCTCCCTAGACTCTTTCCCATACCCCCAGGCTCTTGGCACTTGTACTGCTTGTCTCCCTGCAGGTCCCACCAGCATGGGACATGGACAGGTTCCTGCTCCCAGGTCTGGTAGGGTTTGGGTTTTGCAGCATGGCTAATTATGTCACCAGTGACAAGCTGCTTGTACGCTGGTTGTGGGCTACAGACTGGCTTTAGGTCTGGGCCTCATTCTTGCATCTGTAAAATGGGTTTATCTGTGTCCCTTCACCGAGCAACACCAACCATCCTGGCTGTTCCTCAGATCCACTGTGGCCAGACCATCATGTGTCCCCATCATTAAGTGTCTACTGAGCACTTCCTACGTTCCCAGTACTGGCCTGGGTGCTGGGGGGGATTTACAGAGCTTCTGGTCTAGTGGAGAAACCGAGGAAACCTGAAACTACATGAATTATTGTATGTATTAAAGTGGTGATAATTACATAATGGTTCTCTTTGGTTCTGTCTTGTGGCATGCAAGGGTGCTGCTACTTCATGGGAAACCCTGGGCTTGTCTTCTGTGGATGAGCCCCCATTCGCTTATTTTGATTTGTTCATGCAGTCCTTCTCCATCCGTGTTCCTCAAGGGAAACACAGAACACAGAAAGTTATCTGAGTGACAATTTTCTCAACTCTGCCAAGAATTGTTCTTAACCAGGACCAGTCTGGATGCAAAGGAGAGAAGCAAATTCATTACATACCATGGATGCCTTAGGGCACTTTCTCTCTCTCTCTGCTTTTTGTGACACGTTCTTCCATTTTTCATCCTCTGAACGTTGGTTTCTCTCACTGCCACTTCTGAAACTTTTATTTTTTTAATCTCTCTTCTTGGATTATTTCTTCCACCCTTTATCCTCCACAGCACAGAGGAAGAAACAGAAACACAGGGTAGTGGTGGGGTACTTTCACTGGTAATGGGTGATGGTTCTTCTTGATTTGAAAATCTACACACAGAGGAGTGGAATCTAAGATAAAACATGCTGCCCTTTGTAGCCAAACAAGACTCCCCCCCCCCCCCCCGCCCAGGTTAACCATTAAGAAGAAAATAAAAGCCAGCAAATACCTGTACCCATGCCCCCCCCCCCCGGGTGGCTGACTTTGCTAATAGAACAAGGTTCTCCTGGATGGCAGGAGAAACCAGAGCAAGATGGCAGCGGGGCAGAACGAGGCCTTCTGGCTGATGGTGGTGAGTTTCACAGACTGAGTGCTGGAGTAAGAGGCTCTGGTCATGGGAAGTAGCCCCTGGGGTCACTGCTTTTTCTCCTGACTCCTCCCCAGACCCCTGACTCCTTTTGGCAGGGCATAAACCCCGATCAGTGTGGCCTAGCTTATGGTTCCTACTCACTGCAGTCTGGGGTCTCTCTAACCCTGGATAGGGCTCTTGGAGGGCAAGGAGATAAGTAGGACTTCCTTCCAAAAATATCTAGCCCAGCTGTGACTTTGGTGCTGAAAGAAGGTTTTGCAGGTTGAAGACAATGATTTGTTATTGTTATTATTTTATATTCATCAAAGGCCTGCAATGTGCTGGACGACATTGAAAAAGATTCGTGGTGGGTAAAATTAAACTGAGCTCAGAACTGGCCTGGTGCCTCCAGGTCTGGCTGGGCAAATTCTGGCATCTTCTCCTTGTCCACAGGAATGACCTCAACAAACCAGGAATGAGAAGCCCCCACCAACCTAGCCCTGCTGATAATTCTCCTTAAAAAGGACATTAATTCTTATCATTTCCCCTGCCTTAGGTTAAAGAGGGGACAGTGATATGGTAACCTTCAAGAATGAAAGATCCAGGGAGGGAAGGTGACCCAAAAAAGTAGCAAGCAAATCAGTATGAATGACATCTTTGAGCCAAATCTATGACATCAGCGAAGCTGGGCTTTAGTTCTTCCCTCCCCTTTCCCCTGGTTTGGATGCTCCCTCCCTAAAAGACAGGTGGGCTCCTCATTCTCCCTCCTCCTTCAAGACCACCTGCCTGGAAATGATCAGATTTTATTCAAACTAAAGAATGTTAAAAAAGAGACAATAGGCCCCAAATGGAGGAATGGAATCTGAAACCAGTCAGTCTAGAATCACCTGGTCTGCACCAGTGAGGTATTCTTCCTGATTGTCCCCTAAAGCTCCCCAAAGGAAAGTGACCTTCCCACAACCAATCTACTTTTTGTTGGTAAAACTTCCTGGTCCTACTCTCTTCTGCCTATAAAAGTTGGTCATGGGTTGGGTTAGAATGACACTAGGTCAACCACTACCCTCATGAAAATACCCTGATACAGGGTAAATTGTAAAACAACATATAATCCCCAGTCGTGTGGTATGACCCTCTTAGGTATTATTTGGCTCCAAGGCACCCAAGGCTTGGTGAAAGGAATGTCATACTTGAATCTAAAGAGTTGAGTATCCTATTTTCTTATTACCTAATTATTTTATGTCTAAGAACTGTGGTCCTAGAAGCTAAAAGTGTCTACAAAAAGACAAAATCTTAAAACAACCTAAAATAGAATGACCATTATGGGGAATGTTCCAATTAGACAAAATCATTCATTTAAGACACGCACTTACAAGCAAGGATTCCTGAATTAGACAGACAGAATGGGATACCTATATTAATTGGTATTAATAAGCTTCCAAAAGGCTTCAAGATTTAAAAATAGCTTTTTTTTGAAGGATTCATTGCAAAAATTAATAAAAATGAAAGACACAGGAGGTATCTGAAACAAAAGACTACAAGGCAGACACGACTTGAGCTGCTCCTCTCTATCCTCTTTTACCTGCATACCTATTCCAGTTATCCTCTGTCTAAATTTTCTTTCCATTCTGGAGACTACACAGCCATAAAAAAAAGTCTACCGAGTTAATGAACTTACAGATGCCCCCCATATTTATCTTTGAAGGAGCACTCCCATATGGACCCCTCTAGGATGGATTGGACTCTGAGGGGTTTTCTGGTAAACTTCTATGTTCTTTACTTAAATAGCACAGAAAACTAAAATTAAAATTAGTAGAGCATCTTACCAAGTTCTGGCAGATAATAGAGCCTACAGATGGGATCCTTTGCCAGTGAAGGGTGAAGGTTCTTACCAAAATTTCTACCTGTAGTGCCCAGTCAACAGAGGAAAATAAAATTTCATGTGATCCCTTCCTTTTCAAATCCAGACCCACTGGCTATAGGGACAGCCATTACCTTCTTGTTTGTCTCATTTTGTGTACTGATAGCTTTGGCTTTGGTCAGTTTGGAAGTCAGGTCGGGGGCCCCAATATATGACCAGACAGAAATGTGGTTTGCACCCAATTGTGGCAATCTATGTGTGGACAGAAATGTGACTTGAACTCCATTTGTGGCTGGGTTCCTACAAAACTATTACCAGATCTCAGGGGAATTGTGAAAGTCTTCCTTTCTTCTGGTTATCTTTGGGAATAGCTCTGGACCTTGGGAGGATAATATCTATACCCTCTTTGGACTTGCCTCAAATAACGAGGACAGGTTATTTGATATTTCCAGGCACATTTACTCTTTGTCTTGGGGTTCAGCCCAAGAAAGGATTTTTTTAAAGTATCTTTATGGTCAGAAGTCAGCCAAATTTGAAGCTGATATTCAGAGCCTGGTAGAAATGTTTTTCTCCCCTAAGTTAAATGTATCCAGGGGGCAAGGGAGGACCCCTCTGTAGCCTTTATGAAAGGATTTACTAAGACATTCCAAAGACACACAGCTCTAGATCCAGAACATAGAAATAATGTGGTTTGATAGGCAGATCAACTCCTTGATATAATTTAAGCTGAAACCCAATTCTTTGAGGAATTAAAAAGCAACAGTCCTTGTCTTACAAATCTTGGCAGAACCAGAAATGCAGCTCTAGAAACAATTCAGAGTCCACCTATCCTTTTTACCAGTGGCAGATATCTCCCAATTTATCTCAAAAGGCTTGTAAGTATTATAAGAATTCTGGTCTTCAGAAACAAAATTCCTTCCTGAAGCAACTTGCCTTCTTTCCCCTTGCCTTTGAGGTGTAAGTGTTCTAGCTGGTCTTCTCCGGGAATTCCCTTCTGGGGAATGTGAATTTCAGAGAGGAAATTCTTATCAGGAAGGGGAAAATGTGATTTGGAACTTTGGTCAATGCAAAATCTTAACTGTCTTCTCCACAAATACTAGTAAAGGGCCATGGCCACTGAACAGGCCACTTTAACTTATTCCATCTACCAGAAGAACACAATTTGGATCTAACTTCTTTATAACCAGTGTTCTTTGTATTATTTTACCTGATTCATCACTAGAACTTCAAGATAGAATCTGTAACATCTCTGTGTCTGTCTGTAGGTTTAAGTATGTTTCTCTCTATATATGTTGTAAATGTGTGATATTTTCTACCTCCAGATGGTATGGCTAAATTAACTGATAAAATAACTCTATTTAATTGATTCAAAAATATCTAGTTAATAGGTTAGAGGGGCTAAGCTGCCTAACCATTACCCCATGCCATTAAATGTACTGCATGTGGGATGGTTTACCCTTTAGAAAGCTCAGCCCTGGCTGAATATTAGAGTCATTTGGTGGCAGTCTTTTAAACCATACCAATGACTGGGTCTCTCTCCTGAGATTCAAATGTAATTGGTCTGGTGAATTGGTATAGTTGGAGAATTGGAGCAGCACTGGTGTATTTAAAACACTCTACATGTGACTGCGATGAGAACGCAGAGCAGAGAACCCCTGAAAATGAGGGAAGCCAGAGAGAAGGGCAGCAAAAACAGGGGAAGAGTTTCTCTAAGGATTGGATGACAACTGTGACTGTGCTTACTTAAAGAAACTTGATCCTATGTTCTGGGAAGTAGAGCAAATTAATTAACTGTGCTCCTAGGGAAGAAAGGGTATGGAGTGGCTGGGCCAGCTGAAATTCCAGAGCTCAAGAGCCAATTTACTAAGGCAGTATCATTAGGGTAGCCCTCAAAAGTACCTAGTTCAGGGAGAGACCCAGAAACGTGGGACTATTCCAGCAGCTCTCAGGGCCTGACCTTTGTTTTTCTTCACCCCCTAGCAGTGGCTGGCTTAACTGGAGGAGCCATTCTCTGAGAGTTCGGAGGTGCCATGGAAGGGGGACTTGGAAGGAGTCAAGACCATGGCACAGGGCAGACCAGGGAAGGAGAATCTGAACCCTTGGAATTGTGCCACCAGCATGAGAATCCTCCCATAGTGTGGAGAACTTTGGGTCCAGGTCTCTGAAGGCAGAATGTCTTCTGGTGGCTTCTTTCCCAGGGCCTGTTGCCTATACCTCCACTAGATGAATCCCATCAGGATAGAGTTGGTTTTTCCCAAACTGTCCCAGGCTTCCCGGTAGTTTGAGAGGGTATCTTGCTCATCTCTGAATGTTTAACACACAGCCAGACAGGATAGGTGTCCAGAAGGATGATCAACTACCCCAGTTTGCACAAGACAGAAGGGATGCCCAGAATGTGGAACTTTTAGTGCTAAAATGGAGAAAGTCTTGAAAGCTGGAATGTATTGATCACTGTAGTGCCCAGTGACACCTAAAGCAAGACTCCAAACTGGTGAGTGGTTGGCTGTCCTAAGGCTTCAAAGCTGCCTTGGATATAGTGTTGGCATAGCCTATCTGGGGGGCAGCTATCTTCCTAGAGGATGTCTTTGACCTGGCATGCAGACCATACCCACCCATTACTTCCCATTTCCTCTGATGTTGGAAAAGAAATGATACCAAATATATGGGTAATGGGGGAGGGAGAAGGCAGAAAACATCGTGAGTCAGAGGCTGAGAGTCTTCAGAGAGAGGTGGGATACTTACCTCTACTTCTGAGAAGAGAGGGATGTCTCGAAAAGAGTGGCTACACGAATGGTACAGAAGAATGACACCATAGTAGGCATGGCACATAGTAATTATCAAAATAATAGCTACTCTCTTTGAACGCTTGTGTTATGCTAGATACTGTGGTTAAGACATTTTTTAACATTTGTTTGAAAAGTGTGGGAAAATATAAAAGATTAAAAATGTCCTATGATCCCGATTCTGAGATGGTAGGTGTGATTGCATAAAGTTAGGAGAGTTCTCCTGCCTTCACCTGAGCCATCCAGTGTGAACACAGCTTGGGGCGGGACCTTCTTGACCGTCTCCAGGTAATGCAGGTTTATCTATGTCCCTGTCTGTGCAGGCATGTTTACAAGTGGGGTCAATGGTATGTTTAGTTTGCAACTGTTTTTGTTTTGTTTTTAGTATAGATAGATAACCTTCTTTCCATATAATTGGATATTGATCTTTGTTCTTTTTAATTCTCCATAGTATCCAGTATATGAAAATGGCATAATTTTTGTACCTCTCCATTACTTATTTATTTATATAATTTACTTATTTCAAGTATCATTAATACAATCATCACAGTTACAATGCCACAATTAAACATTTTTACATCTTTTTACATATGTGTACAAACCTTTCTGTTGAATGCAGTCTTCTAAGTGGGGGGTGTCTGGACCAGAATTCATCTACATTCTGATCTTCATAAGTATTGCAAAATTAACATTTGAAAAAAATCCAAAATTTCCAGTTTATATTTCCAACTCCACTTCTTGACAACCATGCCATTACTGGATGTTATCATTTTCAAAAAACCATTTGCCAGACCTATGAGTGCGAAGTGATATTGTCCTGAACAATTTTGCTGATCATCTTTTTTATCTGAATCTAAGCATCTTCTCATTTGTTCATTGGCCATTTAAATTTCCTCTTCTGTTTGTATCCTCTACCTCAGTTTTCTATAAAGTGCTTGGGTTTTTCTTATAAACATATTACAGATCTTTTTGTGTGAGACGGATAAACACTTTGAACACTATGTCTTATCAATTTTACTATAGTTTTTGTTTCTCAAATTATGTTTTAATTTTGATTTGGTAAAATCTGTACATTCATGGCAGTTTTCTCTCCCTTCCTTAGATTTTATGTGATGGTACTGTTACGGAACCTGGACTGGGTCCTGACAGAAGCGCCAAGTGGCACTCAGAGACTTTGGAGGGCCTGAGGTCTATTTATCACCAGCAGGCTGAGAGGAGAGTGGTCTCCAAAGGTCTGAGCTCCCAGAACAAGCAGGGAGGGTAATTTATACCCTTTTACCTCCAAATACTTGGGACTTCCAGCACGCAGGAAACGGGGTAGGGAAGAAGAACCTGGAAGGGCTTTGAGACAGGGACTAGAATTCCCTTGCGGGCTTGGGTGGCCATCTTAGAGTACGGTTTTCTCCTTATCAGTACCATCCTTGCTAAATTCTTCTCCCATATTCTTACATTTAAATGGTGAAAAGGGCCAGGAAAAAATCTGTAGGACCATAGAGATATCGGTAAATAGAGTTTGAGTGACAAAGTGGAAAAAAATTTCACAACGATGGAACGTATAATTCATAGATGTTGCCAGGTGGAAACCTGGCAAAATTTCGTTATGGGGGAAGCATACAAAAACCCCTCCATCCTTTTCTTCCCTCCACTATTCATTTTTTGGCTTTGAAAACACTCATTTTGGAATACCTGGCTTAATTATTCTAGTTGCGAGCACCCTGCCTGCCCTCCTGCGAGCTTCCCTAGGTGAGCCATCAGTGTCACACCCTGGTGAGATAAGGCTGGAAGGAAAGAAAGAAAGGAAGGGGGGAGGGAGAGATGGAGAGGCCCACCCATGGTGGCAAAAGTGAGTTTCTAGTCGCTGAAGGTGTTTAAACCTTTGATGGAGTTTTTAGAAAGAAAATGTAGTCCTAGGTTCTAGTGACCTGTAAGCTCCCCTTCTCACCCTGAGATTCTCTGATTCTGGAATTCAGCAGTGGAACATACTAATGGGAAGGAATATCATATAATATGTCTGATAGTAGTAGAATTGGAAATCGTAGAAAGGGAATGGGAGTATAGCAAGTTTTCTCTGGAGTGCAAATCCCAACAGGGAGGGAGGGTGCTGGTGGAGAGGGCAACAGGAGCCCTATTTTAGGAGTGTATGTATAGTACTTTTTACAGACCTAACACAAAGCTGGCATGAAGGCAGGATCCAGGAGTGAAAGAAGACTTCAACCATCTGGCCATCAGCCTGAGTCTCAGGCAGCTAAAAACAGATAACGTCTTGTCTTGCCTTGCTGACAATTTCATCTCCAAAGGCAGAGAAAGCAAAGAGGAAAACTGGTTAATTGGGATCCAAAGGACTCTCTCTGGGGTAGGAGAAGATAAGTCCCTGGAAGACTGTGGCCCCTGTCGTGGAATCTGAAATCTGTCTATGAGAAAAGAGAAGCTAAGAGTGGAATGGGCAACATCATCCCCACATGACCCCAAAAGAGTCAGAGTGTGGAGGGCTGATTCTTACCCCACAAAAGCCTTAAAGGATAACATTGGTTACAGGGACAGGAGGTTCCCAATGCCATTCTGTCTATGTGATTAGAAGTGACCCAAAGGAAAAAGGTGGAAAAGGCTCATAAAGAAACCACTCCAGCCACACTAAAGATGGGAGGAGTGTGTTAGTCAGCTTTCTCCAAAGAAACAGAACCAATGGGATGGATACACACAAACACACTTTTTTTTTTTTTTTTTAAAGGAATTGATTCACGTGAAAGTCCTGAAATCCATAAAATAAGCTAGCAGATTAAAGGTTTGGGTAAGGGTTGATTTTTGTCGTTGAGTCCAAATTCTGCAGAGCTGCAGGTTGGAAACTCAGCCTGGGTTCTTAGGCCGCAGTCTTGAGAACTCCTTCTACTTTGGGGAAACTTAGTCTTTGCCCCTAAGGCCTTCAACTGATTAGATGAGGCCCATATACATTATGGAAGCAAATCTGCTTTACTCAAAGTCTACTCACCTATATGTTAATTTCATCTTTAAAAACCCCACTTTCCTGGTGATATAAAGACTGGTATTTGACCAAACAACTGGGCCCCGTAGCTTAGCCAAGTTGAAATATAAGTAACCATCCCAGGGAGCATATGCCCAAAGGCAAATTTGAGAACACTGTTGTGCTGTGGGATGAATCCCAGGAAGGCTAAGGGGGGAAATGACTGAAGAGCCACCTAAAGACCATGGTGGGGACAGTGACAATTAGTGTGCAGCAGGCCAATGGGGCATAGAATATAGCAGAGCACAGACTTGTCTTCTCTCTTTACTAAGGAGAAATATTGCCAACCTAGAGCAGATAAAACTGGCCGTCCAGTTCTTTTTGTATATTCTATGAGCTAAGAACGGACTTTTTTAATGTTAGGGAAAATAACAACAACAAAAAAAGGGATTACATTTTTTTCAACATGTGAACATGAGATGAAATTCGTGTTTCAGTTTTGATAGCTAAAGTTTCAAAAAATTTCAGTTTTGATAGATAAAGTTTTATTGGGACAAAACCATGCCCTTTGTCTATCCTCTATGACTGCGTTTGTATGCAAACAGCAGAGTCAAATATTTGTGATAGAGATGGTGTGACCCGCAGTGCCTGAAATTGTTTCCTGTCTGTACCTTTGCTGAAAAAGTTTGCTGAGCCTTGCTCTCCGGTATTTGGGGCAGCTCCTATGTTAGCAGTGACTGTCCTACTGGAAGCCTCTATAGAAACATGTCAGAACCTGGAACCCAAAAGATGAGAAAAGTTTTTCATGTTGGCTCAGCTTGAGTGAGATGGCACCATGTGGCACAGGTAGGGGACAGGAGAAGGGGGCAGGATGAAAGATTCTGGGATCTATTCTAGGCTTTTAGACAACAGGTCCAGCTTTCAGTAGAGCCTTTGCAAAATCTCTTGTGATAGCTGTGGATCTAATCCACAGAAAATGGGCATCTGAAGCTATCAATGAGATGTATGTGTCATGGGCTGGTCAACAGTTCCCACAGGATGGGATTAATGAATTGTGGCCAACCTAAGGCCTCTAGTAGTATAATATCTGGGGGGGGGGCATGTCTCTGTGTCCGTCCTATCTCACAATTACATTAAATGTTTGGATGAAGACACAGAGAGCATATTTACCAAGTCCAGAGTAAAGTAAGTCTGGTGCCTTAGCAGTTGAAGTCAGAAGACTAGAGGTTTTACAAGGGGATGCCTGCGTTGTTGGGCATCTGCATTTGGCTCAGGTCAAGATCCCAGGGTTCTGGAATCGAGCCCCACATCGGGCTCCATGCTCAGCAGGAAGCCTGCTCTCTCCCACTCTCCATGCTTGTGTTTCCTCTCACGGTGTCTCTCTCTGCCAAAGACTAGGGGTTTTGCATTAACAAGGAGATTGTAAGATATAATAGCATAAAAAAAGCAAATGCAGTAAAAAGCAAATGCAGTTTTAAGCCTAAGAAGAGATGTGTGGCGCCCAGATCAAGAGAAACCTGGGACATGTATTGTGTTGGGTAGATGTGCTGGGAGCACCGTGCCCTGTCCTGAGCACCATCTTGCGGGAGAGATCTTTGCAAGGGAGATGACCAGTGAGAACGGGTCAAGGTGGTGACAGGTCTGGAAACAGTGCTGCATAAGGAATAGGAGAAGGGCACCAGGAATATTTGGCTCAGGGAAGAGAACTTAAGTAGGGCATTGCCTTAGTTGGCTTTCCCGGAAACAGATCCTGAGACAAGGAGTAGGGCATGTGTTTTATTCGGGAAGTACAGAAAACCCTGGAAGGGGTGTGGGGAAGTGAAGCAGGGAAGGAAAGGCAACTAGGAAAGGATGTGTTATCCAGCCGGCTCCCACTGCGGGGAACTGGGCTGTAAGCTTCAGAGAAACTCAGGGAACTGGTGTAGAGCACACATCTCAGGGATCCCACCAGAGGAGAGAGGGCTTCCAGGCGCTGACAGAGGGCTGTGCCTGGGGATCTACCCAAGACTTCAGAGGGAGCCCTCAGAGTCAGAGAGCCACAGTTAAAGCAGGAAGCTGTGTGGGCCTGGGACCAGCACATGCACTACGGGCTTTAGAACCATCCCAAGAGGTCTGAAGAGTTGTGATGTGGGTGACAGTTAGCAGGAAGGTCCTGCCTCAGTCTGGCTATTGTGGAACTATGGACATATGTGGAATATGAGGAATAGTAGTGAGGATTGTAGGGGAAGGCAGGGAAAACTGAATGGGAAGAAATAGGAGAGGGAGACAGACCACAAGAGACTCTTGATTCTGGGGAAAAAAAACAGGACTGCAGAAGGGGAGGGGGTTGGAGGATGGAGTAGCCGGGTGATGGGCATTAAGGAGGGCACGTTATGTGATGAGCACTGCATGTTATATGCAACTTATGAATCAATGAACATTCCGTCAGAAACTAATGATGGACTTTAGGTTGGCTAATTGAATTTAAATAACAAAAAATAAAATGAATAGTCATGGGGGGAAAAGAGCATTAACAGGAAGTGAATCTGTGGGGAAGGGAAAGAAGCCTTTTCTAACAGCTGTAACTCTGTGAATTGGTGACGTCACAAAGCAGTGCAACCCCCCCAGCAGCAGGGCCTAAAAGCCCCGCGGAAAGGCTTTGGAGGCATTCTGGCTTTGAGAGCAATGTTGACGATAATGACAGGCCGTCCCTTTCCAGGTGCTAGATGCTCTGATTTTATGAATGAAATTCTAAGGGGCTGTGGAGCACGAGGTAGTGGGTGAGAAAACTGGTGGTGATGGTGAAGGGCTGGGGGTGGCTGAAATCACACTGTGCACACTGTGCCCACGCCCCCCAGGGCCCCTGCTAGCTGCGGAGTGATGGGGGGATCTGCAAGCCAGCTCCAGTCCAGGGCTTTGATCCTCCAGATTTTTAGCATCGTGTTGGTGAGCAGAATTGCAGGGCCCTTGAAATATAGCCTGAGTTCAAAAACATCCCTTTGGGCAAAAGCATTAATGCAAGAGGCAGTGGGGGTCCTGCCGACCCCCCCCCCCAGCCTAGGGGCCCCTCAGCTTCATTTCAGAGGCCTCAGGGCCCCGTACCTCTCCATGCCTTCCCTCCCAGACTCTCTGAGCTGGAGTCAGCCGTTCACGACAGAGGCAGCTCATTATTTTACAGCAGTTGACTTGAAATCTGAAATCAATCGGGTATCAAATATGCAGTCCTCAGTTTGATACCGTTTTTCAAAGGTGCAATAACATTCAGAAATGACACCGCATTTCCTAATTATGAAATTCTGTCGTTGCCGCTCTGTCTAGGATGACTTGGCTGCAGGGTTTTCTTTTTCTTTCTTTCTACCCCCCCCCCTTTTTTTTTTTAAGATTTAGCATACACCACGATTATTTTAAAATTGCCTTGGAAGAATGTATTTCATCAGTGAACTATGAGCATGCTTATTACTGAAGTTTGGAGGCAATTTGAGAGGAAGGATAAATTAGCACAGAGACTCTGGAGGCCTTGGAAACATGCCCTCCCTCAGCCCCACTGCTTCCTTCTTACCACAGCTAAGAAAACTTTTCACCGTCAGGCATCCAGACTCTTCTGCCCACCTCGCCCGTGGCACACTCGTCAAGATGGTGAACTTGCTGGGGATGAGAAGGGGCTGCTGGGAGACCCCAGAACCGGGGTGCTGCTGGAAGGAAGGATGAAGAAACTGTGTGAACCCCCAGGCTCCCTCAGGCCCCCCGAGCTCCACGGACTAGAAGAGCTGCTGCAGAGGAGGGAGTTCCTGCAGAGCCAAGGCTCTCTTTGCTCAGGAACACAGGTCCCTGTATGCATAGTGAGACTGCGGAATGAGTTCCCAACACTGAAAAGGTGGTTCGAAGTAAGTCATGGACACACAAGGCTTCTTGAGGTTCAGAAACACTGCATTGAACGAGAAAAGCCAAGCAAAAATGGGTGCATGCTTTCCGAGTGCACCAGTAACGTTGTTCCAGGGTTCTCGAAGCTCAGCTATGGTGATGGATATGAGAACAGTGGTGCCCCTTGGGGACATTGGTCCCAAAGGGGCAGGAAGAACACTCTGAGGGATCGATGGGAACATCCTCTATCCTGATTAGTGTGTATACTCCTGTGACAACGGGAGTACATAGGTTTGTCAACATTCACGGAAATATATGTATCAAAAAACATATTGTGGTGACTCGATACCACTTAGATGAATGCAGACAGAAGCTGACGGCTAACTGGGGCCCACTCCGAACACTCTCCAGTTCCTCAGACCTCTCAGAAAAGCACCATCTCATGGGTTTCTGTTGAGAAATAGAGTTACCGTGGCTGCCCATTCCTGTTTAGGGATCTGCCCTGTTTATCCTAGCCAGGAGCTGAAGACCTCAATACTGCCCTGCTCTCTAGGGAAAGTGGCTTGGCTTTGTAAGTAATAATAGATTCAACTGAGAGCCCAGCCTGGGCCCCTGCAACAACTGCCAGCAGAAGCACAAGGTCAAATGCTAGAGGACAGACTCCACCCACATGCACATGCCTCCTGGGGCTGGTGTGAGGGGATCCCCTCAATTCATATGAGAGGACACTTCCCAAGGAACTTTGCTTTTCCTTTTCCTTTCTTTCATTCTTTTCCTTTTTCTTTTTTTCCTTTTCTTCCTTCCTTCCTTTCTTTCCTTTTTTTTTTGGTAACAAAGACCTCTTCACATTGGCAAATTATGAATATGCAGGAACGATGGTGTGAGACCACTCTGCGTCTCTGAACTGAGGCCAGTTTAATTCCTAGGACTCCAGTCACTGGTACTTTTCCTGCATTTTCAGCAGCACCTGAAATAGATTTCACTTCATATGAAATGCAAAACACTGCAGAGTAGAAAGCTCACCCTGGTCTCTGATCCAGGCGAGTGTTCTCAAGCCTGGTGTTCATATTTTTTTTTCTCCCTTTCTTCAAAATACCGCCTTGCTAAGCCCACAGATGGGGATCATAGGATAAGTAGATGCATAATATATTACCCAAAATATTCCACCAGGCATCTCCTCTTACAGGTCAGGAGGACTTGCGAATGGAGTCTTCTGGGTCAGCGCATTTCCATCCGAGAGAAATTCTCTCTCATAATTAAGATTATGTCAGCATTTCCATTACAGACCCCAGTGGTAAAATCCACTCTGAAGTGGAGCTTGGTTTTAAAGCTCTTGGACTTGAAGAAAACTCCCTTGCTCTGACATTGGTTGTGCAGTACTCTTCCCCTAGGAAACTAGAGAAAGAAAAATGCATGGTAAGTCAGGAGCAAGAGCACAGCAGTGCTGGGCAAGGTGTTGGGAGGAAGGGGTCTGCCTGGGCCCCCATGGTTTCCTGCACAATGCCAATATGTGGGGCGGAGTCTCCAAGTCCAAGCCAGTGCTCCCCAAACTGTCCCTGTCAATCCCCTACATCAGAATCACCTGGACAGCACCATTCCAAATGGATTCTTAACTCTCCTCGGACACAGTTTACCTACCCCATCTGGTCAGAAATTGGGATGGGGCCTGGGAATGGGTGTTCTGTAACTAAATTTCCCAGATGATTCATTTCCTCAGGGAAGTTGAAACCTAATCTAGATTTTTCTGTTTTGTTGCTGGTGACCTTGGCCAAATATCTCACCTCATTTTGCCTTGTATCCTCATTTATAAAATAACAGCTAACATTTTTGTCAAGTATGTTCCAAGAGAGTCCAGTGATTAAGCTCATCTAAACCTCACAGCAGCACTATGATGTTGACACTATTGTTACCTCCATTTTCAGGATAAGGAGACACCAAGAGGTTAAGTAAGTTCCCCAAATCACACAGCTAGGTGAATGGTGGAGCTGGGCTTTGAACCAGGGCAACTTGCTTTGCCATGTTGTGCTGCCTTTTAGAGGACAGTGAGAACTACCACCACCCTGGGATGCCTGGGTGGTTCAGTCAGTTGACCCTCTGCCTTTGGCTCGAGTCATGATCCCAGAGTCCTGGGATTGAGTCCCCCCATTGGGTTCCTTGCTCAGTGGGGAACCTGTTTCTCCTTCTGTCTGCTGCCCCCCCCCCCGGCTTGTGCTCTCTCTCTTTCTGATAAGTAAAAAAATCTTAAAAAAAAAAAGAACTTTCATCATTTTGGCCTGTGAATGTGATGAAGAAGAAAATGGCAAATAAAGAGGAGAATGTCAAACTGCTCTGTGGTCTATGATTATTTGTATGGACATTTGATGCCAGATTCTCTGAACCCTGGGCCCATGCCTCTTTCCAGTTCTTTGTGTAGGATGGTCCTGACTCTTCCCAGTGTGCTGCTGTTCCCCTTCCCTCTTCCCGGTGCCACTCAAATTTTGACTTCTGAGCAGCTAATCTCACCAGCTCATTTACACGCATGTGTTAATAAATGATGATAGCTTAATGCATTTGCTTTTCTCAGATAACACACTTTCATTTTAGCTGAAGTTTTAACTCAGAATTCCCTAATCTCCTGACACTGGGGAGTCCCTTCACTATCTTTCTCCTTACCAGCCTCAACCTCCATGAGGTGTTTCTGAAAGAAGCAAACTTCATTAATTAATTAGGAATTAGTCCCACATACACATCTTTGTATTTTTATAAAATGGAAGAAAATTTGCGGGCAATATTCCAATGGCTTATTTGAAATCTTGACAACTTCAGAAGGAACGTTCCTCATTGCCATCTTAATAGGTTACCAAGTGTTGGAGGACCCCTCGGAGGAAGATATGGTCTCTCCCCAAGGGCAAAGCAACATGGCAGAATGGAGTCTGCTGTGGTGGGGGTGGGAGGCGAGGGTGGTATGATTATGAATTTGTTACAAGCAGCGTCCCACTCTGTCTCTGGGTTGGGCTGGCTGCGATGCTTGGGACATTGTCCCTGGAAGCCGGTGAGAGGATGGCTGTCTCATTAATGGGGCATTGGCTGGAACGTGCAGCCCATGGAGGCAGGATGGGGGCACCTTAGTCACCTGGCAGTCTGGGGTGGGGACAATGTAATGAAGTTTCTGTGAAAGGTATGTTTGTGTGACACTCATTGAAGTGCCTCACCTCTCTCTGAAACTTATATTTCCCCTGTTTTATTAATGGGTATATTCCCTGTACTCAGTATGCATACCTGGCACACCGCAGGGCTCAGTATGCACTGGGCACGTAGGTGACTCTGTGACTGGTTGGGGCAGCCTCTGTTTCTTCTTCCTCTCCCCTCACTTGCTCACTTCTGCCCACTGACCTCCTGGAACACATCGGTCATGCTCTTGTCTTGGGCCCTTAGCTGGTCTCTTTCTTAGGGCTTTATTACTGAGAGTCTTGGTGTTAGTACTGGTTTTAAACCCAGAATTCTTATATCCTGGAAAATCCTGGAGTGCTGGGCAAACTGAGGTAGTTGATCACCTCCATTTCTCTGGAACATTCTTCTCCAAGATATCAATCAGGTAGAACAATCTGTCCTGTTAGACCTTTGCTCAAGTCTTGCTTTCTCCGTGCTCCCATCCTCACCACTCTGATTCCCCTTGTTTGCTTTTTTTTTTTTAATAGCATTTTTCACCTTCTTGCATCCCTAAGCTCTTTATTGTCAAATCAGTGACTGTTGGTCCTTTACTTACTGAACATCTGGCCACATCTGCCTGTACCGGACGCTTCCTCCCTCAACAAAGGCTCCATTCCCTAGATTTTGTCATAACTCCTTGTACAAACTCACCACTTCTTTGCAGGTTTGAATCCCTCTGAACACTTCCTAGGGGCTGGTTTCCTGAGAGCTCCTCCTTGGCCTGCTCCAGTTCCCTCTTTACTCTCCCTAGGTGGCCTCACTTACTCAAAGGGTTTCAGTACTTGCATATTCCTGATCTCTACCTGTGTGTCAAATCTCACCTCCAAGTTTCAGCCTCTTGTGCCCTGCCTACTTAGCATCTTCCTGCAGATGTTATCCAGGGCCCCTCATGCTTGCCACTTTCCAACAGAACTAACCACCAGCCACCAGCTTCCTGGTTCCTTTATTTCTGTCCATGGCACCATCATTTAGCTCTCTGTCAAGCTGGACAAGTGTGAATTGTCTTTAACTACTCTTTTCCCATCACCTCTCATGTTCAGTAAACCATCAAATCCTATTAACATTGCTTCCAAAATATTTCTCAAATATGTCACTTTTATTCTATACCAATAACTCTCTCCCCACCCCCCCACCCCCAATTCAGGGTTACTCCAACAGCCTCCTAACAGATTCGTTACTCCTGGTCTTGTCCCCTCAAGCCCATCCTCCGCTCCACACAGCTGTCATTCTTTCCCTATTTAATGCTTATCCTATATGAAACACGGTGATATGTATTAGAGATACAGCAGGGAAAAAGACAAAGGCCCTATTCTCAAACATCAGTGCCATCCACATAAATAATAAATCCCTCACTGGCCATCTCTGACCTATAAACTTTAAACATGTTTCAACCCTTCTCCCAGTTATCCTTTGCATGTTTAGGGTCATGAGTTTCTTTTAGAATCCGATAAAAGTTGAATTCATGCACAAGACTTTGCTAGCTAGATTTTTTTAAGTTGGTTACTTACACATTTTAAAAGGAGGGCACTGGACCCTGAAGGTCAGACTTAGAACTCCTGACCTGTACTGTCAAGTTTGAGCCTTTTTGAACAATTCACATGGCTACCCATGGCCTGAAGTGTGACCCCTCTCCCAGCCTTGCCTCCTGCATGGCACCACGCCCACTGTCTCTCTTTGGTGTCACAGCAACATGGGACTTCCTGAAGTTCCTCACACGCATCATTCATTCATCTGTTGAACGCTTATTAAAAACCTGTTTTTTTTTAGATTTTGAGTCACCAAAAGTACAGAGCTAAAAAAATACTACCTGAGCATTACATTCTAACTCTGTGCCTTTTTCTCACTTTGGCTCTACTTTCTCCTGGTGCCCCTCTGGTCCTTCCCATTCACTGGCCATTGTCCACTCTAAAATGCAACGCAGGCATCTTAGTCCCTGGAAGATGTAAATGGAACCTCCCTCTTCCTATTGGCTTCCTACTACTACTTCAGGATACTGGTATTTCTTAGCAAATGCTCCTTTCCTGTCCCTTAGTACATTCTATGATAATTTCCTGTTTGTGCGGATGTTTCTTGCATTACATTAGAAACTTTTAAGGATACAAACAGTTTTACTCTTGACTACCTTATTTCTGTGCCCGCTTCAATTCAGTGCACAATAAATCTGTTGAATGAATGGGTGGAGGCTACAGAAGTCTGTATCAAGCTACACCAAAGGAGATAGAGGATGGCAGGGTAAAAGGGAGTCTTGGTAACGGCAAATCTGGCAGTGGCTTCCGGGATCGGGGGACGGGGCCGGGCCTCTGTCAAGGGCAGGTTCTAAGCACGAAGCGGAAGAGGCAAGGTGGGCAAAAGGAGGAGGCCTAGTGGAAAGGCTGGCCTGAGGGCTCAGGCACCAGCTCAATCATTTTTAAAGTGTGTGCAAGGCATTTCCCTCTCCTGGCCCTAGTTTCTTCACCTGTTAATTTAGGGGGGTTAATTGGATGTGTTCTGGGATCCTGTTTTATGTGTGTGGCTTTTTCCTCCTTGCTAGCGCCTCTCTACTGCCCGCCCAACCCCGCAGCCGCTTCCGCGCGCTGGTTAGAACTGACCCGCGGCGGCCACCGTAGCCCCCTCGTGCCTCGCTTCATTCGGACGCCTGCGTGGGTGACTCCAAGTTGGAAGGCCAGTGAGGGTGTTTCAGGGTTGATGGGGATCTCAGATGTCACCAGGGCTTTGACTGCCGGATAATTAGGCCCCAAGCGACCGCTGGCTTCTTCTCCAGCCCCTTAGCCCCGTGGCAGCTTCGTCATTTTCATTCCTCGGTAGAAGAGACGGCGGCTGGCCGTGATCTTCCCGCTGGACGGGCCCTCATCAGAGCAGGTCGAGGCGCCCTTGTGAAGGAACCCCACGCAGGTAGGTGGGGGCCCCCGGGTGTTGGCTCTTGCCTCCGACAGGCTGTCTCACCCGCCACGGCTTTGAATAGACCCACCGTCCGTGAAGGAGGCGGGGACCGGAACAGGACCGGCCACACACGCGGTGGGACCCCTCCCCCACCGTCAGCGCCCAGGCCCGGCCCTGCTGGGTGCTTGTCCCGGGGCGGCCCGGCACCCCCGGCAGCTGCCTGCCTCCCTTTTCCTAGGGAAATGAGGGCGTCAAGGAACTGCCAGAGGGACGGAGGAACTGCCCAAGTGTCTGAGCTGTATTTCCACCAGGGCTCTTAACTTCAGAGTCTGTGGTCTTTGCAACCACCGAGGTGTAAAGAATCAGCCGCTGGGCGCCACAGGTTGCCCACCCTGGGACTTTATTTATTAATATGGAACAATCAAGACATCTGGGAATCCAAGTTGTGGGTTTCAGTCATGACTCTGCCACTTAGTTTGTGACGTTGGCAAGTGACTTTACACCTGTGAGCTTCAT
The DNA here is from genome assembly GCF_964662115.1 of Mustela nivalis. Classification (NCBI taxonomy): domain Eukaryota; kingdom Metazoa; phylum Chordata; class Mammalia; order Carnivora; family Mustelidae; genus Mustela; species Mustela nivalis. The sequence goes on from NC_139025.1 coordinate 104,634,038, forward strand.
TTATTCGCCTTATCTGTAAAATGAGGCTGATTCCACTTACTGCATGGCCTGGTTGTGAGCAATAGCTGGGAAAACCCAAATGCTAATCCTTGTCCCTGTTGTCCCTGGTGGGGATATTTTGGAGGGAGGGGTGGGGTGGATGAGCTGAGCACTGTCTCTCGCTGTTGGCTGCATTTGCGTTTCCAGTATGGGGCTTGTCCTGCCCACCCAGTTTCATGGCTGACCCCTCTGGGAAGGACTTGGTTGCCAGGAGTGGCAGAAATTCAAGGGAACTCAGACTTTAGGCTTCCCTAGAAGTGACAAGACCATTGTGGGAGGAGGAGGAGAGGAACATCTCCAGGGCACCCTTTCATTCTGCCTTTTGTGAGGCTGCCTTAGTGTTATCAGGAAGTGGGGCTGGAAGGGCTCAGGAGTTGGGGGTGGGATAGAGGTGAGGCTTGTAGAAGCCACATACAGGGAGACAGCGACCTTCCAAGTGAAGCCCAGGCCCAGCACTTGCTGGCTGTGTTACTTTGTGCAACTGACTCAACCTCTCTGTATCTCAGTCCCTGCATCTGTGACTCAGTGTAACTTACAAGTTGTTACACAGATTTAAAAAGGAGAGGAGGTTGAAGGGGGAATAACAACATTAATAACAACATTGAGGCTATATGGTTTCTAAATATTTGGGTTGTTGGGTTAACATGGAATATGTTTTTCTCTTGTGAATTTATTGATATAAAAAGTCTTACAAAATGACAGAATTAAACTATTTTGGTGTAATGTAATGAATAATCTTTGTTTCAAAGACTCACAGCTCAATGGAATTCTGGTTAAGAATCTAGGCTACTTGATTAGTGCTGATAAGGAATCCTTTTTACTCTTTTTTCCTAATGTCAATTGCAAGAGGACGCTGGGAGAAATCATGACAAAGCAGCCAGGAGAAACATAACCTTAACTGTCTCTTACAACGATTTTGAACACATCCACTGAATTTTTTTTTTTTTTAACCTGTTGACTCTTACTCCCCAATAAAGACATTTCTTCCTCCCTGTATTCTTCTTTCTTTCCATTTTCAGTATTAATTCTATGATACCCTTTTATAGAAACCAAAATAAGGATTTGCTTGATGATAAATAATGACAGAGTACGTGGTCCTGGACTAACATGGCACACCAGTGCAGGCTTGATGTTTCCCTATTATTTATAGTGCCATGAGCACAGCTCTCAATTGGGTCCTGGTCTTAAATCAGGGATCCCATCACAGAACCTAATGTGAAAGAAAGCCAGAAGCACCGGGAGCCTCCTTTATTTATCCTCTCTGGCTTGTCAAGCAGTCAGAAAACGGAGACTCAACATTAAAAGCTATGTGCTGAATAACTCTCTCTGGTTGCTAATGACACTGTGATGTGGCGAAACTCCAGCTCTTGCTGATGCTACTCCAAGCAGATCTGCATTCTAGAGGAGTCAGGCCCAAAGTCCTTTGTCTAGTAGGACATTTAGCATTTCAAACTTACAGCCAGAGCATCGGCAAGGCATTTTGAAATTTTATTTAAGTCTTGTGGGAAATGCAAAAGGGTCAAGGGATTAGAAGAGCTGTTTAAAGAGTTTTGAGGTAGACTCAGTTTGTGACAATCTCCTGGAGGTGTTGCTTGCCATCCTGGATATGGTATGGGACTGGTCCCTGGGTGAGCTGCATCTGGGTCCGGTTATTCCATGGGCATATCTACTGAGTGCCACACTGTGTGCCGGGCACTGGGCTGCATGCTAGAGACAGATGCAGAGGTCCAAACCCTTGGTGCCTGCCCTAACTAACCTGTACTCTGTAGAGATGGACAAACAAATGGTTGTGGTATCTAGGAAAGGCTTCTATAAGGTTCCCTGTGGGGGTAACTGGAAGCCTTTTGGATGCTGGTTTAGGGGTATCAATTCTAAGGTTTTCTGGCCTCTTTTTCCCGACTTTTGGGTCATAGAGAGCAGAGGTGATTCCAAGTTCCAGAAGGGTGATTTTTCAGGTGTCGTCTTTTTTCACTTCCTGACAGTTATTTACTAACAAGCAAGGAAGGCCATTTCAGTGAAAGCAAAGTGGTAGCAGGTGAGATCCTGGATCAAGTCTTCATGGGCACAGGTGGCTGTCTCCCTCTGCCCACCCCCAACCCCCATAGCTGGCAGTGTGGTTAAATGGAAAAACCCGGTCCCCTTTCCTGGCTGTCACTTGCCAGGTCTGGAGCCAATGATATGCTAATAAACTGGCTATCAGAGTGGGGGAGGAAAAGCTCTGATGTGTAATGTTTGCCCATTTCCATGGTGTAAATAATCCCATGATAGCTAATTTCAAGCTATCAGTAGTTGAACACCTGACTTGAAAAATCCCTGAAAATTTAATAGGCTCTGGGGAGCCACAGAAGCTGGCTTTTGCACACTACTGCACAGGACCTTGATGAACCCTCGTTTCTCCAGGGGTAACAGTTTCTGCCCTGGCATCTGCAGGGCTGTGGTGAAAATGTGGTAAAATGGAGGTAGGCTGTACCATGGACTGTCATGGTGTATGACACACAGGAGGGGTTCAGGTTTCAGTAAAGTGTTGGTTTCTTTAACTCTTTTTCTCTCCACTCTGGAAATTGCAGAGTGAGAGGTGTACTGCCACTCATTCATCCAGTCAACATTTATTGAACACCTACGAAGTGCAGCCAACCTCTTAGGTCCTGAGGGTTAAACATAGACCAGTATGAGAGTCTTGTGTGCAGGCATCCTACGGACGAGCGTGGAGGACAAAGCCATGGGTCAGAGCCTTGGAGGGGGGCTGGAGGATGAGTGCTGTGTAGAGGTCTCTATGGGAGCAAAGAGGAGGGGGAAAGAGAAATGGGTGACCAGAGGTTTTTTTGGTAGGAGGGGACATGTACTGTACTGAGTTGTGCTCTCTGAGGCAGATAGAAAGGGCAGAAAGTCACTCTGAACCAGTGTAGACAATTGACTCTCTTTCCATTATTGTTCCCCTAAGGAACCTTTTCAGACATTTTCCCCCTAATCATTCCTCCCTTCCCATGTGAGATTTTTAAATATGCTGCATATCTGTTTACATACTGCATGTACTGCCTGAATATTTGTGGTTTATATGTTAGAAGAGTGAGTTTTTTTTTTTTTTTTTCTGTTTCCCCAGAACCAAAGGGCAGTATTGCCTCCTGCTGAAAGTGTGTACTCCAGGTGAAAAGCCCCAAGGGAGTAGGTGGTTAGAGATCCTGACTCTTCTTGCTAACCAATGCATACAATAAGCAGTTAATAATTATTTGCAAGGTGAATGAATGCATAAATAAATGTCAGCACCAACAGGAAGAACTAGGGCAGGATGTGGAGCAGAAGAGTAAAATAGCAGAGGTGAATGAGGCAATGCAGGGTTTTGCTCTTATTTGCAAATAAGGAAACAAAGGCTCAGGCAGTAGTAGGTTGGGTCCATCTGGTAGTTCCTCACATGCACGGCTGAGATGTCAAAGTCCATTTGATGAGATTCTTGAGCTCTGGGCTCACACTGAGGAGAGATTACCCATGGCTTTTAGGACTCTTCATCGCACCCTTTAGCGATGAGCCAAGACGTGGTCGCCAAGGCGGAGATGAACAACCACTGGCTAACTTATTACGCTCCAAAGTTTTAATGAAAGAGCTACAATTACCAAGCTCTCTGCCTTTGGCACTTGAGAATCCATCTCAATTTCCCCTTTCTTTCTGAAGCGACAGTGATTAAGGATTCATTCTGCACATAAAACAAGTGATCAATGGCTCCTGGCAGTTGCCATTGTCTCTCCCCCCACCCCCATCAGTAGACAATGTATCTTGGGGAGCTGCCGGGGCCTGAGAAAAATGAGTTTGCCAGACACAGTTCTATTTTGATTTAGATCACAAATAGCTCAGCTCAGTTTTTACATTGATAACAAGGAGATGGGCTCCATTTCCTGAGTTCTGCAATCTCAGAATAAGTCCATCTCTGTTGAGAGAGAGAGCAAGAGAGATCGGTCTTTTTGTGTTGTTAGTTGGAATGCATTGTACCCAGATTTTTGTGGTCAAGTGGACACATGAGGAGACTCAGGCTGACCTGAGCTGGCTCCTTACCTGGAACCTCAGAGATCTGTGGAGAGTGGGGTCAAGCTCTACTCTTTACTTGTGGACAGGCTATGGGTGCTGGGGACACTAAGGGGAAGGAGGGGCATTTGAAGAGAGGAGGTTGGACCTCCTCTCCTTCCTAATCCAAAATACTCTCCTTCCCCATAATCCTTTTCTCTTAAAGGGGAATAAATATTGAATCTACAACTGAAGAGCCCAGGTCAGGAGTAGGAGCCCCTCACAAGAACAAAGGGTGATCCATGAGAGAAGCATCAGAAGCAACTGCTGAAGGTTCTGGGGAAGCTTCAATGAGCAGGAGACTTCTGGCCAGATGATGAGGGGAGGAGTAGGGGTTTTCCAGCCAGGCAGTCATGGGAGGGACATTCAAGTCACAGGATATCATCTGGGTGAGGGCTTGAGGGGAGGTTGGTGGGAGGTAGAGACAGAGGGTGGGCCGAGGGTCCAGGGACTGTGGCACAGGGGGTTATTCTGAGGCAAGAAGTGAATTCACATAAAGTAGTGTCTACTTATAATTTCGACCATTGAAAGTCAGTATTGAAAAGAATTTCGGAAGGAAAGAAACCAAAATGTTGGTAATGCTTATCTCTGGTGATAGTTTTGTCCTTTGTTATATTTTTCTGTGCATTCCATTTGTCAGTGAGTATGGGCTAGTTTACTTTTTAATTTTTAAACAGCTTCGTTGAGGTATAACTCACATACTATATAATTGATTCACAGAGTTATTCAGTCATCACTGCGATCACATTGAGAACATTTTCATTAATCCTCGAAGAAGCCCTATGCCTGTTAGTACTCATTCTCCATTTTCTATGTCCACCCCCACTCCTGCTTCCTGTCTCTATAAATCTGTCTCTTGTGGAAATTTCATGAAAATGGAGTCATACAATATGTGGTCTTTTGTGACAGGCTTTTCTTTCTTGAAATCATGTTTTCAAGGCTCATCCATGCTGTAACCTGTGTTGGTGTTCCTGTTCTTTTTATGACCAAGTAATATTCCATTGTAGCGGAGTAACACATTTTCATTATCCATCATTAGTTTTAGTGGACATTTAGATTATTTCTACAATCTACCTATTATGAATAATGATTTTATGAAATTTCATTTGCAAGTCTTTATGTGAACAGAAGTTTTCAGTGGTCTTGGATATATATACCTAAGAGTAGAATTGCTGGGTCATATAGTAACTCTGTATTTATATATATTGTTTTCCAGAGCAGCTCTACCACTTTCCCCATTTCTATGGGGGAATGCATGAGTGTTCCAGTTTCTCCTTACCTACTTTTATACTTACTGTTATTTTTTTATTTTTTAAATTTTAGCCATCCTGGTGAGTATGGAGTAGTGTCTCATTGTGGTTTCAATTTGCATTTCCCTAATTACTAATAATATTGAATACCTTTTTATGAGTGTATTGGCCATTTGTATATGTTCTTTGAAGAAATGTCTATTCGAATCCATTGTCCTTTTTTAAAAAGTTGGGTCATTTGTCTTTCTATTATCGAATTATAAGAGTTCTTTATAGATTACGGAGCTAACACCCTTTTTAAACATGTGGTTTGCAAATATTTTCTCACATTCTGTGAGTTGTCTTTTTACGTTCTTGACAATGTCCTTTGAAGCACAAAAGTTTTTTTATTTTTATGAAGTTTAATTTGTCCGTTTTTCTTTAGTTGCTTGTTCTTTAGGTACTTGGCCTAATCTTGGATTGCAAAGATTCATCCCTATGTTTTCTTCTTAGAGTTATAGTTTTGGTTCTTACATTTTGGTCTTTGATCTGTTTTTGAGTTAATTTTTATATGTGATATAAGATTCCAACTTTATTCTTTGCATGTGGGTATCCAGTTTTCCTGGCACCATTTGTGGAAAAGATTATTTTTCCCCCATTAAATTACTTGGCATGCTTGTTAAAAATCATTTGTCCTTAAGGTACGGATTTATTTCTGGACTCTCAGGTGTATTCCACTGATACATATTTCTGTCTTTATGCCAGCACTTTATTCCACACAGATTTGATTACTGTAGCTTTGTAGTAAGTTTTGAAGTTGTAAAGTGTGAGTCCTTTACTTTTGTTCTTTTTAGGTATTATTTTGGCTCTTCTGAGTCCCTTGAATTATTATATGAATTTTAAGATCAACCTGTCAGTTTCACCAAAGAAGCCTACTGGGATTTTGATAGAGATTGCATTGAATCTGTAGATCAATTTGAGGGCTTTATTTTGAAAGAAGAAAGTGGTCTTGAAGTGAGACAATAGGTATAGAAGAGAGAATGGGTGAAGGTGTCAAAGCCAGGCAGATGGCAGTTCATGTGTGATTTTTCAGCACTGACTTGCTTTGTGATCTTGGGCAAATCATGTATTCTTTAAGCCTCAGATTCCTCATCTGAAAACAGACCTAAGGAAGCTCACTTCAAAGGTGTTTTGAGAATTACATTAGCTTATTTGTGCAGGATGACAGTGCTTGGCATATAACTGAAGTTTCCATCCATTTCCTAGTCTACTGGAATTCACTCAGTTAACAGGAGGGAAAGTACCAGGTTAGAAAAATGTGAAGGCTGGAAAAAACCTCAGTGATTAAATTAGCACATTGAAATGTCATCATCTGTGACCTCAGTCTTTCCTTTGCCCCTAGAACATTTTTCTCCTTATACCTTTGTCAAAATTGAACCCACCCTCATAGTCCAATTGGCGGTAATCTCTTTTCTGAAGACACCCAACACGTTTTCTTCTGAAACAACATCTAATTCTGTTTGCCAGTTTTCTGCAGATTTGGGTGTGAACCTAGACTCTATTTCTGAATAATAAACCAATAACAGCAGGATTTAGCCATGCCTTCCTTGAAATATCAACGTGACAGGGCTGGATAAAACATGGCTGCGTTCATGTTTAGACACTGCATGTGTGTGTGTGTGTGTGTGTGTGTGTGTGTGTGTGTTGAGGGCATCATTTCCCTGCACTCTTACCTCCACGCTCTCTAAGCACATGCTCCCCACCTCAAGCTCAGCAAGACTCTGCTAACTGTGAAATGGGTAAGGACAGAGGGGAGTTGACCCTTGAAGACTACTGAAGGTTATAGAGGTTTCTTCTGCCTTGTCTTCTGCTCACTTCCTCACACACGCCTGACACAACTGGCGGGGAGCCAGCACCTTCTCCAGCAGGGAAGAGTTTCTTTTAATTTTGCCAGTTGGACAGATGGAATATAGTATCATGTCTTAATTTGTACTTCTTTCATTACTGCTGGCATTTTTTAAAAATCTATTTATTAGCCATTTGTACTTCTTTTTTGGTTACCCTTTCCAGCTTAAGTATTTCACCATTTGGATTTGAACTGATATAGAATAGACTGGGAACTAGTAGGAGATGCAGTTCAACAGCTTATCGGGGGTGATAAGTCAGAAGTTTGGACTGGCTCATTGTGGGGATGTGTGGGTGTGTGAGGTGCCTGAGAGACCTAGAGCATCACCACTGACTTCTTTCAGTGCCACTCGAAGTCATGATGGCATTTATGCCATGCAGTCCCTATTAAATGCAGATTTTTGGCATTGTAGCCTTCTGCGTAGAACTATGGCTGAGATCTGTTTCTCTTAATTCTTTCATTTAAGCCTTCTCGCTGACTTCAGATGTTGGCACCTCTGTCAAAACGTCTCTTATGTGTGCACAGGCTTCTGATCACTTCCCTTGGAAAAACAGAATTGAACATTACACGCCCCTGTTGGGGTGAGAAACTGATTTTTTATATCTGTTGCCAGTTGCCAGTTAATTACCTAAATGTTTGATGATGGCTAGAAGCTGGGCTGGGGCTGGAGACAGAAAGAAGAGGGGACTTCCTGTGCTCACTTGCCACAGAGAGTTCCCAATGCCTGGAATGTGCTACTGGAGTAGGATGCTCAGAATAAAAACACTAGGCTCTGCTGTTAGGTCCAAGGTGACCTGAGAAGTAAGCACCTTTTCCTTGCTCAGAACCCAAAAGGAAGACTTTCTGGATGGCTTCACAGAGTTGAAGATATTTGGAGAGAAAGTGGATGGAAAAAGGTTGACCTGCTCTGGAAGTAGGGGACAGTCAGGGCAAAGGCCTGATACCACTAAAGAGCTTGACCTGTGGGAAGTAGCAGGTGATTGAGATGACTAGGGCTCTAGGGTTCTGGGTGCGGCAGGTGGGGATGAATGATGAGGATGAAAAGTGGGTCCTGGCTGATTGGGGGAGGCCTGTGGGCCATCTTCTATAGGTAAAGGCGATGTAAGGGTGCGACAGCATCAGTTAGAGAGCTCAGGAGAGGGAATCTGCTGCTACTGTCTGTTGATGGGCTGAAGGATTAAGTGACAGGGGGTAGAGGGATGACTCTGGCTTCTGGTTTGGGAGCCTGGCTGGATGGTGGTGTCAGGAACTGAGACAGGGGTTGTAAGTAACGAGCTCAGAATGGAACATGTTGAAATGTTACAATCGAAGGGCCTGTGGTACCTGTGAGAAGGTGGGAGTTTGGGGAATCCTGTGTGTGGAACAAGGAGAACCAAGGAGAGAGACAGAGGTTAGAGGAAATTCACTCCAGATCTCCTGGAAGCTTGAAGAGGAGGAGGTACTCCCTAGGAAGAAGGCAACAGTGATACTGTGAAATGCTACAGAGAGGTTGGGCAAGATCAGTGTTAAGATGGATTTGGCAATGTAGCGTTCATCTAAGGGCATGGCCTTTCAGTTGAGGTGAACCTAGGTTTAAATCCAGGTTCCAGCACTTAGTGTCCCAGGATCTTACAGATGGCAGTTAACCTGAACCTCAGCTTCTGCATCTATAAAATGGGGAGAGAATAGTAGTAGCCACTTTATAGAGTTGTTGCAAGTATCAGGTGAATTATTGCAGGTAAGGTAGTTGGCACAGATCCTGGCACATTCTGAACAGGCAATAAATATTACTATTATAGTGACGGTGGATAAAAATGGTAATATCTTTACAAACTTTGGTAAGAATTACGTGAGAATATGTGTGAATGTCTTGTCTATTGTTCAGTCTTAGGTGTGTGGGTGTGATATGATTTATAATAAGAAATGTACCTTTAGACTTCATCCCCTTTCCTAGAACAGATCCCCTAAAATCCTTGGAATTTCCTAAGTAATGAGAACCATAAAGTTGTCTTTTGTTATGTTGATGAGGTGACTTTTGGAAAGCACCTTTGGATGGGGCCTGGTTGCCATGGAAACCAACCTAGTGATTAGAGGGTTGGAAATTTCAGTCCCATCCCCCAACCTCTGAGTATGGAAGAGAGCCTGGAGATTGGGTTCAATAGCCTATGTAATAAGGTCTCCATCAAAACCCAAAAGGACAAGGTTTGGAGAGCTTCTGGGCTGGTGAACACATGGGGATTCAGGAAGAGCTACATGCTTGGAGAGGGCATGGAAGCTTCACACCCTTTCCCCATATACTGCTCTATGCATCTCTTCCATCTGGCTGTTCCTGAGTTATATCCTTTTATAGTAAACCAGTAATCTAGTAAGCAAAGTGTTTCTCTGAGTTCTGTGTGCAGCTCTGGCAAATTCATCAAACCCATGGAGGGAGCTGTTGGAAACTTTGATGTATAGCCAGTTGGTCAGAAGTACAGATGACAACCTGGGATTGGTGATTTGTGTATGAAGTTGGGGCTGGTGGCAATCTTGTGGGACTGAACCCTTAACCTGTGGGACCTGATTTTATCTCCAGAAAGGTAGTGTCAGGATTGAGTTGAATTGTAGGACACCCAGCTGGTGTTGGAGCACCCCCAGACTGGGATTTCAGGTGTGGGAACCCCCTCACACAGACACACACAGAGACACACAGTGTAACTGGGAGCAGAATGCTTAGTGAGGGTGAGGGCTTTTGCTAGGGAGAAGGCACGAGCTGGGATTGGGCCAGGAGGTAGTGTGGTGTGTGGGTGAGAGGCACCTGGAGTCTGGACCAAGACTGAGTATTAGATTCAAGTTTAATGCAGGTGGGTTTCATCTAAGGGGTCTGAGAATACTTTGAGACTGTAGTGATAGTATTAGGTGGGAGTTGCGTTGTTATTGTTTTTTTTTAATTGGGTGTCTGAAACATAAATCTAGGCAAGGCTAGGGTAAGAGGGTCCAAAGAATGAGACTTCTGGCAGATTTGGGCAGTGTAGGCTCAAATGGGGAGTGCTTGCTTTATGGGAAATTGCAGCTCAGTGGTCTTATGGAAATCAAGAGCCGGTTCCACCCTGCAGTGCACAGGTATGCGGGCTAGAGACTCTTTGTAGCACTGCTAGTTCATAGGCAGGGCTCTGCATGTTCCCAGGTATGACTCTCACTGGCTCAAGACCAAGGCCTGGAGTGCTGAGCCTGTAGGAGACAGGGTACATTTTGGGCAGCTGGGGATCATTGTTTGCTGACTGATGCTGTGAAAATGCCCAGACTGGGATTTCAGGTCAAGAAGATGTTCCTGCTTTGAAAGCCCCTTGATGTTAAATACATTGCAATGTTAGATTAAATATTTCAAAAATAACTTTAACGTAACCACATTCAACAAGAAATAGCTCTAAGATGGCGGTTGAGATTACAGACTTTCTGGGCTCTTGGATGTGGGAATGGGCAGAGGGGTTTGAAATATGGCTGCTGTGAGATGACAGGGACTAAAAGTTCTGGGCTCATACCTGGGAGCAGGATCCTAGCTCACTGGGAGAAACTGAAGGGCTTACTGCCAGCTCTTCACAAGGGGTTGCTGGAAGAAACTTCAATTACTGTTTGGAGATGACGCAATTTCTAGAGCTGAATGCCCAGGTGAGGGGAAGGGCGGAAGAAACTATACCACTGGATCTCAACTAACCACTGCTGGCCAACTGATTAGATCTGTGATATTCCCAAGATCACCTCAGAATAAGAACCCTGAGTCAACATAATTGGATCTGACTCTGGGCTAGGAGTCTTACGGGAGGAAACCGAACAACTCCCAGATTGAGAGGGATGAGAGGAAAGAGAGGGAACTTGCTAACTACAGTTCTAAACACATGAAGAAAACGAATGCTGAGAATGACAGCCAACAAGCTCAACCGTCAGTAGACCTCACTCCCATTGAAAGTGAATAACAGAGCAAACTGATAATGACTTTAAAATGAGTATGTTTGAGGTTATCAAAGGTGATACAAAGAAAGGAATAACACCTAAAGAGCAAGAAAATATGAAACAAAATCAGGCAGGTAGAAATCAAGAATGGGTGTATGGGAAAATGAATGAATTTGACTCTGGAAATGAAAACTCAAGTACTGGAATAAAAATACATTCAGGAGATGAGATCAACTCTGGACTCACTTTGAGCACCAGTGATTTGGGAGATAACACTAGGAAGTTCACTTTGTGTTTCAAAGAAATAAAGAGATAGAAAATAGGAAAGAAAACTTAAGAGTCATGGAAGATAGACAGTTTCCATTGGGCTTCCAGAAATAGAGAATTGAAGGAATGGGAGAGAGCAGTTTTCAAAAAAATAAAATCTGAGAAGATTCTGAAATTGAAAAAAAGACACAAGCCCTCAAATGAGAAGCACATACTGAACACCGAACACAGATAAAGCCCTAGCACAATGCCTGGCAAACCAGTGGTAGCTGTGCAGTAGATATTGGTTCCTTTTCTTTCCTTCCCTCCCTCCCTCTGTCCATTTGTACTTCATTCTGTTCTTTCTTCCTTCCTCTTTCTGAAACCAATTGCTGAACATGTGGTATGAGTGTGGCATTGTGCTGAGCTTTGGACAAACAGAAAACTGTAATACATTCCCCCTGACAAACAGCTGAGAGTTTGGTAGAGAAGACGGATATGTAAATAAGTATAAATGTAAACAAGTATAGTTACAAGGACTGTGAGAGAAATCTATATAGAACATGGAAGGTACAAAAAGGAAGGAAAGTTCCTGGGTGTGTGGAAGGGGAGGCTTGATAGAGTAGGTGATCGTTCCATAGCGTCATGAAAGGTGACAAGCAAAGGAGAGGGAACAGAGGGACAAAGGCACAGAGGTCCATGCTTCTGCACTTGAGGAAAACCTTCGGCAGCTTATTGTGGTTGGAGGGGATGTGTGTATTTTTCCTTTTTTCACCCCATTTATTATGAACTCCCCGAAGGTAGACTCTTTGGGGGTGGTACTTTCCCAGAGCATATCTAGTAAGGTCTTTGACCAGCTGACCTTGAAAGTGTCCTGCTGATTGACCTGCATAGATGTAAGACTCTTTTGGTGGATGTATTTTGTCACCAAATTTTGGGAGAGCTGCGGCCTTGTACTTGTGTTATTCACATTCAGGTAGTCCTTAAACCTGATTCCCTTGGAGTACTTGCTCCAACAGCGCCAGGGAGGTGCTGATCTGGAGAGAGGCTGATCTGTCCTCGCAGGTCCTTGGCTGATTCACTGGGGGAGAGTTTCTTAGCTTCTCTGTTCTTTCATCTGTCACTGAGGAATGACACTGCCTGCCACCTCTATGTTTCACAGATACGTTGTTATCAGGAACATTGGCAACACTCTTTGATATACAGAGATGAAAGATGCTGGATTAATTCAAAGCTTTATTTGTTGTTTTTCACTATTATTACTAGTTAAATTGCTGAACACACTTTTGACAGTCTTGTCAGAAGCTCTCCCATATGTCCTCTCCCGGGAAGAGTAAACATTGCCTTTAGAGGCTTGACTACTATTTTTTTTCTTTCTTGGCAGTGAAAAATGACTTCAAATCACAGTATTTAGGATGATGATATTTTTGATGTACTTTCTCCTCTTTCAAGCTCTTTCTCTACTCCCTCTTCCTGAGTAAAAATGAAAGGGCAGAGGAAAATTTGGATGTTAGCCTAGCCTTGGCCTCCAGAGCCATCTAGGGGTCAGGGTGAGGAGGCTGTCATTTGAGGGGCCATGAAGAGGGGTCGCTATTCAGAACGAAAGACTTCCTGGATGTTTAGTTTCTTGGTGGGTCTTTGGAAGGGCTGTACAAGGCTCTGGTCTGCATGTCTGGCAGTTATTGTCTCCTGAGACACCGCTGAACACAGATCTGCCTTCTTTCCTAAATCACAAGGTTCTCAAAGGCCTGGATTTTGTGCAACCTTCTGGGTCCTCCGGGTAGAAAATAATTTTTTGAAGCTAATAGAGTTTAAGGTTTTAGGGTCCTTCATTACAGATCTCATCCAAGACCCTAAAAAGAAGCCCAAAAAAAGTAATCACATGTTTTTATAAAATTCACAAAATTAAGATATTTTAATAGCAATCAGTGAAGACCACAGCCTCTTTCCTTTTAGTTTCTTCTCCATCACATTTCTCTTTGTGTCCAGGTGGTGTGGAGTGACCACAGATATTTGGGATTCTGCAAAAGGAAAGTTGGCTGGAAATATGCCAGTTTGACTGCAGTTTGCAAAGATCACTGGGAACATATCAGTAGTAAAATAAGTAAGAGTTTACAGATTCCCAAGTTGGACCCATGTGAAGAATACTTTCCTTTGTCACCTTCATTTATTAAAGAACTAGGAGAGAATTCAGAGGAAGATTCAGAGACCATGAAAAGAAAGCAGTAAGATACATGATGGAATCAATACAAATTCATCATTTTCTGATGTCAGAATTGTCATAAAAAATTTCAGATTCTATTAAAAGGAGAAAATCTATAAGAAAAAGAGATATATTTTGGAGTTTACTGACATTTAGGGCCAGATATTTCTTATCTGTAGCTATCCTGGGCATTGTGGAATGTTTGGGAGCATACTTGGCCTCTACTTACTGGGTGTCCTTACTCCCTCCCCAGTTGTGACAACTGAAAAGTCTGCATACTAAACCACATATGCCCTGGGGGAAAAGTAGCCCTTTCTGAGTCCCACTGACATAACAGTGAAGGGAGTGGAGGAGAAAGAAGCTGACCTAAGTAATTCTGGAAATTTGGGTTTTGGCTTGATACTGTAAGGCTAAAGATGGAAAGAACTGCACACACACACTTTTCCTACAGAGATATGGGCTAACGATTCTGAAACTGCTTTCTATGTATACTAGGTTGAACAAATAAGAAAATGTATTGTAGATAACAAGAGCCAGGTTTTTCACTGTGAGAAAATCAAGTTACAGATAAAGAAAGAGGAAAGTGTAAAATGAGTCTTGTGTTACTGGAATGCACTCAGAATTAGTGGGAACTATTGGTGTATATAACACACACAGATAGGTATAAAAATAAATACAGATGTATGTGCTTGTGTGGGCTAATGTACAGGCAAAAACATTCTCTTGTCCACTAAGAGGGCCTGGAAGCAGCGAAACATCTGGAGCAATAAGCACACCTAGCATCCACATCTTGGTTTCTAAATACTACTCTCCACCAAAAGGTAAGTGACTGATTACAGGGCTGGTATAGAGAGAAGACAGGATGAGCACAGAATATCTTATGGTTTCAGAAAGTAAAGAAGTTCTTAAAAAAGGGGGAAGGGTACATATTGAAGGACACAGGAATCAATCTGAAATAATTCTTAATGGTTAAAACTAGAAGAATTTGAGCAACAAAGTCAACTAGGATAGTATTAGATTATAACTCAAAGAATAAGTAGCCATGAGTCTATATTCATATGAAAAGTAGCTGCTAAATGAATAAATGTGGTGGAAGGGACCTATGAAAGAGTCCCATTTAATAAATGTCAAAAGTATGAGAGAAATAGGAAATCACCATTAAAACCATAGTATTACCTCAAAAATAGTCACTAAGCAAGCTCCACTAATAGATGATAAAATTAGAAGATGAAGGTCTAAGGCAAACCAGGAGTTTTGCATAATCTTAAAATATCTCCTTCCAAGCATTTATTAAATAAAAATCGGGAAATAGTAACTTTCTAGTGGAGAAACGTGGAGATGCCTCCTTTGCCAAGTGATCAAGGTTAATACCAGCAGTAAGAGGAGAGCAACGTCCTGTGCCCTGATGTTATGCTCTGAGACACATGCCATCTGTGGAATTCTTTCTAATAACCCATAAGCTCAATTTAATCTTAAGAAAACACCAGGAAATTCAAACTGAGGGAACTTCTGCAAGGCATCTGACCGGTGTTCTTCAAGAAGGCCAGGATATGAAAGACAAAGAAAGGCTGAGGAACTGTTACAGGCTGGAGGAGACTAAGGGGACACAACAACTAAATGCAGTGTGGATTGACTCCTGGAATAGAGAAAGGACTTAGATGGAAAAAGTAAAGTCTGTAGTTTTGTTCATAGGATTATACCAATGTTAATTTCAGACATTTGATGATGGTGCTACAGCTATGTAACATGTTAACATTAGGGGAAGCTGGGTGTACTCTTTGTACTACTTTTATATCGCTTCTGTGAGTCTAAAATTATCTCAAAAAAAAAAAATTCAATTAACCACACCAGAGGAAAGACTGAATTATCTTTCTAATTTTTAGATAGGAAATATTATAAAATAATTGCTACATGAAACAGAGTATGCCGTTAAAAATGTAGGAAAAATACCCCATTTTAGAGGTGTATAGAGCAGTTAAGTAAACAAAACATTTTTATATTTGTCAACTTCTTATATTTGTAATTTGTGATGATTTGTTTTATATATTTATTTTTGTACTTAAATTTGTATTCTTAATCTTGTAATCAGAGTCAGACCCAAGGGGATGTCTGTTACACAAGTTGATTTCCTGTCCTGTTCTTTCCACCTCTCCTGGCCTGTTGGCTTTGCAGGTGATTGCTTTCTCCACAAGTTTGCCCCATTCTCCTCTACGTATTGGTGAGGCTAGAAACCGTCTTGCTCCCTCCAGCCATGATTTTAACACACTCATGGTGTGTCTGCATAATAGACCCACTGGTTAAATAAAGTTCTTGGAATCCTGCTGACATAAGACTCTGATCCTAATTTTCTGGCTGTCCATCCAGTTGCATTTAACACCTCTTTTCTGTGTTTTATTCTCATTGGAGCTTCATTATTTGGGGTCTCCAATGATGAGGAAATATATATGTTTTTTCTTTCATTTTTTTAGGTTATTATTTTCTGTCCTAAAAAATTTTTTTTCTCTTTGAATTGAAAGAAAAAGAATTCTTTCCAAGACGTTTTAACCCTAACCATGACCATTATAAATATTTTGATAGATCTCCTTCTTGTCGTTTTCTTATGCATAGGGATGTGCATATGTATATTTTGAAATACAATGGTACTAATGCTATATGTACCATTTGTTTCCTGCTGACAGCACAATGTAAATATTTTCTCACAATGATTTATCTTGTCTTTACATACATTATGTTAGTGACAGTACAGTCTTCTGTCCAATGACTGTTTTAATTTATGTAACCATTTCTGAATCAACAGATGCAGGCATATTTGCATACCTGTGTGTGTCTGTATGTGTGACTTTTATAACGTGAACTCGGGTATGGCTACTAGAAAACCCCAGATAGGTCTAAGCAGTTGAGGGAAAGGCAGGGTCTCTGCTAGGTCCCTAGAGTCATACCTCAGAGGCTGTGAAAAGTAAGGCAGACAGTGTCACTAGAAACACAAGTTTGGGTTCTAGGCATGGTCTGGAGTTCAACTTTTTGGTTGAGCTAAAATGGTTTTTCTACTTCCAGGATGAGCACCTAAGAGGATGTTTATTAAGCACCAGGAGAAATGAAAATTAATGCAAATGTCTATTAGCCACTAAAGCCCAAGGAAGGGCAGAATGAGACATTGCAGCAGAGAGGAAATGCAATCCATAATAATGGAGCAAACAGCATGTGTGGAGACTTCCAATGAAGACAGAGACTTGCAATGTAATTAAATCAAGTCCTTGGACAGCTGAGAAGCAGGCCCGTTAATGTGCTGAATCCCACTCTGCAGCAGAGGAGGCTGAAGATGCATTAGGGATTAGAGCCTTAGCTTCCAGTGTCTGCAGAAGCCCCACCAAACCTGTAGTGTAGTATCTCAAAGAGAATGAGTGTGCTGATTAGTAACATGAGTAATACGGAGGGCTCAGATGCTGTAGATTTGCCTAAGGTAATTTGCCTAAAGAATGCAGACAGTCATTTATGTATTTGCAAAAACCAAGAAGATTTTACCAAGGGAGGGGTGTTATTTAGTTAAAACAACTTTGGACAGTCTGCCTCCTAAACAGTCCTTATGCTTTGAAGGGTATTGGTGACATTCAAAAGTCCAGAAGTGCTTGGCCTGGAAAGAATGATGGGAACTTAAGACACATCCTCCCAGGAACTCTGTAAAAGCCAGCTAAGTGTTTCGAAGCAAGCTGGCATTAGAGATAGTCAGCAAACTACCAGAGGAACCCCAAGGATTACAGGGGCTGCCACTCAGCTCAAAGAAAGGGCTTCGTATCAGAAACCCCAGCTCTTGCCATATATGCCATCTTGATGCCCATGATTTCCCACAGATGTTTCTAAACAAAGCAAAAATGCTATTCTACACATGTCCATAGACCCTGCCAAACAGAGAGTCAGGATTCTCTCAGGGGCCTGCTCAACTGCTTAATGGAGAAAGGAAAATGAAAGAGGGGAAATTGTTCTTTTGGTGCAGAATAGAGGGGACCGAGGTGATTCCCGACGCCACGTCGGCATCTGACAGGATGAGAGTTATTTCTGAGCCAAATGTAGAGAGGATGTCATGCCCTTTTTAAAGTGACTTTTTTTTTCACCCAGTGGAGGCAAAATCATTATGTGGATTTATTTCCAATAAGGCAGTGGTTTTCAGAAGGGAAAGGTAATAAATTCTAGAGACTAAAATCAGAAAACAGCTTTGAATTCTGTTTCCTACCACTCTTAGAATGATGTGCCATACTTTGGAACTAAGGTTTGCTAAAAAACAAAAATTCACCTGAGTAAATGTAAAGAATCATGATCCCATCTGGCAGATAGAAAGGAGCTCTGAGGAGCTGTGCAAAATAGGTGACTTTTATCAGCAGGAGGAGGCAAGGTAAGGAAGTTTTTTCTAGCAGAGAGCGGATTGTTTCAGGCAAGATCACCCACCTAGGGGGGTCTGTCCAGTGGATTACGTCACTAATGTTGACCAGGAAATCCAGACTGACTGGCTAAGATTCCATTTCTGGGAGAGGCTGAAACCGTGGTTTGGTTAGGTATTAAGCCTCAGTTAGGTGGCATGGGCTCAGCGCAAGTGATTCCATTTGGGGCCTGCTTTCTCTTTTTTAACAGGTTCTTTGTGATCTGGGCATTTTCTAGCTTCAATTTCCATTATGTTTCTGCTACGATTATGCTACAGCTAAGTAACCTTGCGGTTTCTAGAACGTATCAGACTCTGTCAGTCCTCTAAGTCCTGAAATGTTGATGAAATGGATGCTTTTCTCTGTCGTATATACTTTGCCTTGGAAATCTTCCATGCATCCTTTGAGATCCAACTTGACATTTTTCCTCTCAGGGAATCCCTGTATCAGACCAGACTCCAAAAGGAAGCAGGCAGTGTACTCACATTAGGGTGATTCCAAGAGGGTTTAACAAAGTTACTAATAGAAGGTGTAGACCTATTAACATCCCTAAGTCCAAAGGGGTGAGAAAAGAGAGGAATTATTAGAATCCAAAATCAGAAGGACAGAATTGTGCATGAAAGGCCAGCTTGAGAAAAATCAGGCCCGTTTCATCAAATAAATACTCTGGGTGCTCTTTTCTTCCTCTGATCTCCTATTGGATCTCCCTATTAGCTATACCCAACCAGAAGCCAGAGCTATGGGAGTCTTGTGAGCCAAATGGATCAGCCCGAGGGTAGAGAACTGAGTAGCCAGAAAAGAAAAGAGAGTGTATCTAGAGGAGATATAAAAATATTCCGTTCAGCCCATGCCTTTTGTCCTGCAGAATCCATTGCTGTTCTTCGTGTGAGAAGTTCATATTCTCCAAATAGCAAATGCAGAGATTCCAGCAATTCAGCTTTACTCATATGGGAAACCTAACCTACTAATCACTACTGATGTTCTTTATATAAAAAGTATTTGGAGGAGTAGGGGAGAAACTAAATAATTAAGTAACATAAAACATAGCTATATAGTCCTTTATTCTATAGCTTATCTGGAGGCCCATGTGGATAAACACAGCTGTTTTCTCTTATCCAATTCCATGTTCTCCTTTCTTTTGCCAGACCCATAGGTTGTATGGGATTCCTTCTTATTGCTAAGGATTCTGAAATCTGTATTCCCATAAGATTAGAAGTCTTAACTAACTTGATTTTATTGTGTCCTCTTGATCAAGGCCACTGGGCTGGGGAGTAGAGAAAGGAACTCTGGTAAATACTTTGGATTTCAAACCTAGTGCTTGTTTTTATTGAGTATCAGCAATCCACTTCCCACCCAGCAATGACTCATGCACATGCATACCTGCCTTTGGAATAACGCCTTTAAATTCCTTTTTGTTCAGTAGTATGAGAAGCCCAAAGTGGTTAGGGTGAATCTCAGCTTTCATTTCACTGGAACCCTTACTTACAAACCCATTGAGCCCAAAGCTATGGGAATGGGAAACAAAAATTCTCTAAATAATAAGAAAACTACTCACATTTCTATTACTAGTTTCTTGAGCCCAGCATCCTGACTGGGAAAGATGAATTCCTGTAGAGGCTGCTGGTTTAGGGTGTGTTTTGCATCCTGCAGGAAAGTAGCCTAACCTCATGAGGTGTTTCTCTACCTGGTACTTAACTAAACCCTTAAGCTCTCCCACTGTTTTATCAGGCCAGCTGCATCCGAGTATAGGTATAGTTAGTTCCTCAGTGTGACCCATGGTCTGAATCTTATTGAATATGTACCCTGGTAGGAAGGAACATTGTATTAGGTACCACAGTCTTGGATAAGGTACTCTGTAAGTCTATCAGTAGTGGCTTTAGCAGACATAGTTTGGATAGGAATGGCAAACACACCTGAAATGTGCATCTAATTCTGTGAATACAAAGCATTGATCACTCCACGATTAGAAAGATCTAATGTAGTCAGCTTGCCACCTCGTATCTGGCTGGTCTCTGCAGGGACTGGTGCCACTCAGCACTGGTCTCCATTGATGGCATGTTGGACACTTAATATTGGAAGTAATCAGATCAACTTTGATGAATGTAAGACCATGCTGCTTAAAATATGAATAGCCCTCATCCAGACAAATACAGCCACTTTACATGAGCAGGCATTGTACCCATTAAGCTGGTGTCAGAAGATTGTGGAAAGTGACTGCTTGACACCCACTGGACTGATCATCTTGTCTACCTTACTGTTGAGAATTGACTCTACTGTGAATGCCTCTAGTGGGTGTTTAAATGGACAGGTGTCTTCACATTCTTTACCCATTCTGAGAAATTTGTCCCCTTACTTCTCTTTCAGTCTTTCTGTCCTTACTTCCTTAATTTCACCAGCTAGCCACTTCCCATGAGATAGGGTAGAACTTTAGGCCATTTTTCCCTCTACATATCATTTATTTATTTATTTATTTATTTATTTATTTATTTTTAACATGTTACTGTTGTTAACCTGGGCATAGAGATAGATTCAGGACATGAACTTGGATGGGAAATAATTAAATCCTGATTTTCACAAACATCTAACTGAAATTTAGAATTTCATTTATGAATTGTAGTTAACAACCTACATTAGTGCTAGGAGTACCTGTGATTCTGTCATGAATAGAAATTGCATAGTCTTTAATAGCGTAGTAGAGTTGTTTGGGGATATCTTGAAATATCTGTGCATCACTACTTTGAAAATAGAGTGGTTTTTAGACACATTTCTGGAAGAAATATGGTTTCAGTCATCCTATATATGTATGTATATTTATGCAAGGGTATACTTCGGTAATCCAGATACCTATGATGCTTTTCGGTATTCCCTGTCTACATCTGTTTGTTGATAAATTTGTGAAAATAGTTCACTGGCTTTGAGAGTTTTCTAAGAGTTTGAAAAACTGGATGGAGGGTTCAATGAGAATTCTTAATTCTGTATAGGATATTTCCAAATTTAGATTTGCCAAACAAAAGAGGAGAGAAAAGCCATATATACTAGCCAAAAACGGGCTGCTTTGTGGACTGGAGCAGAAGGAAAAAGCTGATAGCAACACTCGTTAAATGGTGACATCTGATCTAGAGTAGTTGATTTAAAAAAATTCATTCTGAAGTCTGTCACTTAGAATTGGCAGTTTTGCCATTCTCCCTTAGTAAATGGCTGCATGTAAACAGACATTTGTCATGCTAGTTTTTTTGAAAGTAGGCTCCATGCCCAACATGGGGCTTGAACTCACAACCCTGAGATCAACATTTTTCACTGTAGCCAGATCCTTGCTTTTGCTCCTTGTGTGGAGGCTGATGTCCTTTTAAAAGTTCTTATTTTGTGAGTCCCTCTTGGAAACTACGAAACACTTTAGTATTTTGGAGATGGTAAAAAGTTTTTTTTTTTCCTCAAACAAAACTTTGCCTAGAAATAAAAGCTTCAGACTCTGCACAGATGGTGCTTCTACAATACTTGGTGATGCATCTGCTTTTGGTATATAGTGAAACTGGAAGCTCCTTACATTTGTGTCACTTAATTTCTTTCTCATCCAGACATGTATTTACATTAGGTTTAGATTCCTTCAACAATTCTGGAAGTTTGGTAAATGCCATAAAGTCATTGACTTTATCAGGAGCGGGTCTCCACATCATAGTATTTAAAGACTTTGTCAAGAAATAGGAGTAGAATACAAGGAGCTTTTCTACCACACAGAGGGCCTTTGGCAAGACAACCTACTAGGCCCTATTAACACACACTAAGGGCAGAATTTTATTTTTTCTTAAAGAAAATCTACTCTTACACCTTCTGAAAGAATTTTATCCATGAGTTGGCATATCTTGTAGATATTTTAAACCATGTGAATAAGATAATAAATCTTTCAATTCAGGTTCTTGAAGTTACCTTTATGGATGCTACTGAAAAGTTAAAAAACTTTTCCTGCCTTAACTACTGATATGGAAGGAGAAAGTAGAGGCCAACACTCTTACAGACTTTCCAATTGCTAGAGGAGGAGCTTTTCCAAGGTGGAGTTAAGATACAAAATTCTGTCAGTTTCTGAAAAGATAAATCAGAAAACACGTGGAAACTCTTCAGAAGTTTTTCAAAATTTATCTCTATCTTGATGGCATTAAAGTTGAATTATGGACTCTCAGTCCCTCTCTGATATAAACTATACTGAAGATGTGGACTGAGTAAGCCAAAGAACATGTTGGTTTTAGGTCAAAGGACTTACCACAATTGGAGTTTAAAACTAGCCTTGAAAATGTTTGCTGTTCCTTAAGAGAACCCATCTTGATCTTATGAAGTGAGCTATGGAAACTTAAATTCTGCTTGTAACATTATATCTTTGTGAACAAGAATTTTTTTTTTTTAAAGATTTTATTTATTTATTTGACAGAGAACACAAGTAGGCAGAGAGGCAGGCAGAGAGAGAGAGAGAGAGAAGCAGGCTCTGCACTGAGCAGAGAGCCCGATGCGGGGCTCGATCCCAGGACCCTGGGATCACGACCTGGGCTGAAGGCAGAGGCTTTAACCGGCTGAGCCACCCAGGCGCCCTGTGAACAAGAATTTTTAACATTTGTAATCATTGAAACAAAATGTCAAAATTATTTGGATGTCCTGCTTATATGTGTGTGTGCAGTGCTAGTCAGTGATCACCCTAGAGTTTAATGTTATTTTACATGCTTAACCATGGGAGACCTGACATTACATGTCTTTTTTTTTTTTTTTTTTTTAATAAAGCACCAGAGTCAGGGGTGGGGCAGAGAGAGAGAAAGAGAGAATCTTGAGCAGACTCCGCCCTGAGAAGAGAGCTCGGCACAGGGCTCTATCTCATGACCTGTAGATCATGACTGGGCCACAGTCAAGACCCAGACACTTGGGCACCTGGGTGACTCAGTGGGTTAAAGCCTCTGCCTTCAGCTCAGGTCATGATCCCAGGGTCCTGGGATCGAGTTCCACATCGCACTCTCTGCTCAGCAGGGAGCCTACTTCCCTTACTTTCTCTCTGCTTGCTTCTCTGCCTACTTGTGATCTGTCTGTCACATAAATAAATAAAATCTTAAAAAAAAAAAAAAGAGTCAGACACTTAACCGGCTGGGCTACCCAGGTACCACACATTACATGTCCTTTTTAAAAATAAGTTTACCCTTTGGATGCCTGAGTGGCATAGTTGGTTAAGCGTCAGATTCTTGGTTTCAGCTCAGGTTGTGATCTCAGGGTGGTGAGATCGAGCCCTGTGCTGAGCTCTGTGCTCAGGGTGGAGTCTGCTTAAGATTCTCAATTCTTCTGCCCCCTCCCTGCTTCAAATAAATGAATCTTTAAAAAAAAAAAAAGTTAAGCTTAACCTCAACTTAATTATATTGTGCTCTCTTGGTATTTAATGTAATACACATATATATTCCTATATTACAAATATATAACTATGCATGTATCCATAAATTCATGACATATATAAGGAAATATGTTTCTATTATATATTACATTTATTATATATAATAACAAATGCATATTTTTTATATTTAAAAGATTTTATGTACTTGTTTGACAGCCAGAGATCATAAGCAGGCAGAGAGGCAGGCAGAGAGAGAGAGAAGCAGGTTCCCTGCTGAGCAGAGAGCCTGATGCGGGGCTTGATTCCAGGACCCTGTGATCATGACCTGAGCTGAAGGCAGAGGTTTACCCACTGAGCCACCCAGGTGCCTCAAATATATATTACATTTATATTATATTTCATTATATATATTATAAATATATATTTCATTATATTTGGCATTCAGTTCCTTACTCTCTCAGCCCTCGAGGAGCCAGGTCAAGGGAAACTTTTAGTACATTCATAGAGGTCACCATACAAGGACAGGCAGCAGAGTAGAGAGGAGGGAAGGGTGATTCTGGAGCAGTCAGTGCAAGGTACCTGGAGTCTTTCTCTTCTTTTCCTCTCAGTGCTGAGTCACAGAGCCACATAGCTTATGCTTCTGTCATAGTAATGGTATTTTAATGACTTCAATTCAGCTCTGCTCAGAAAACATTTTTGAGTACCTACTAGAATCCAGGATTCATATATTATCTTGCTAAATACTTGAAAAGTGGATATTAGCATCTCCGTTTTACAGAGCAAACAAGCTTGGTCACAGTTAGGAAATGATAGAATTTGTGCAGGACCTTTCAACACTTTGGCCTACAGCATCTTTCTTTCTAATCAATTCATGCGGGTGGGGAGATGAAAGATTCAGAAGTACAGGAGAGAAGTAAAACAGGTCTGAGAACATTTGTACACAAGTGTGTTAGGTGTTGCTAGAAGCAACAGGCTTGCACAATGTTATGTTTGGACTGTAGACTATCATAAAGAATAGAAGTTCAAGTTTAAACACTTGAAGTGCATACTCTAGGCCTATAAATAACTTAAGACCTATTTATAGGGAAATTTACCAGAATAAGTGTAGCAGTTTTTCTTCTTTATGAAGGCTTAACGTATTCTTGCATGTCTGTATCCTCTTGTGTGTACCCATGAGAGATATATTCACATGAAATACGTATTACTTAGGCTTTTTCTTTTTTAACACTACTGCTGCCCTAAGTTAGCACCTTACAATTGTCCTTATCTTTGGCAGTAGCCTTCTAGCCTATTGCGCTGCGTTTCATTTCTTCGTCTTCAATAGAATGTATAGATAGTAGGATTTAGGTGCTGAAATCCTGTTCTAAATCCTTACAGTTCAGTTGATCCTTATATATGTATTAAATATTACAATTAAATATGTAAATAAATACATATACTTCAACATACTTTAATAACAAACATCAAAATTTTTTTAAAGATTTTATTTATTTGTCAGAGAGAGAGAGGGAGAGAGAGCGAGCACAGGCAGACAGAATGGCAGGCAGAGACAGAGGGAGAAGCAGGCTCCCTGCCAAGCAAGGAGTCCGATGTGGGACTCGATCCCAGGACGCTGTGATCATGACCTGAGCCAAAGGCAGCTGCTCAACCAACTGGGTCACCCAGGAGTCCCCAAACATCAAATATTTAAATATTAAAATAATTTAAATATTAAATACTTAAATATATTTAATTTTAAACAGAGGCATCTAATTATTTATTTAAATTCATTTTAATTAACAGATACTGTATTATTAGTTTCAGGAGTAGAATTTAGTAATTCATCAGTTGCATGTAACACTCAGTACTCTTTACTTCAAGTGCCTTCCTTAATGCTTATTACCCAATTATCCCATCCCAGAGAAGTCTGTCCTGTTCCTCCATGGTATACCTCTAGTTTCTCTGGCTGGTCAAAAAATTTTACCTGGAGAGCTGGAGAGCTGACTAAGTCCAGTGAGTTCAAATACCACAAAGACTTGATTTCTAAATTTTTATATCCACCTCTTTCTTAGTTTCAGACTCATTGTCTACATCATATCATCACATAGATAGATGGGCCAGGGCATCTTAAACTCAGTATGACCAGAAAGAACTCATTTTGTTTCTTTTAAAAGTTGCCTCTGAACTTTTCAACAAATAGTGCTGGAAAAATTGGGAATACGTAGATAAATAAATGAACCCATATCTCATGCCATATACAGAAATAAACCAAAAAAGGGGCGCCTGGGTGGCTCAGTGGGTTAAGCCGCTGCCTTCGGCTCAGGTCATGGTCTCGGGGTCCTGGGATCGAGTCCCGCATCGGGCTCTCTGCTTAGCAGGGAGCCTGCTTCCCTCTCTCTCTCTGCCTGCCTCTCCGTCTGCTTGTGATTTCTCTCTGTCAAATAAATAAATAAAATCTTTAAAAAAAAAAAAAAAAAGAAATAAACCAAAATGGATCATAGACCTAATATATAAAATCTGAATCTTTAAAATTTCTAGAATAGAATGTAGGATTTAAAATTTTGAAACCTTGGACAAAGCCATCATTTCTTAGCCAAGACACAAAAACCTCTAACTCTTAAAAAAAAGAAGTTTGATACATTGGACCTCATAAAAATTAAGTATTTTTTGAAAGCATCATTAGAATTATGAAAAGACAAGTCACAGACGGGGAGAAAATATATGCAAATAATGTACATGATAAAGGGCTTATATTCAAATGAAAGAGCTCTCTCAACTCATTAATATAAAACAAGCAACCCAATAAAAAATGGACAACAATTTGATGGGGTGGCTGGGTGGCTCAGTGGGTTAAAGCCTCTTCCTTTGGCTCAGGTCATGGTCCCAGGGTCCTGGGATCAAGCCCCACACTGGGCTCTCTGCTTGGCGGGGAGCCTGCCTGCCTCTCTGCCTACTTGTGATCTCTCTCTCTCTGTCAAATAAATAAAATCTTTTTTTAAAAAATGGACAACAATTTGAAAAGACATTTTACCAAAGATATTCTCTTATATATCC
Source organism: Mustela nivalis (assembly GCF_964662115.1). Classification (NCBI taxonomy): domain Eukaryota; kingdom Metazoa; phylum Chordata; class Mammalia; order Carnivora; family Mustelidae; genus Mustela; species Mustela nivalis. Next base: position 104,660,421 of record NC_139025.1, read on the forward strand.
ATGAAAAGTTATTCAGCATCATTAGTCATTGGAGTACTGCAAACAAAAACGGTGAGACTCCACCACACACCTGTTAGAATGGCTTAAATTGAAAATAAGTAGCAATACCAAGTGCTAGTAAAGATGCAGTGCATTTTGCTAGTGAGAATTAAAAAGGTATAGGCATGGTAGACAATACTGCTAGTTTCTTAAGATGCTAAATAAGTACTTTCAATACAACTGAGAAATCCTTAGTCTTTACTCATGAGACATGAAAATAAATGTATACAGAAAGACTTGTACTCTGGTGTTCATAGCAGGTTTATTCATAATAGCCACAAACCAGAAACCACCCACGTGTCCTTAGCCAGTGAATGGAAAAACAACTTACTACATCCAATAGCATACTACTCATGATGTAAAAGAGCAAATGCTGATACAACAAGATGGATAAATCTCAAAAGCGTTATGTGAAGTGGGAAAAGACTACATACTATATGATTCAAATTATGTGGAATTCTGCAAAGGCAAAAAACCCTAAAGGATCAGATCAGTAGTCGTCCCATCTGGGAAAAAAGTTTCGATGACAAATACATTCTGAAGTTGACTTACATGAATAAAGCAGCAGCGAGTTTGAGTCCATTGCTAAAGTTTTTTGACCACAGTGCAACACTGGTCATAGATGCATATGAGCCTGAAATACCCAGGCTCCATGACATCTTGCCACAGAAAGAAAAATAAAGGGGTGCCTGGGTGGCTCAGTTGGTTAAGTGTCTGCCTTCGGCTCGGGTCATGATCCTGAGGTCCTGGGATAGAGCCCCGCATGCAGCTCCCTGCTCAGGGGAGAGCCTGCTTCTCCCTCTACCTCTGCTTCTCCCCTCGTTTGTTTTCTCTCTCTAATAAATAAAATCTTAAAAGAAAAATAAAATAGCCAATTCTAAAAGCATCCCTCTTTCTGCTGGATGATGCTGAATTTCAGGGTGAGGGAGAAGGAAACCGAGAACATAAAATGGGTAAAGTAAGATATGTTAAAAATGGCCCTGTCTTGTCCTGAACTCAGTCCATTCTGGATAGGAACTTCTAGTTCATACTCTTTGAACTTCTAGTTCAAACTCTTACACTGCTGGTGGGAATTCAAGTTGGTGCAGCCACTTTGGAGAACAGTGTGGAGATTCCTTAAGAAATTAAAAATAGAGCTTCCCTATGACCCTGCAATTGCACTACTAGGTATTTACCCCAAAGATATAGATGTACTGAAAAGAAGGGCCATCTGTACCCCAATGTTTATAGCAGCAATGGCCACGGTCACCAAACTGTGGAAAGAACAAAGATGCCCTTCAACGGACGAATGGATAAGGAAGATGTGGTCCATATACACTATGGAGTATTATGCCTCCATCAGAAAGGATGAATACCCAACTTTTGTAGCAGCATGGACGGGACTGGAAGAGATTATGCTGAGTGAAGTAAGTCAAGCAGAGAGTCAATTATCATATGGTTTCACTTATTTGTGGAGCATAACAAATAGCATGGAGGACAAGGGGAGTTAGAGAGGAGAAGGGAGTTGGGGAAATTGGAAGGGGTGGTGAACCATGAGAGACTATGGACTCTGAAAAACAGTCTGAGGGGTTTGAAGCGGTGAGGGGTGGGAGGTTGGGGGAACCAGGTGGTGGGTATTAGAGAGGGCATGTATTGCATGGAGCACTGGGTGTGGTGCAAAAAAAATGAATACAGTTATGCTGAAAATAAATAAATAAATTTAAAAAAAAACCAGACTTTCTGCCTGTTAACATTTTGTGCTCTTAACCAATTAAAGAAGCCAGGAGCATTTTTAGTTTTATACTACGTTTTCCTCTAGTATATCCCTCTTGATTTGTTCATGCCCTTTTAACTGCCATTTTCTAAAATTTTTTTTTCAATAAAAGGAGAGATGTGAAGAACAAAAGAACTATATACCTAAAATGGATTAGTTTAAAAAATCCTTCCCCCGAGATGATTTCTCCTTTAGTGTTTTCTAACTCAGGAACTGGTTCCACCTTCCAGTGAGGTTCCCAGCCCTGATGACTTGTGTGAGAATCTGTTTTTCTCTTCCACCTCACCAAAACAAGCAGTGGCAAAGTCAAAATGTTCCTCTTTTAAAACTTCTGAATCTCCCATCAGCTCTGGATCCCCACTATTTGTTTTTTGTCCGTACCATTATCTTTCCTTGCCTGGATTACTGTGACAGCCCTGTTGGGCCTCTCTGGTCCTGGCGTTGCCCCTTCCATAGCTGCCAATGTACCTATCAGAGAGGCACACTTCCTTACGGCATTCTCCTGCTTGGAAATGAACACCCTGTGCATTTTAGCCTCACAGTACTTGCTCAGTTTGTGTGAAGCATCTGTGGTTTCCAGCATCAGTTAAGCAAAAGCCCAGTACGATACCAGGAATTCCCTTACTCCACTCTTCACCTTCCAGACCCCATTCAGGCATGCAATCACTCTTGAAGGGCTTCTCTGAAGTTTCTGTCCAGGCAACACACCCTTCTGGGCATCTCCATGGCACCCGATGCATGCGTTGAATATAGAACTTGCCGAATTGTATATGGCAAGGCTGAGCTTATTGAATGCAGGTCTGCAAATTTTCATTCACTTATGCCAAGAACTCAGCAGAGTTCCTATTTTATGGTTGAACCACATTTTGTGGGTCAAGAAGGAACATCCACAGGATAGAATTCCTAGACAGAAAGGTACCCTCTTATAATGGGGCTGTTAGGATGATGGAGTGGGCCTTACCTAAAGTTTTAGATTCCCTGGTGTTGGTACTCCCCCTGTCACCACATCAGCTCCCAGGACCTCACTCCCTGCCTCTGCCACCCAGCAATGCTGTTCTTCCAAGCAGCTCCCAAGCCTTTCCCTACAGCCTGGCCCACACAAATTTTCTCTGACCCAACTTATTCAGCCAGTGGTCCATCAGTTATGGACTAAAACTATTGTAGGGTTCCTCAAAGGGCCTTATTAGAGAAATAAATAGGGTGTTTTTAATAAGGAAGGTAGGAAGGTGGTGAACAATTTGATTCCACTACAAATATAGAGTAGTTTTTAATCTGCTAGTCTGATCAACCCCAAATGTAGCATATAAAGGGGTCTGTTTTTAACATTTATTGTCTCTGAGCAGCCCCCTTTAATGCTATTAGGGATTATGTGCCCTTATGAAGGAGAGAAGTAAAGCAAAGAATGTGTGTGCATGTCTTCAGGAAATGCTAATGGAGTAGCCTGCAAGTTAACTTCCCAGCTTTCTCTTCCAGAGTCAACTCACTTCTCCCCTAATAGGCAGAAGGCTCTGACTCCTGAGGAAATGTGTGTGTAAGTAGGTGACTTTGATGCAAGGCAAGAACAGGGCTTTGTCCTGGATAAAGGTCGATTGGGAAGATAAATGCTCCCTCCGTGTCCATACTTCACACCAGTGAATAGAGTGATAGTCAACCTGTTTATTTTCTAGCAAAGGGGACATGGCCATGTGACTCATGAAGAAAGAGCCTGCATTTACCTCCCAGATATTTGACCCTGTCCTTCTGAGAGCTACCGGGCATATTTCAAGTCTAAATCCACAAGAGAGCGTTTCCAGAGCACATGGCCGAGCATTTAGATAGAGATGAGGAAACAACCTGAAGAGAGATGCATTAAGGAAATCCAATTCCATGACCTTCATCTGTGTCAAGTACAACACCCGCATCTCATGTCATTTTTTGGTAATGTGACTTGACTGTCATTTTTCTTTTAATTTTTCTTCTTACTATACTGCCTAATAGTTTCTATCAAGTTCCTACCTTAGGAGTTCCTCTAGGAAGCACACAATTAATCTTTTATAGACTTATCACCTAGGTTTGAAGGTAGTTTGTTTACAACATTGTCATTCCTCTGAACCCAGAATCCCCCTGGGATGCATTTTTTTGAGCCAGGGTCCTAGCTGAAAGGAATGATGGGTTCAGGATAGCTCAGGAAAACACTTAGAGCTATTTGGTTTCCATTCAGAGGGGGTGATTTTTAGAGATGGAGTTAATGATTGGTCAAAGTGTATTTTGTTTATAGAAATCTTGACTCTCTGTTTGTCTGCATTTGTAGGAGGGGCCATATGCCCTTGTGAAGTGGGGGATGGGCACTCTCACTTTCCGCTAGAACAAAATTGTATTGTAGGGTCATGGCCTCCTAAGCTGTTGTTAAATAGCAGAAACCTATTGTCAAAATCTCATAAGGAACCTACATATTTAACAGATAAATTGGTAGGTATTTTAGTAGCAAAATCAAGTTGAATACTTGGTATACAGTTAATCAATGAAAGCAAGGAAGTATATTTGAGGAACAGAGAAAGTTGAAAGTGATTGATGACATTTGCAAATGTAGCAGTTTTAGCATCTACTTGGTTTCTTTTTTTTAGTATTTAGGTTGTAATGTATCAAGAAAAGCTAGATTTACATAGTTGAGTAATTGCAAGTTCTACATTTTTAAAAACATATTTATTTGAGAGAAAGAGAGAGAGACAAGCAGAGGGAGGAGCAGAGGGACAAGCAGATTCCCTGCTGAGCAGAGACCCCAACGTGGTACTTGATCCCAGGACCCTGAGATCATGACCTGAGCCAAAGGCAGATGCCTAACTGACTGAGCCACCCAGGGGCCCTGTACATTCTACATTTTTAAAATAGCTTACCATATAATCTCAGAATACTCTTCAGTTAAAAGAAAAGGCCAGAGAAGCTTCATTCTGAGGGCTCAGTAAAAGTGAAATTACCTGAAATCTCCAATGAACACATTGGTATTATCCTTTATGTTAAAATTTGGAAGCTAGCACATTTGCATGTCAACATGCTTTACAACAGTCTGACAGATAATTGAGAGTTCTGGTACTACAGCATATGGAGTTAGCACAGTCTCCCTGTCTCTGCCACTAAAAGCAGCAAGAAATCCTGGACAGGACACACGAAACATCTATTTGAAGACTCTGAAAAGTAAATGGTAGCAGGCAGATTGGAAAAGGAGACCAGAATTTGAAGTTCTTCCACACTGATGGTGAGGGAGTCTCTTTCTCTCTTTTGCTCCCTCTCTCTGTTTTTTAAGATTTTATTTTTAAGCAGTCTCTACATCCAACATGGGGCTTGAACTCATAACCCCAAGATCGAAAGTTGCAAGCTTCACAGACTAAAGCAGCCAGGTGCCCCAAGGAAGTTTCTCTTTTTTTGTTTTCCTGTGATGTCACCTGATTCTGACTCAAATGCAGCCCCAAACCTGGAGGTGCACACTGGGTATGGAAACAAAAACCAAAGAGAACTCTTTTCTTTCTCCTCTGAGGAGCATGGAAAGGGCTCCTTCAGGTCAGAAAAAATGGAGGAATCTTTTGGAGTTCTACTCTTCCATGTCCTGTCTCTAAGCAGCACCATGAAAATAGTGGTGACCAGAGAGGGAACTGAAATTCTAAGGGAGGGAAAGCCGAACCAGAATATCTGTGGTCCCAAGAGTACGGAGCAGATCTCCATTGATATTTTTTCTCTTCTGTGCTCTCACTACTTGGCCTTACATTCAGGTATAATTGTGGGAAGTTCCCAGCAGAGTAGGGAAACAAAAATCCCAGCTTTCTAGTTGGAGGACCAAGAGGAAAGGCCACAGAATTCAAAAAGGAATTGGGGAGATCATGGAGAGAAAGGAGGTCAGGAAAATAATCTCCTAGGTTTGTATATGAATTTTGGGGTTCCCTTCTGAACTACACATACATGAATTTGACTCAAAACAGCATACCATAGGCTTTGAGTACTAAGCTATAGTCTAGGTCATCATAGCCAGAGACTGGCTACTCTGGCACATACATAAGACACATCTCGATAGCACAGTACTTTGAGACTTGAACTGATATTGAAGTCATGGCCCATGGAAGCAGATTAGAACTTGCAGCCTGAATATAATCTGGGTAATTGCTTCCTAAAACAAAAATTGCTTCTCAGGATTTATACAAACTGGGAGTCTTAAAACAATATATTCAAAATGTGCAGGATACACTCGGTATTTGAAGAACCAGGAAAAATTCAACATTCAAGAAGAAGGATAATCAGCAGAGTCTAACCTTGAGAGGACACAGATGTTGGGATGATCAGATAGAGACTTTAAAGCACTTAGTATAATTGTACTTTAAGAAATAAGGTAAAATGTTCTTGAAATCAATAAAAAGAATGGTTCACAAAGAAATAAAAGATAAAAAGAAAAATCAAAAGGGAGATGAGTGAAATAGATAAAAGGGATTAAGAAATACAAACTTCTAGTTATAAAATAAGCACGTCACAGAGATCAGCATGGTAATATAGTCAGTAATATTAATGTTGTGTGTGGCAGTTGGTGACTGCACTTGTGATGAGCACTGAATAATGTAGAGGATTGTTGAATCATCATGTTGTACACCTGAAAATGATATAACATTGTATATTATACTTCAGTAAAAGTTTTTAAATAAAGAAGAACCAAAAGGAAATTAAGAACCAAAAAATTTTTAAAAAACCTGAAAAATATAATATCCAAAATTAAAAAAGAAAATCACTGGATGGGCTCAATTGGAGAATGAAGATGACAGAGAAAAAAAGCCAGTGAACTTGAGGATAGATCACTAGAGATTATCCAATCTGAACTACATAGAGAAAAAAGATTAAAAAAAATAATAAACAGCTTCAGGAGCCTATAGAATAAATATAAAAAATGAGATTTGGAAAACATATGTGCTGATCAAAAACATTTATGTGCTTAAGTCTAAACTACTTGTTACAAGCTGGGGAAATGCTTTCCTTTACTCAAAATGATGTTTCCCATCATTTTGGTTTCCAGGAAACTGAGTTAAAATTCCAGGCCCAACTATCACCACAAGTTGGGAACCTTCCAGACAGATTTTCATTATTTATTTCCAGTGCAAAAGGCAAAAAAAATAAATAAAAGGGATACAGTTAGAAAAGAACAAGCAAAATGGTTGGCTATTGGCAGATGACATGATTGTCTTCATAAAAAAGGTATGAAGTCTAGAAATTATACTAGAACTAACAAATTAATAGGATTAATGAATACAAGGTCAATATAAAAATCAATTTGTATTTCTAAATACAAGTAGTGGACAATCAGAGAATGAAAATTTTAAAAAATCAGTAGAACTTGAAAGAGCATCAGAAACTATAGATACTTACGAATAACTTTAAGGAAAGACATGAAGGGCCTCCAAAATAAACACTACCGAAACATTGCTGAGAACAGAGAAAATTGGAAAAAAAAAAGTTATATTGCATCCATTTTGGTTTTTAAATGTTGAACCAACCTTGCATTCCTTGTATGAAACCCTCAGTCATGAAATGTCAACCTTTTATATAATTCTGGATTAGATTTCTTAAAATTTCAGTAAGAATTTTTTATTTGAATATTGATAATATGAGGATATTATTTGTGCTTTTCTTAAGAGATTCATGTTTTGATGTCAGGCTTATTCTAATCTCATGAAATGGTTTGGGAAATTTTCAATCCTCTATTTGCCAAAAAAGGAGTTGTGTGTGATTGATATTATTTATTCCTTAACCTGAGAAGGCTATCTGGACTGGATTTTTTATTTTAAGATTTACCATTACTAAATTAATTTCTTAAATCAAGGGCTATTCATATTATTTGCATCTTCATGTGTCAGTTATGCTTATTTGTATCCTTAGCATTGGCCCATTTCATCTGGTTTGTCAACTTTATTGTCAAAAATTTGTTCATAGTATTCCATTTTGTTTTTATTTAATGTGGTATCTCTAGTGATATCTCTTTAATTCCTTCTTTATTCTTTTATTTTTGCTCAATCTCATTAAAGGAATTATACAATTTTAAAGAACTAATATTTGTTTACATTTGTTATATTGTTTATCTATTTTCTATTTCATTGACTTCTGCTTTACTCTTTTTTTCCCCATCATTTTGCTTATGTTGGTCTAAAATTGCTCTTCTCTGTTTAGCTTCTTAAGGAAGAAGTTTAGATTATTGGTTTTACACTTCTCCCTCCTTTGAACAATAAATTTACCTCTAAGCACTGCTTTGTTTATATCCCACAAATTTTCAACAGATGTGTTTTTATTACCACTCAGTTATATGTATTTTGAAATTTCCTTCATGATCTCTTCTTTGACCTATTAGTTAGTTAGGAGTGTTTGGCTTAATTTCCAAATAGTCAAGGGTTTTCCATACATTTTATTACTGTTTTCTTGTTCAAGGCCATTGTGTTCGGAGACCACATTCTATGATTTCAGTTTTCCTAAATTTACTGAGCCATGTTTTATAGCTTAGTATATTGTCTCTTTTGGTGAATTCTTAACACATTGACTTGTAAAGAGGGTGTGTTGGGCTGCTGGGTGGGTGTAGGGTTCTCTATCATTAGGTTAAATTACTTGATGATAATTGTTCAGATTTCTATTCTTATTGATTTTTGTCTACTGCCATTGATTACTGAGAGGGGTATGTCAAAACTATGAATTTGAACTGGTATACGTTCTCTGTATGTTCTGTCAGTTTTTGCTTCCTTTATCTTGAAATTCTGTTATTAGGCACATGCATTTAGGAGTGTTAAGTCTTCTCCCTAAATTGACTGTTTATCATTATAAAGTGTCCTTTTTACTCTCTGGTCCTTGGTTTGAGGACCATTTTATTATCTACAAAGGCACATATGATTAGTTTTTGCATGTGTAATATTTTCCATATTGACCTTTGAATTTTTATGTGTGTTTATTATTTAAAGCATACCTCTTATAAACAACATGTACTTTGATCTTTATTTTTTATGTAGCCTGATATTCTCTAACATTGAATTAGTCTTAATCCACTTGCAGTTAATGAATTAACATGATTGACTTTAAGTCTACTATTTTGCTATTTGTTTTCTATTAATTGACTGTATTTCAGTATTCCATTTTACTTCCTTTATTGGCTTTTTATTTATATCACTTTCCTAATTTTTCTTCTTGTTCAATCTAGGGATTACAATATACATTCTTAAGCTATTACAATGTACCATGAATTAAAACTGAATCACTTCAGGGTGCCTGGGTGGCTCAGTGGGTTAAGGGTCTGCCTTCAGCTCAGGCCCTGATCTCGGGGTTCTGGGATCGAATCCCACATTGGGCTCTCTGCACAGCGGGGAGCCTGCTTCCTCCTCTCTCTCTGCCTGCTTCTCTGCCTACTTGTGACTTCTCTTTCTCTGTTGAATAAATAAATAAAATCTTTAAAAAAAATCTCTATCACTTCACATATAATATAATTAATTTAGAATAGGATTCTGCCATTTACCCTATCCCATTCTTTGTGCTATTATTGCCACATGTTACTTCTGTAGTAGAATAATGGATTTTTATTGCCTTTTCAAATGACATTTATATTTTAAAAAATTAGTCTCATATTTTATCCACATATTTGTTACCCATATTTCTGTTGCTTTTAATTTCTTCATGTAGATCCATACTTTCATTTGGTATAGTTTTCTTTTAATCTAAAGAATTTCCCTTTAACATATATTATATCATAGGTCTGCTGGTGATGAATTGTCTCACTCTTATTTCCACTTTTATTTTTGAAGGATACTTTTACTGAATATAGGATTCAAGGTTGTTTTATTTTAGCACTTTAAAATTACCATTATTGTCTTCTGGTTTGCACTATTTCTATTGGGAAGGGAGTACTAATTTTAATCATTCCCTGTAGATAATATGTGCTTTTCTTTGGCTGCTTTTAGGGTTGTCTTTTCATCTCTGGTTTTTACCTGTTTGTCTCAGATATATGTGGTTGTGGTTTTCTTTGCCTTCTTCTTACTTGGGTTTGTTGATCATCTTGTATAGGTTGATACTTTTCATCAAATTTAGATAAATTTTAACCATTATTTCTCCAACTCTCTTTTGGCCCTAACTTTTCTCTTTACTTTCAGACTCAAATTATATGTATATTTGCTTGACGTTTTCACACAAGTCACTGAGATTCTGTTCATTTTTTTCCGGCTGGTTTTTCTGTTTCAGTTTTGATGGTATTTAAGATGACTTTCTTTTGCAGTGTCAGATTTATTTGTAAGCTCATCCAGTGAATTTTTTCTTTCAATTATCAGATTTTTTTAGCTCTATAATTTCCAGTTGTTTTTTAAAATCATTTCCATTTATTTACTGAGCTTCCCAATAATGTTCACTCATTATGTCCATCTTTTTAAAAAGTAATTAAATATAATAGCTATTTTGAATTCTTTGCTAATTTTAAAATCTCTGTCATTTCTGGGTCTGTTTCTATTGATTTTCACCCATAGTTATGGGTTAAGTTTTCTGACTTTATACATCTAATATTTTTTAGTTATGTGCTGGATACTTTTGAGAGATTGCATTTCATGGTCTTTCTTTAAAGAGTTTTGTTTCTACAGGTAGTAAAACAAATGGTCACATTGGTTTGATACCTTTGAGCTTTATCAATAAGGTTTATTAAAGCAAGTTTAGACGAGTCCTTACTACAACTGGCTAGAGTCCCAGTTGAATGACTGGGATATTAGGCAAGGTCTCTAAACTCTGACTATTCAAAATTCCTGTGTTTTGCAGCACTGTGTGACTTTTGGAATCTCCATGTAGCTCATGTTGCCTGAGCCTATACAGCTTAGTACATGTTCTGAGCATATGCAACTTAATATTCTGCCAAAGGGTTAAGGGGGTCCCTGTGGGTTTCTGGAATACCTCTGTGCAGCTTTCTCTTCTCTGTTACTCTTCACTACAAATCAGCCTACTTTATCAGTGCCAAATTTCAGTCTATACCTGTTCATCTCATCAAAACCTCAGAGATCTTGCAAACCACCTCCCTACTTTGTTGTACAGAAACTAATTGGGCAAAAATGAGGGTGGTAGTGATGATCACCACATAGATTTTTTGGTCCTTTCACATGACAGTCCTGTGCTATTTTCCAGTGACTCAAAATAACTTATTCATGTATTTTGTCTAGTTTGAGAGTTGTTTACAGCAGCAGGGATAGTCTGGTACCAAGTATGCCCTCATGATTAGAAGCAGAAGTCTCACTTACTTGTTTTTTACCAAATTCAACCTATTATTTAAAGTAGCTAGAGGTTAACTAAATCCAACTGCTGTTCCTTCTCACTCTCCTTAAAACAAGTCAAAAACATATGTGTCCAACTAAAATTTCAAGGGCTAAGATTATGAAATATATGTAATTAATACTATTACACTAATAAATTCTACTCTGAAAATATAAACAGGCATTTAAGCTTGAATTTTGAGTTTGGCATAATAATTTTTAAAGCTCTTCAAGGAAAAATTTTAAAAAGGCAAACCAGCAGCTCTCTATAGATTAGATATTGGGAGCTATGGTTTTTTTTTTTTCCCCCATTTGGAAACATTGATTTCTTCTCTGCCTGGGTTTTTATGTGATGCACTGATTGACGTGGCTGCCTTAAGATGGCAAGTCCATTGCATTTTATTTTTTATCATCTCCAAACATCTTGATTCAGGCCTCAGAGTCATTGATTGATTACAGTGCTATCCTGAACATTGTGATGGGTTGTTTTGTTTTAAAATTTAACCTCTGTGGGTATAGTGAAGAAGTGTCTATTATTTTGGAGGCCTACTTTTAAGTGGCTACCTCTGTGACTCTTCATTCAGACTTCCATAATTTATGATTTGTGGTTCTTTAGGCAAGTACCAGCAGATGTTCATCTCTCTTAGATAGCTCTTTCTTCTTAATAGAGACAAGAAGTTTTCAAGAAGCAGAGAACTCCCCTACTCATTTTCTCCAGGTCGCATGACATGCAGGGACATGCAGGCTAACGTGTCACAGAACATGGCTCTGAAGAATTAACCACATTCTTTGGCTTCCCATTAGTGCACCACGTGAATGGAACAAAAGCTGAGCTGAGCATGGCCCGAGCACAAAGATTTTAGAAAGAAAACTTGTAGGAATCCCTCCTTCTACTCTGAAGTTCTGTTTTGTTTCTACCAAATGTTTGTCACCTTTGTCCAGGTGTGAGGACTACTTCTCAGCTTCTTGCTAGTCACTCATCTAGGACTATATATCTCTTAGGTCTAACACACAGAGTATCTCATATGATTTCAGCTTTTTTACTCTGGTAGAAGTAGCTGGGATAGGTAGACAGAATATGTAGACAGTAAATAGGAATCTGGTTATATTTTACTATCACTGACTTGGCCATACTTGGTCAGGTTTTCTGTTTTTTCTGTAATTCTTGGTAATACTGAAGCTACATTTCTTTAAAGAGTAGTTCCCAGTTCAGACTTTCTCATTAGTTAATCTACTTGAATTAATGATATTTTGATGTATTTTAATTTTGGAACCCAGAATGGGCACTTTTTTTTTCTTTTTCAGCTTTCAGTACAATATAGATTATTCAGTAGTTGCACAAGGAAATTATAATATTCATTTAATGTTAAAAATGCTCTTTGATATTGTTTAGGATCTATTGATGTAATGCTTCTTTTATTTGCTCTTAGAATTCGATGTTTTCTAATTCCATATATGAGGAATTTACAAATACGAGAAGCTCAGGCATTCATCTATGTTGTGATGCTCTTAACTCACTGTCCCGGCATATACACTTGGGAGCAGCTTTGTATGGAAAACAATGGAATGAGAGGACTAAAGAATTCCTCTGATTTTTCACACATAGGAATATATGATCTGTCAGACCCGTTTGCCCTTAGGAGGTCTCATAATGACCTGGTAGTACAAGAGAAGTTGAAATTTCCCTGAGTCTTCCTGTATTCATACATTTTTCTTCCCTTTCTGCTGTGAAGGTTTGTTAGGATTCTTGCCTCAGACAAAAGGTTATATAGTCTTTTAAAAGATTCCCAATTTTTTGGAATTGGTAGCAATCTTTAACTTCCTACCTGCAAAGAAAAAGGAGAGACTTTAATAATAAAATAATAATAACTAAATTTAGTACAACAAGTCTGAATTCACAAAGGCCTTTCTAATGAAAACCTTAAAACAACCCTGGGAGGCAAGCAACATTATTATTATCACCATTGTACAGAGGAAAAATGGAGGTTTGTAACCATAATATACTAGGATATTATAGAATGTAAAATGAGAATAGCCTTACAAATGAGTAGAGAGATTTTGAGATTCTGAACATTAAATTTTTCTTTTGTTTGATCTCTGGGACGGAAGGAATCTGTGAGGTTCAGCTCAGTAGTCTTATTTTGCCTAGACCCAGGGAGCTAGGGAACTGCCAACCTTGAAGGTCTCTCCAGTATCACAGCTGGAACAGGGCGCCCTGGATAGAAAAGTAACCTCCAGAACAGAGTGGACTCTCCACATTCCCAGCTAGCATTTTATAGCACTTCTGTCCAGCCTGGACATAGGAAGAAGGCTTGGCTCATTGAGGGCACTGTAGGGGCAGGTATATCCTGCCCTAAATTCACTTTGGCTCCAAGGCATTGGGTATTTCAAGACCCTCATTAAAATGCAACTCTGTGACATGAGAGGGGGAAGACACTGAGGCAGTAGACTCTGTGATCACACCAGCATGAACTAGGTCCTCTAACTGGTTTGCTCTTACCTTGCAGTATGAGTTCTAAGAGGACAGTTGCCTGGGCTGTTGCATTTTTACTGGGCAAGAAAAGAAATGAAAGGCTATAGTGCACAGGATGAGGAAAGTGAATTTTTTTTTTAAAGATTTATTTATTCATTTATTTGACAGACAGAGGTCACAAGTAGCCAGAGAGGCAGGCAGAGAGAGAAGGGGAAGCAGGCTCCCCGCTGAGCAGAGAGCCCAATGCAGGGCTCGATCCCAGGACCCTGAGACCATGACCTGAGCCGAAGGCAGAGGCTTTAACCCACTGAGCCACTCAGGCGCCCCAGGAAAGTGAATTTACTTGGGGCACCATGATGGACACTCCGGGAGAGTTCAGCAGGCATTGGGCAACTGGCTTTGGCTGATGGGGAGAACACTAGGCTTTACTCAGTTCTGCACAGGGCTAATTCTGTTTGAATTTTTCAGTGGGACTCCAGGGGCGGATTGATCATTCATTCATTCATTCATTCATTTGTCAAGCATTCTGGATTTACTTTTTCCTCAGGAATTTTGTCAAAACTAGTATAGTCAGAGAAGATTAATTAATTAAGCCAATGTCACATTATTTTGTTCTAAATGTAGGCATAATGCTAGGGACTGAGAGAATACAAAGATGAAAGTGACATAGTCCTCTATCGATCACGAAGAGCCTGCAGTCTAGTACACAAATAAATACAAAAGAATAAAAGGGAATCAGATGTAGATACTCAAGAAAATATACAGAACGCATTATAAAATTCAGAGATGGAGAATTTTTGTGCAGCTGTGGGTGAGGGTGGAGTAGAAGAAGGGTCCATAGAGGAGGTGGCATTTGAATTGGTCCTTGAGTGATAAGAATGTCACTCACAAACTCATATATCTGCAGGTCACATGTCTCCCTTGAGTCCATACCCTGTGTCCAACTGCCTGGTCAATATCCTCATGCAGATATCAAATAGGCATTCATATGTGACATGTTGATATTTAGACTTTTGATTTTACCACCCCAAACTGGTGTGCCCCTCAGTCTTACTCATCTCAGTTACAGGAACTCCATTCTTCCAACTGGTCAGGGCTTTTCTCTTCTCCTTAATCAACCCCTTTCGTTTCTTGCCAAAGCCACAGTTTGTGCATTCAGTAGATTATTGCTGTGTGAGACTTGGACTTTTCAATGTGTTAATGAGAATGAGAAATAGCTAATAAGGACTCAATAATATTTAAAGAACATGTTTTACACTGTTCAGACAATCCATCCAGAGTCTCTCTTTTCTGAACCTAGGACTTTAAACATACCTGTATTTTACAGGGGTTAATACCTTCATAAGGTATGTGTCACCCTTTGCAGTTTTACCTAGTGTGATCTCACTGTGCATTTTCATTCGATTTCACGGCAAGAATATTGGCACAGATTTTTTTATTTCTCTTACCCCATAGACAAGGAAGATGGAGAATGAGTAGTGCATCTGTGATGTTACAGCTAGTCCAAAGAAGAGCCTGGGCTTATAACCTGGATCTAAAGACTCCTGGGCAGCTTGGTGCTTGTAAGGCAATCAGTGCTTCAGTCTGAGTGGGGGAGCAGTGGTACATTACTCTGAAGAGGAAGTTTGGGACTTGCTTGTAGAGAGCCTTGAATGCCACTCAATAGTTAGAACTCAGTCTTCTAAAACTGGGATTCCTTGAATAAGACCCACTCCTTCCAGGCATATTCTAGGCAGTCCAACTGGGCACAGCAAAATATTAAAACTTCTATTCAGATTTGTAAACCACCTCTTTCTAACTGCTATTTTTATGAATGTTTTGTAATATGGTAATGCATTTCCAGAGTAACACATGAATAGACACACACATGTATTTCTATCTCAAAATTGTTTTTACTGATGGAGTGAAGTGGCATGTTTTGAATGAGACAGTATCATAATGACAGTAGCTCTTAGGGAAGAGTAACTGGGTGCCATGGCTGGGGACACAAAGAGGGCCCCATACCCCAGGATTCCTGAGCACACCAATCAGTCTGGTCTGCATGGGAAACATAAGTGAGATGAAGCAAGTGAAAGCAGCCTAAAAATAGAACATAAACAAGAAAGCATAGCAAAAGATGCAAACAGAATTTGTCTTTAAAACTGCTTAACAGCTGATGCTAGATTCTTGGAAATCGAGGACTCTGTTAGAGGCTAAGAGGAGAAGCTTAAAAAATAAGATGAGGAACTTGGAAGCGAGGCTGAGGAAACCCTTTTCAGATCTGACTGAGCAGATTTTGAATTGTTTATTTACTTGGCATTCCTACTGTCTGTTTCAGAATCATTAGAGCCTTATGTGGAAAAATAAAAACACTTTAGAAAGTGGAGCTGTGCTTTGAAACACCCAAATGAGTTTTTAAGGCATCTTTACCTTTTTATACAGGATAGCATTTATCATTCTGTGGTCCAGTGCTGATAAAACATTAGCAGAGAGGCACATGGTGTAGGAAATAGCTGTGTGAAGAAATTGACTACCCAAGCATTAATAAGTAGGAGGTTCCATTTGTTCTCAACCCCCTTGAGCTTCAATGTTTTTTTATGCCCAGAAGCGAAGGCGACATTTTTCTGTTTTTCAGAACTGAGCTGAACCTGTGTTTCAGGAGCTCTGGCTTGAAAAGCTTTTATTCTACAAGGAACAAAGTGGCAAACTTTCTAATTTAGTTAAAATTCCTGCAACTTAAGAATCAGCTAAAAAGGATCTTGGTGCAGAACAGTCTGTTTGCCAGAGTGAGGACTCCACTGGCGTGACAACTATTTTTAGGGAGAGTGCTGGCAGGCAGCATTCTAATGAAAGGCACAACACAAGCACCCTAAATGCTTTCCCTCTTTGTCCAACCTAGACTGGAGAGAAGGACGCTTTTACAATCACATTTTCTTTAGTTCAAAGATTTTGTGTGTCTGTGCATATTGTGTATGGTTCAAACGCTGCAAAGTTCCATGGAGGGGAAAAATCCCATTTGCACATCCATGGCTTAAGGTGGCTCTTGGTTGGTTAGAAAAGATCAGTTCTTGGCTCAAGGGTCGTATGCACAGACATCAAGTCTTTTTTTTTTTTTATTTTTTTTTTTTCTAAATTATTTATTTATTTATTTGACAGAGAGAGATCACAAGTAGGCAGAGAGGCAGGCAGAGAGAGAGGAAGGGAAGCAGGCTCCCCACTGAGCAGAGAGCCCGATGCGGGGCTCGATCCCAGGACCCTGGGATCATGACCCGAGCTGACGGCAGAGGCTTTACCTCACTGAGCCACCCAGGCGCCCCCACAGACATCAAGTCTTAACTGGGAGTGTAAGTGAAGAAAGTACTGAGTAAACCTGAGGCCCTGTAAATAAGTGAAATTCAAACTTGTCCTGGAAGAAATAATGCGCTTGTTGTTAGGAATGCTTTTGTCAAAGGCAAGAGATTTTTTTTTTTTTTTTTTTTTTTTTTGTTAGAACAAAGGATTCTACATAAACAAGAGAAATAAGACATTCCTTACTGGCTGCTCAGGCTTTGGGTTTCCTGTGGTTGGGCTTCCTGCGAGGAGGAGAATTCTGGCTGGAAGAGGAGAGGGCAGCAGGAGCCCTGAGCTCGGTGAAGGTCAGGAGACCTGGGTCTGCTTTGTCTCTGTCAAGAACTCACTCTTGGGTGTGACTTTGAGTAAAAGCTTCTGCTCTCAGACCTCAGTTTATTACCCCATGAGGGTGCTTTGCGAGGCTTTCCCCAGCTCTAAGAGTGACTCTACCTATAGTTTTCCACGTTTCTCCTGTTTCATGCAACAGTGTGAGAGTAACTTCTTTCACCCAGAGACAGAGCCCTGCATGGTTCTGGCCCTGTGCCTTCCCAGTGGGGCAGGCAGAGCAGCAACAAGCACCATCTTCCACTGAGTCACAGTTACCTTCGATTGTAGGCTCTACCCTTGTGTTACATACCACTGCGAAAAAGAACACACAATTCCACCTGTTAACCTGTCTGTCAATTGTGGGATGCATCCTGATTTTAAAAAAATTAAAAAAAAATGTAATGATGTGCTTCTGAGGATGATACAGTGTAGCCATTAAATGTAGAGTAGTAACTGGTAGAACAGGTGCTTAGGAAAGCACCAGAAGGAGGGGCAGTCTGGGAAAGGTGTGGTGGAAGGTCTTTCAGAAGGCTTCTGGGTCAGCAGGAAGTCAGTGTAGCATTGGAACGCAGACTGCTTGAGTTTCTTTCCCAGCCGTGCCACTTACTGGCTGCAGGACCCAAGGCAAGTTTCTTCATTTCTTGGTAACTCAGTTTTCTCATCTGTAAAATGGGGTATAAGAATAGAAATTGCCTCATAGGATTATTGTAAGGATTAAATTAATGAGTATATGTAAAATACGTGGGACCAAGCCAGGTACTTAGTAAACATTCTTCCCTGAATGTTACTATTGATGTGATTAATACCTCCGACCCTGCCCCAGAATGTGAGCTTTAGGAAACAGGGAACAGGCTCGTTTTGCCCCCAGTTGTAGTACCGATCTGTGCCAGCAATGTAGTAAGTGCCTATCTGTGCCTGCCATATAGTAAGTGCCAAGGAAGTGAATTTGGTATTTGCTATTCCCTTTTGGCCATTTTCCCCTTTATCCATGATAGTACATCCCATTCAGTGGCCTCCCAAAGCTCTTCCATGAAATGAGCATGATGAAAACCGACTGAAATTAGTTTTGATATAGTTAGCAAATGTCTCATAGAACTATACTCTTAGGTCCTTGCAAATGATGGGTGTCTTTGTCTTATCAGTCTGTAGACTCTGGCCTACTAATAAGGACAAAAGTAGATGCTAGAAATAAAAAGACCCGCTGTTCCCACAGCTCAACTTTTTCAAGGCTCTGCTTATCGGAAGGCAGATGATGTCCTTGAGCGACTCCACAACCCAGATAAGGCTGGCTAAGACAAAGGGACTGTCCCTGCTTTGACAAATGGGACTGACCTTCTAGTCCTGGTAAAACATTCTAGTTTCAACAAAGTCTGTATCAGATGGGAGATGATATATGGCTGGAAGTATGTAAATCCACAGGCAGGTGTTAACTGGCTGCCTTGTTATGCAATTAACCCACAATTTACAAGCACATCCAAGAAAGAAGGGAAGTTGTATTTGCCTTCTCTTCTGGTTTTTTAGTTAAGTGGCTGTATTAAGAAACACTTCTGAAAAAGAAAGATTCATTAGTCGTAGATTCTAAGAGTCTCTATCTGAATTAAGATTCTGTAATTCAGCTTCAAATAACACTTGTCTAAACACAAGATGAGTCAATTAGCAGAATTGGAAGGATATCAAGCTTTCTTTGTATGTTTTCACTGGCGCTACCCCCAGCAGTCAAGGAAGGTAACTGCAGAAATGTATTTATCAGGCCGGAAGTGAAGTGGCAACTGAGAAATGAGAATTTCATAGTTAATTTGAGTCACAGGAGGAAAAGACATTGTGTATTACTTGGTTCTCTGTCCTCAGTTTCAGATAGAAACTTGCTTTCCCATCCATTATCTTTTTTTTTTTTTTAAGATTTTATTTATTTATTTGACAGACAGAGATCACAAGCAGGTAGAGAGGCAGGCAGAGAGAGAGAGAGAGAGAGGAAGAAGCAAGCTCCCCGCTGAGCAGAGAGCCCGATGTGGGACTCGATCCAGAACCCTGAGATCATGACCTGAGCCGAAGGCAGAGGCTTAACCCTCTGAGCCACCCAGGTGCCCCCCATTTATTATCTTTTTGACGGATCCAACATGTCAGCTTGGTTTTCTTTCTCTGAAGCTGTATTTTTCCAAATTGCAATTCCATGTCACTATATGGCAGACACTTGAAATTTTGAATTACTAATTGAAATTTTGATTCAGTTTGTTGAAATGAGGGCCTGGGAGGACACGATAAGTACCTTCGAATAGTTGAAGGTCTGTCATGGAAAAGATGAAAATCGTTCTGTAAGGGTGTAGAACAAGGAAAGGTACCACAGAGGGAGTTTTTAATTCATTGTAAAGATGGGTTGTTTATCAAATAAGGATGAACAAAAATGAAATGGGAAATCCCAGGAGATGTGGCTTTCCCAGTCCAGGGTAATCCCTGGGTTTGCCAGTCATTAGTGCTGTTGCCAGTACCTGACTTTCCTCTCCTTCCAGTAATTTGGAAAACTGACATTCCTGGTCCCGTTGTGGTTGAGGGGGCCCTCTTGTCCAAAACTGACCTCTTTGTTTATGAGCCAAAATACAATGTGAAGACAGAGTTTGAGATAAAAAGAAACAATAGCTCTATTGCTTTGGTGGGCAGAGGAGGTTGTAGCAGGCTAAGACCTTCAAAGCGGCAAGCTCTTCCAGAGGAAGGGGCTGGGGTGGTTTATAGGAGGATCTGGCTGGTCTCCATAGGAATCATGTACCTGCTGTCAGCCTCATTGGTCATATCTCCAGGGTGGTACTGAGTTGGTGAAACAAAAGGCTGACAAAGGAGGAGGGGAGGTTTACATAAAGGAGGAAAAAGGTTACTTAGTTTCAAAATCAAGCTTCCCCCGAAGCATTGGTGCAGCCATTTTGATTTTGTTCAACTTTATGCTTTTAAGTGATTTCAGTGTGACTGGTTCCTACTGTTTGGTCTAGCCCATATTATTAAATTGTCCAATATGAAATCCTAACAGTTCTCTTCCCCTGGCAATGTAATCTGGAAAGGATAAGCCTAGACCCAGTGTCCATCCACCTGATTCCCAGCGGGGTAACCATGAGCAGAGACTCCTTGTCATCCTGTACTGAACATACAGCAAAAAGGAGAAATACATGTTATTTTAAGCTACCATAGCGTAACCTAACTCATCCTGAAAGCGGATTTGTTCAGTTATCCCTGGGCAGCAGTAGGCTCAGGAAGGCAGATCCTTCCCCCAGCCTCAGGGTTGGATTGTCCTTGGTCACAGCCATTCGTGGCAATTTCATTTCCCTTTTCCAGAGGGGGGTAAAAAAAAATCCCCAATGGCTGGCTGCATGACCACAATCTGACTGATGAGAACTAAGGGGGTCTTAGATTGGAGAGCCTTTGAAAGAGATTTTCCTTCCTGATAAAGAGAGGGAAAAGGGCAAGGAGAGGAATTATTTTCTTCCCACTTTTGATGGTTTTTTGTTAGAGCAAGACCTTGGTAGGGGGAAGGGAAGACATAGTCTGCTTCACACAGAGCGGGGGTGAGGGGTGCACCTGTGGAATGCATTATTCTAAGGGGCCACTCATGTTGTGCTTCGCAAAGTGGAATTCCCACTTCCTTCATCCTCATGTAGCCGAATGATACTCCTGCTTGTGTGTCTCACAACCTCTTCCATCTTACATTCAAAACCTGGTCCTCCCGTGGGATCTCTGTCTCAGCTAAAGGAACCATAGTCCTCCCTGTTGTCCAAATCAGAAACCTGGGAATGACGCCGCTTCTGCCTCTTACTCATCAAGTCTTTTACATCTCCCAAGTCCATCTATTCCTGTCTGTTCCCATTGCTTCTGCAGAAGCTCAGGCCATCGGCACCACTGCAGAGGGCTCTTTACCTGGCTAGTTTGCCTAAAACCTCGCCCCCTCCAGCTTGGGTTCAAATCACAGCCAGAGGTATCTTTCTAAAACAAAGTGATCACATAAGTCCCTTGCTTAAAACAACTTAAGTGACTTTCTAATGTCCCTTGGACATTAGATGTCCCCACATCCTTGGCCGAGTTTATAAGACCTTTCATGGTCTGGCTCTGGCTCTATCTGTAGTCTCAATTTAGGCCACTCCCACTGGTTCCATTCTTAAGTACATTCTCTACAGGTCACAGAATGCTGCATGCTCTCTTCCTTCCTGCCCCTTGCACATGTCGGCCTGTTTTCTTAGAACTATCCCTTCTGCTTCTCTTCCCCCTCCCCTGCCCAGCTAACTTCACATCTTCTTGAAGGTCTTCCATTCTTCCTTCTCATAGAAGTTATGTTCTTCTCCTGAAAGCCTCACTCACTTCCTTAGTGCCGGCTGAGCTGCCCTTCGCTGAGCAAACAGCACATTTCTTTGCTTTCACCTCCTTAATCTTTTTTTAACACGGGGTTATAATTTCTATTCATCCTTTGTCTCTCCCACTAGATTGTAGCCCCTTGAGGGTGATGACTTCCCTTTCCATCTTTGGAAAAGAGGCTGGCATGTATTCGGTTCTCCACGAGGGGTTGTGCCTGCTATCATTATATGCGTCTTTGCTAGACAGAAGAAAGAGTCCATGCATGTGGGTTCTGAGAATACTCATCTGTGATGAGCCAGGGGATCGATGGTATGAGACAGGGATGCTGGCGAGAGAGACAGCCTGGTTAGACAGACTCTGGGTCTGGAGTGTAAACCAGGCGAATAGCACACAAATGATGAAACTAAAGGTTCCAACAAAAGCAGGTATAGAAGCTCAAAAAGCATGATCAGGGCCTAGGAAACTATCCAGCTAGGCCAATGCTGGGCAGAAGCCCTAGGGGGAGAGAATATTCAGGTTGAGGTACCAAAGACTTGAAGCAAGGGCTACTAGGGCTGTCGCGAGCACAGAGCCAGGGGGCAGCTTGTTTTGTTTAATACAGAGAGAACTTAGCTGACATGAGGAAGGTGTAAGGTTGAACAACAAAAGCAACTTGAGTTAAACTGGAGAATGCTGGCTCCACAACCATGCCTATAGCTGTGAATACCCTGCCTCTATAGACTACGGATCCCAAGACCCTTCACGCTGCAGTGGATTAGACTTTGGGTTATCACCAGGCAGACATTGGGAGGCAGAGCTTCGTTCAGGGTAAAGGAGGAAGAGAGCTGTGGTCCCAGCTTTGCGCCCCCTCCAGGAAGGCCACTCTCCAAAAGGAGCAGTACTAAGAATCATTGGTGCACACAGGGTCCTTTGGTGAGGATGTCCTGGTTTCTGCTACAGATTCACAAAAATGGTTCATATTTGGTGATGGATCTGTGAAGGTCCACAGATCTGAGTGAAGAGCCAACAAATTTGGAGAAACAAAATTGGACTTTATTGGAGGAGAAATTTATTAAGTAGTGATGTGGACTATAAAGCCAGAAAGGACACTTTGCCCAAGTCAAGGTATGCCTAAAATCATACCTTGGAATTTCATGTGAATGTCTGCCTTTCACCAAGGCTTAGAATTCCTATGAGGTAGTAAGCTTACCTGTCTTTCCTAAGACTTAAGGTGGCCTCAGGGTTAAAACCCATGTCTTCCTGCTGGATTCAAGCAACTGGTACCCAAATGATAAATCTTCTAAGAAAATAAGGACAAGAGAGAAACCTTTCTCTTGGCTCTCCAGTGCCTTAATGGGGCCATGGTGACCTTCACAGTTGAGTTTTCCATCTCCTCTATGTCCAGACCTTTGCCCTCCCCCACTTCCATAGGCCAGTCCTACCAGTACTGTACGATTCCATTACTTTATCATTATTTTCATTTTATGGAATGAAACTTGCTTTGAGTGATCCTACCCCACTCCCTGTTCCTTTGTTCCTGCTCTTTGGACATTCAAACCTAGCCTTGTTATTTTTTTTCAGTAATGATCAGTCATCCTTCATGGGGGCATGAAGATGAAGCAAAACACCACTGTGGGTTTGTGTAGACGGGGTACATCCTCCATAAATGCGTTTTTCATGTATAGTCAAGCAAGTCAGACTTGTGAATTCCATTGAATTTAGAATTAAACTTAATATTCTTTGAGTCTTTCTGTTCCCGGGAGAATTTCTTTACAAATATGTATCTAATCATGGTTTTTCCCTTGTTTCTGATTTTTAAAAGAGACCTAGTATTTTGGCATGTAACCCATGCAGCTCTTATTGTTTTCTTTTGTCCTTAAGAATAGCATGAAATCTATCCTACTGCATGAAGACTTCATAACAAGTGAAGGAATTTTATAACAAGCAAGGAAATGTTTATTGACCGGTCTTTAATGGTGACATGATATGGGCTGAGAGGAGCCTGCCAGTGAAAACACAGAACAGTCAACTTCCCTCCACCAGGCCTTCACTGTGTGCCTCCTAGGCCCAACACTCCATTCCTAGAAGAGGGTATATTCTCTGGAGAAATGCGCAATATTCAAAATACGGTCAAAGGGACGAACTCTGCAAAACAGAATTTGTCATCTAAACCATCACTCACATCCAAGGAGATCGAAGTGGGAATATCAGAGCAGTGGCCAGGGAATAACCTCAGGTCGAAGGTAAAAGGCATCTCTGAGCCACTGCAGAGGCCTGCAGTGGGCTTTTAATACCAACAATGAAGGGACATGGCCCCAGTAATAATAACAAACAGAGCATAAAAACTGTATGCTGTTCTGTTCTAAGAAACCTACATATTTTATCTCCTATAATCCCCACAATAACCCCAGGAAGTAAGCAATATTATTGCACCCATTTTACAGATGAAAGGAACTGAAGCACAGAGAAGTTGAGTGGTCTCTCTGGCTAGAAAGTAGCTGAGCTGGGATTTGGACCCAGGCAGTCTGGCAGCAAAGCTTGCTCTGTACTAGTGCTTCCCTGCACAGAGGATGAGAGCAGAACTTTCAAGTTTTGACTGGGTAGTCCATGTTCTGTTCCCATCTGAAGCAGCTCTTTGTTTTCATGAATAAACACATATAGTGACACTCTTTGAAAGCTGGATGCCAGTTTGCATTGTTTGAACTCTCACTAGTCTGGAGTTTGGGGGGGAGTCCCTAGAAGATGCTTGGTAGACATGGCAAGTTGGCCTTAGAATGAGCCAACCATAGGGAATTAATTTTCTGAAGTCAGTATGAAAATTGGGACCAAGTGGTTGACTCTTAAGCTCTTCCCCTTAGAACTTCCTTTCCCACCTGGGCCTGTCCAACTGGTGACTTCTAGGGCTGTGTGTTTGGTGAAGCATATATATGAAAAGACCAGTGTTTCCTTGCATTTTATTCAGAGGGAAGTGAGAGGGAAAGGTTGGAAATTGAAAAAAACAGAGTCCTCTTGTTGAGGCACATAAGCCGAAGGAGAGGGCAGAGTTTTTCTGCTCGTACCCCCACCACACTTGCTCCCACAATCTTCCCAAGCCCCCTCTAAGCCGTGGCATTATTGGTGGTGCCCTCTCCCTGCATTTCAGCCTGCCATGATCCCACACGTTTCCAGGGCCCAGCTCAGGGCTGTGCTCCTCTGTGATTCCCTCCTAGTCCCCTAGTCATCCCCTAGTCTTCCTCACCTCACCCTTCCTAGAGCCCCATGGCATGTTCAGAAACACAGATCTGAGGAGTGCTTTGCTCCCAATTGTTGCACAAGTCTGCTCTGCACCAGTATGGAAAGTGTTAGAAGATGGAGACTGTGATTTTAACATGCTCTCCCAACTCCTCCTCTGTAGTGGCCCACTGTTCACTGTCTACTGGTTGGTGTTTCATTATAATCCACACATTTCAGCACAGGGTTGTAATCTCTGGATTTGGGGTTTGTGGGGAGACAAAAGAGAGGTTTGAGAGGGAAAAAAAAGGTGGCTTGCTTTGGGAGAAGAGAGATGCTTTCCTAATAAAAGATAAAATGGCCAAATGGGGGTAGGTTTGTGTTCCTGAGATAAGAGGAAAGGTCATTTATTTAAATGGTAAATGGCTAGAAATGCAGATCGGATTTATAGGGCGCCTACAAATCCATAAAAAAGCTTGCACACAGATGCATGCATAATAATCCCGAATTGGCTATGAAATTTATCTTCATGAGTAAAGAGAGGAGGGATTGTTGATCCTGTTATGATTTTTACCCCATCTTTCCAAAGAAGACAGGATTAATACCAAGAGAGATAAATCATGATGTGATTTTTGTATATATGCACAAAGCAAACACAATGAATATTTGATTTTCTTCAACTTCTGCAGGGCTAAATCAATTTGAAGAGATAATGGTAGAGGATTAAGTTATTGGAACGTGTGTAACTATAAAGTTTTGAATACAGTTAACTCACAAGTTATTACAATTTCAGTATAACATCTGTTATCATTGAAACAGCAGATGTGTATTGTGAAACTAAGGGAAAATTGGATAGGCACACATTTTTCAAAAGAAACCAGGCTCATATTAAATTATTTCTGAAATGCAACACTGTAAAAATTATTGCAAAGAGTAGACTAACTGAAGGGGTGTCCTCAAAATGAGGCTATGTCACAAATAATGCTATTAATAGAAAGTCACCTTAAAATACGAGGCAAGTAGAATGTTATATGAGTTCTTGCACTACAAATGTAGAAAGAAGGGAAGTTAGCGTACTGAAGAACTTAGAAAAATTAAAGCCACGGAATGGAAAATAGCAGTTTCTAAAAGTGGGTGTGGTATAAAGAATGGAGATTTCCCAACTCTGTGGTCCAGACTCAGTGCCGGTGATCCTACTCTTTTATTACAGTGACTAAACCACAGACTCTTCGTGTGCAGTGAGTTCTGTTCACCATCCTTTCGGCAGTCACATTTTCTGGATCCAGAGTTGGGACATGTGCTTTAATGAGACTATGTAGATGCACAGGAATGAGGGGAATGGATGTTTGACATTTAAGTTTTTTCATAAAATCCAGAATGTATGGTCACTTTGCCTGCATTGCCCAGCAAAGTGCTGGCCTTGAAGCCGAGACTCAGAAACCATTTGCTCATGGATCTGAATTTGCAGCCTGCTCTTTGCCAGGTGCCACCCTTGAGCACCTCTGTGAGTTTTCTGATTACATTATTGTGATCACATTATTAGTAGCATTCAGTTAATATTTTGTCTGGAGTCTTGAAATTGGTTGCTACATTTTAATTTTGTTTTTCCACCTGTCCACCATTGTGCTTTTCTTTTTTGAAAAGTCTGGGGAAATGAATCCCACTGTATTATTATTTATCATGTTTCATGGTCAGGAAAGAAAATACCAGTAATGTGAGGTTGGAGGTTGGGGGGAGATCTAATTAAGCTTAACTCTGTCTGGTTTTCAATTCTACTACCATTGACAGCTCGCTCCTAGGAGAAAGAGGTCCCAGTTGGTCTCCACCACAAAAAGGTTTTTAATAAAATATTCAAGATAGCTGAGGACCTTTAGAATGGGTAATTTTATTCAACATACACTATGATCTTCCTGCTGGTTGTGGGCTCTGGACCAATACCCAGGAGCTTCCATTGGAGTGCATGACTATTATGCATTGTTAAAGTATTCTGTGAAAAGTCAATTTACTCGGAGTCAGATACATCCTATTTTAACTTTGAGACTAAAATTGTCTCTGGGGTTTAGTTTGCTACCATGATTAAGTTCTTACTGTTCTGTAAATCCTAGATTTATTTTTAACTGCTTCAGTGCTGCATTTTTTAAAGACTAATGAATGGTTAAAAAAGAAAGAGGAAGAAAAAATACACAGGAAAAATCTAGGACTCAGGAAGAATGCTCTGATAACATGCAGACTTTCATTAAATAATGCCTGTAGTGAGTTTACCTGCCGTTGGCTTTGCCTCTGGTTTTGAGAGCCTGCCTAACCAGGCCTAGGACTTAATGAGGGGACTCCCTTCAGTGTTCTAGACACTCAGCTCTCAAAAATCTCTATCTACAAACCAATTTTTCCCATCCATTATGAAACAAGCAGGAGAAATTGAATGTGTGGGTTGAAATCCCTGTTAATCAATTGGACTACTCCCTTTGGGTTGTAGTTGAAGAGCAAATTTTCATTATCTCCAATAATTAGCATCATTTTTTTAAAATGAGCTGAATGGACTGACACAGTAATCTGCGGTGGATATGTCATGTGTCTGTCCATTATTAACTTTTTGGGGAGGAGGGAAGAGAAAGTAGGGGAAGAGACAGACTATAGGAATTTTTTTTTATTATCTTGGCGGCATTTAACAGGAGCCTATGGCAAGGAGAGGGGTCTATTTTAGATGATCTAAAAGTGTTATGAGCTTGACTTTGGAGACATAAGTAATGGCTTGAATTCTGACCCTACAGTTTATTTGGTGAGTGAAATTTGGCAAGTTGCTTACCTCTCTAAGATGGTGCATCTGCCTCTGTAAAATGGAGGTAATAACACCTCCATTGTAACGTTATTGTAAAGATTAAATGAGTGAGTGCATATAAAGCACCCAAGAAGTTACAATACATTGTAACTACTGTTACTGCAGCTTTATTACTTTAGGCAGCTGTCATATTACATGGAAATTCTTTTTTCTCATCATGTATGTGATGGGTTCACTTAACCACTATGCTGAAGACTCCTGACGAGGCCCTGAGAAGCACAGAGAAATGAATCCATTATTCTCATAGGAGGATCAGAAGTGGTCAGAAATGATCACGGCAGAAAGCGGGAGGTGACAAGTGCCACAGAAGATGAACAGGGCAGCGTCTGGTACAGTGGTGCTAATGGAACAAGCTCCCTTCATTGAGTGGTTGATGGTAGCACCATGTGGGACAGAGCTATAGCGGGATTTTGGCTGTAGAGCCCCCAAGCCAATTTTCTTTTCAAGGGTGTTTTTTGTTCTGGCCTCTTAATTCCTATGTTGAAACCCTCATCCCCAATGTGATGGTATTTAAAAGGGGGTTCTTTAGGAGGTGATTAGTGTTAGATGAGATCAAGAGAGCAAGGACACTCTGATAGTATTAGTGTCCTTATTAAAATGAGACAAAGAGACAAGAAGAGCTCTCTTGTGCTCTGCTGCTCTCTTTTTCTCTCTCTGCCACTTAAGGACATAGCAAGAAGGCGGCTGTCAGCAAGTATGATAGGGCCCTCACTAGGAGTCACATCTGTTGGCCTCTCAGTCTTTGACTTTTCAGTCTCTAGAAATGTGAGAAATAAATGCCTATTGTTTAAGCAACAAAGACAGAGGTCTCCTGTGAGCTTCTTGTTATCCTTTTATTTATTTTTTAAAAAGATTTATGTTATTTATTTGAGAGAGAGTACAAGTGGGAAGGGAGAGGGAGAGAAAGAATCCCAAACAGATTTTGTACTGAGTGTGGAGCCGGATGCAGGGCTCAGTCTCATAACCCAGAGATCATGACCTAAGCCAAAATCAAGAGTCAGACTCTTAACCGACTGCACCACCCAGACACCCCCTGTTATCCTTTTGCTTTTATCAGCCAGAGTCCACTGCTTTTTGCTGCTAGAACTTTACCAGTGTACCCCTCAGTGGCAGGATCTGCATTGTGAGACTCTGGCACAGCTTGGGTCTCTGGTCGTCTCTGCCTGCCTTCTTTCTCATCGTACTCTAGGAGGCTAATTCCTTCAGATTCCCCCATGCATCTTCCAAATCGTAGAATCTGAATGGCTTCGTTAATTACCACTGGGCATTGTGGGACATCAGACCATCTCAATGGACTATTGTCAACTTGCAGACTTGGGCCACACTTGATCAAATTAGGGACAAAGACATGCTCAAGGCATAGCTTGGGGGCACCTTCCCTTTGCATGTGGCACAAAGGAGCCATGTTCCTTGACAGGGATGGTGATCATGGTAGGCACCATGATTGACTTTTCTAGTATAGTGCTTACCATATAACCTCAATTGAGGAACAAGCTGGCAAGGTATGTGTTAGGAGGAATCCAGGCTGGGATGGAATATCTCTGAGGGGCTTATCAGAGAGAGAGAGAGAGATGCCAACTTCACCAAACTCTCAGTTTTAATGGCTCAGGTATGATGGATGGAAGTCTATTTCTCACTTACATAATGACCTCCATGGGAGTTCCTAATTAGAGCGTGGCCACCCTATAAGCAGGGATTAGGGATCAGGACCCTTCTGTCATATGGCTTCACTGTCTTCAGCATGTGGCTTTTCAGTTCTCCATGCTTTCCTCCATTCAACTCCATGTGCAGAATTTTATAAGCCGGGTCTGGAACTGGCACCTGTCACTTCCATTTACCTTTCACTGGCTAGCGTGCAGTCACGTGGCCACCTCTAAATATAAGAGATCTTGGGAAATATAGTCTAGCTGTGGGCAGAGGAAGAAGGGGAAATGGTTTGGCACGTAGCTAGTTAACCTCTTGAGTCTTGAGCTGGGGCATGAAGAATGAAAAGGATCTGAATGGGGGAGATGAGGGGACGACATCTCAGATAGCAGCAAACATGAGGAATAGAGGATGGAGAGCAAGAAGAGGGGTATGGCTGTGAGGAGTCGAGGATGGAGAATTAAAGTCTTATCACTGAAGTTCCTGGTCTGAGATTTTTATATCTCAAACGAAGAAAAAATGCTATGATTGAAGATGCTAGCCTGGGACCTAGAACACCTGGTTCAAATCTGAGCTCCGACACCTATCAGCTGTGGTATCTCTCTCTCTCTCTCTTTTTTTAACATTTTATTTATTTATTTGAGAGAGAACATGTGCATGTGCACAAGCAGGGCGGGTGGGGTGTGTGTGGTGGTGGTGGAAAGGGAGGGGCAGAGGGAGAGGGAGAAGCAGACTTATGGCAGAGCAGGAGTCCAGACTCTGGGCTGAATCCTAGGACCCTGGGATCATGACCTGAGCCAAAGGCAGATGCTTAACTGGCTGAGCCAGATACTCCTCAGCTGTGGTATCCTGCATAACCTTTCTGTGTCACATTTTCTGCATCTGTGAAATGGGGCTAGAAATGTGATCTGTGGCATCGGCAGGTTGTGAGGATTAAAGGAGTTAAAACCTATGAAGGATATAGAAGAGTGTGTGGCATACAGTAGAATTCAATAAATGTTACTACTTTCATTCTTCCCATGTATATGTATATTTATTGTATGCTTGTTTAAATTATAGCTGCATGAGGACACACAGAAGTAATGGGTAAGGGAGAGAGAAGGGAGGGTGGGGTGGGCAAGGGATTTGACTTCAGCTTTGTATTTTGGTCACTAATAATGTCACAGTACTCACTCTTATTAATCTTATTAATCTTAGTACTTTGGACAGGCAGGACTTTCTTCTGATTGCCTTTTTTGTCTCACCAATTACCAGTTGGTTCTTTAGGGACATTGGGTCATACATTTTGTATTTTGTGTTATGACATAAATCTTTTTTCTCTCCCACCTTTTGTCTGAAATTTGGCTCATTTGTACAAGAGATATAATGATGCTCATTAGTATTGGTAGTGCCCAGCTGCTGCCGGCTTCCTTAGAGCAAAGCCCCACTCATGTGGGCCTTTATTTCGGTGGGGTGTGCTGCCCATTAATGCAAGGTCATTGCCAGTTCCTGCTCTTGTTTTCCCCTTCCTCTGTGTGCCCCTTCTGGCTTGCCCATCCAGTTGCCCATTGGACTGCTTTTCAGGGTCAAAGACCACTTTTCACCCACTCTCCTCACTTGGGCTGCAAGTTCTTGGGGTCCTGTGGAAATACCCCCAAGCTGGCAGCTGCTCCAAGTGCAAGTCTGATGGCTAGTCCCCCCCCCCCCCCCAGCTGCCAGGAGGGGCGGAGCAGCATCCTCCGGATAAGGTGATGGGTAATGGGCACTGACATTTGATGAACTACCTCTCCACATTCTTGCTTCACAGAGAGGCCCGGTAGAGTGGGTTTGCCAAGTTCTCAAATAAGAAAACACTGTGTTTCCACTCGACTTCACATTCGGAAGTAAACTCACTGGGCAACTTCTTACTTGAGGCTCATGTAACTTTAATGCCTTGTCCTGGCATTGTTTACTTGCCTGGCCGGTATTGGCCCCTCTGCGTGGCCTCCTGGAGGACAGGATTTGTTCCGTGCCTCGAGGGCATGCCGTCCCAGGTCAGCAGATGGCCTTCTGATTACTATTTCCAGCCTGTCTTACCTGACCATTCCCTCACTGTATGAACAGCTGTTTCCTTCACTTCAGTGCTGCCCAACCGGATTGGTGATTTTTCTTATGCCCTTTTGTTTGCACAGAACATAAATCTTTCTCTTCTTCTGACCTGGCCTGCAGTTCCATCCACCTGTGCCTGCCTTGAGCAATATATAACTCTCGCCAGGTTCTGTTTCCTTTGCTCACTTCAGCCTATAAACCAAACTTTCTTCTTCCTTCTGCCCCCTCTCCTGGGCTGATTCAGCACTCTCTTAGCACCTGGCTGCCAGTTAGCACTTAACCACAAAAAATATACATTATTTTATGACTGACCTGAACTGGAAACTTCTGACAAAATAAGATATGCAACAGAAACCTCCGTCCCATTGGCCTCCTTTCTCGCTTTTTCTGGAGTCTGAGGAGACACAAGTTACATCAGGTTAGCAGCGACTGTGCTAATTGAAAATGAGTTAATTAAATAACACGGCACTTCGAGCTGTCAAAATACAGCCAGTCAATGGAATCAATCCAGTTAAATGTTTAACAGTGATCACAAAAATTGGATATGAAGTAAAGAAGAAAGGAAAAGGAACCTCTGTTCCTAAGAGGGCACTCCTGTGGTTTTTAGACTATGACTTGTTAAATGCTATTGATTTTTCTAATTACTACCACCATTTCAGTCGTGTTTGGGTTTATGATTTTATTTTAGTTTTCTGGAATAGAGAAAAATCTTGCAACACATTTTCTTGTTGCCCTCTTTTTATTGAAGGTGCAAAATGCTCTCAAAACATTTGTTTCTCACTTCTAGTTGAAAACCAAGAAAGTGAGTAGTCTTGCAGTAAAGTTGTAGCACCAGGCTATAGGAAGCAGGGACTCAGGACTCAACCGTGGTTATAGTAAGCTTGCAGTAAAATGAATGAGGTCCTCTGTTACATTGCAACTAGAATCTACCCAACATATGCTCCATACATGTGACAGTTCATGGGTGGCAACTGGTTCACTTATTCTGGAGGTTCAGCATGTAGGTTTTTTTTTTTTTTTTTTTAAAGATTTTATTTATTTATTTGACAGAGAGAGATCACAAGTAGGCAGAGAGGCAGGCAGAGAGAGAGAGAGAGAGAGAGGGAAGCAGGCTTCCTGCGGAGCAGAGAGCCCGATGCGGGGCTCGATCCCAGGACCCTGAGATCATGACCCGAGCCGAAGGCAGCAGCCCAAACCACTGAGCCACCCAGGCGCCCCCAGCATGTAGGTTTTAAAGATGGCCCATCCCCCATCAGTTTTGCTTTGCAGCAGGCCAGGATTTGGTGTGTAATTAAAACCCAAGTATCTAAATGAGAGCTTAATTGACAAAGCGGTGTATGTAACATAAGGGATGCCTTCAAGTTGACTTGGGCTGAACTGACAGGGCAGTAAGCATCTGGATGGAAAACTATCAGTCCATCCATTTGGGAGGACTCTTTCACCTCTCAGAATTGGCATGTTGAATCCATTCCAGTTGAATTAACTGACCATCCCATTTCTTTGACAGAACAGAATAACAGTTTATGGCATTTGTACGGTAGTTTTTATTTTTCAGTGGGTTTTCACATCTGCTGTGTCTCTTGATCCTCCTATTAACCCTGTGAGATGGATAGGTCAGATATAACTTCTCTGTGTTATATGTAGAAAAAGGTTCAGAGTGGTTTACCTGGCTTGTGTGATGTTGAAAACTAATTAGTATCAGAACCAGAATGATATGCTAGATTCCAGTGCAGTGACGTATTTTCATTTCACATGTATCTTAAAAGGTATACTCTGAACTTTTACAAAACTAACACATAAGGACAGCAAACTTAAACTCATGTAGAACTCTTACTCCAGCAGTAAAGGTCACAATCAGGTATACTTTGTGGTACAGTTTTACAGTTTAAGTATCTAGTGACAACCCTCTGTCACCACCAGATTCTGAAGTACCAACTGAGTCATCAGATCAAGAGGACCTTCTGTGCACTGTTGTTTTATTTCTAAGACAAAGCCACTGTTGACAAACAACACCTTTCTTAAACATTTATAATTCGTATATGGTACTTTCATTGGTTGCCAAATAAGTAGAACAGTCAGTTATTCAGAATGGCAAGTATTTTGTTGTTAGTGGGTAGGAATACAAAACCTGAGAAATGACAGGGACAACCGAGGCATGTAGTTGGGGTTTTTCGTTTTAGAGATGTGGAGATCAAGACCCAGGGAAGTGAAGTGGCTTTATCAGGGTCTTATGCTATTTGACAGCTTCCTCAGGTCCTCTGCCTTTTGCTATGTGGACTCTATTATGGGGTTACCTCGGCTGTGTGAATCTGACCACCCACCCTCATAGAGGAGGACAGAAGCCTTCCCAGGGAGACCTTGGGTGCCTCTCACAGTGATTATAGGTACAAATAAAATCACTATGTCATTGGAGTTTGTTGAAAGGCATGGCGTTTAGAGGAACATTTATTATCAAAATATTTGAATTAATGATAGATACAACAATATTCTGTATTGAGACTTGTTTAATAATTTGTAAATTCACCAGAAGTTAAGATCATAAACTATTTTCTTTGTTGGTTAGGTTTCTGGAGCAATGAGTTTCACATATTTAAATTAATAATAGCAGACAGTAGTGAGAACTTACCATATCCAAGCACTTTGATTATATTTTCCCATTTAATTCTCTCAAGCACCCGATGAAGCTGATATTCTACAACTTGCATTTTCAAACATTGTTCTTCATCCAACCTGATCTTATATCAAAAAGCATTTCCTGAACTCTTCATGATGTCCGATTTCTCTGGTAACTATGAAATGGACTGCAAATTAAAATCTCTTAAATTGCTCAGTATTTCCTGCTAAGTACTTCTGGATTTTGTAGCCAGCTAATGCAAAAGCAGATGTTCTCCTGAATTCATTCAGGAGGGTTTCTCCAAGGGCACTGACTGCCTACAAACATCTTACGGGAGGATTCCTTGGTGTGAAACTTCTCTAGCAAATTTCTATCTCTAAAGAAATTTCTAAGCACACATAAGTTGCAGTCTGTAGAAGAGTCTCTTTGATGATCTGAACTCTTGTTTTAGAAGGTAATGAAGACATATACTTAAAAAGATAACAAGTGTTATGGAAATAATGATTAAACTAAGTCTTTATGCCCAATTTTTCTCATTTTTTGGTTTATAAATTAGGAATAGGGCAGTAGAGTTACATCTTTTTTTTTTCTTGCTTTATTCATTCTCTAGATGTCATCACCCAAATTTTATCTCTGACCCCTGAAGATTCCACGTAAACCATCACAGCACAGGCGGGCTGCCCATCTCAGGTGAGAGTGCTTGGAATAATTAGCTTTTGATTTTGTAACCACAACAATTTAATAAGGAAGAACCCACAGAGAGCTTAATCAACCTCACAACGTCTCTTTTACAACTCCATTTTGCCCTGACTTACCACCGGCTCTTTCAATAAACATGAGCTTGTGAAAGAAAAAGCTACATAAAATTTTATACTTCTCATATTCTGTTTTCCTTTTTAAGTTGCAAACTCAAGGCTGATTGTACTGCACTCCAACCAAAAGACCCCCTCAGGCAAGAAACACATTATGGGAAGCTATTTATGAGGTTTAAATTATCCATATTAACATTCTTAAGATTCAGCAGTGTGGTTTCTGGGTGCCAGATCCAATCCACAGTGACGATGTTTCCGTGTTGGGTTATAGAGTTGACGGCATAGACTCTCTCAGGGAAAAAATGCCGAGTGAAGCCACAGGGCTGGAAGACCCCCGGAGGAGTTAACTAATCTATCCCCCTGCCTCTGGCAGGACCAAAAGCAAAACCCATTTGGGTACCAGCACAGGTCTACGTGCTTGTTTTGTTTGCAAAACCTGATTGGTTCCATCTCTTTCCATTTTTTAAGTGAGAGCTGTAGGCACAGTGTAAGAAAAAATTACTAGTATATATAGACACACATGTATACAGTCAACCCTTGATCATTAAGTATTTATGAGAATTCTCCTCTTTTAACAGGACATAGGCCCAGAGAATTAACCCAGTGTAGGTAAAAACACAGTGTATGTTCATCAGGACCTTACAGTTTGGTTATGAAGACATGACATTCATGAGGGGATTCACATTTTAATTCAGGACAGCACTGGCTTGTGTTGACATAAGTATTAGAGACCTAATGTGTATAAGCACTGACAATTCTAATCACATTCACTTGGATTTCTAGTTCTTGTATACTTTCATGTCCTGGGAATCCATTCCCAGCATTTTGAAATTACAAAAGCTTGATTTTACAGAGGTTAGAGACATCCAATTCTTCTCTCTTGAATTCTTGCCCAGAAATATATCTGCTCTCTCTATCCCTATCCCACTGCTAGAAATTAGTAGTGCCACCAGTGGACTGGTGTAAGAGACCCAGGAAAACGGGACCCAGGCCCCCCTGTAAGGTTTTGGTTCAGGGCATTCCCTTGGGCTAAGGGCAAGACTTTTTTAATTGGGGAGAAATGGTTAATGGTCCCTCATTCCGGTCTCTCCTCAGGTAAGGTCAGCAGACTCCTACTTGGGTCAGAAAGAATGGAATTATACAGAAAGCTGTATAGGAAAGAAACCATTAGTTCATGCACTCATTCAGTGGGCTAATATGGACTAGACTCCGGAGCTACAAAGACAGGTGGCACTTAGCTCTTGTGTGTGAAGAGCTCACCTCTGATGCTGTGGCAAAGATAATAATAATAGAGACAAGGACAAGGTGTAGTGTGGGAGCCAGGAGGGAGAAGGATTGTATCAAAGAGGTCTGCAAAATGTTTCATAAATTTTGTAATATTTAAACTGGGCTTTGAAGGATAGGAGATTTCACCAGAGGGAGAAGGTTCAAGACTCATTCTAGACAGAAGGGGCGTTGTGTGTCAAGTAATGGCCGTGGAGCAGGGTGTGGTCAGGGGAAGTAAAGGGGGAGAGGACCTGTGCAAAGGGTTTGAGTTTGGAACAGCAGTTTGGTGGCCCTTTCAGAAAGCATGGTTTGGAACTTTGGATCTGACCCAGACAGAAGGTCAGGATGGGTATCAGATTAAGCTCTTAAACAATAAAGGGCATGTCTGGGTTCATGCTTTGGGAAGATTACTCCAACAGCCGGTGTGTGGAGGAAATATGGAGGTGAGAGAAGCTCAGAACAGGGAGACTGGCTTGGAGGCCATGGCAGTAGTCCAGTGAGAGAAGATGAAGGTTGGACCACACAGGACAGGGAGTGGCCTCCCGAGATGGTTGGCATTGTCAGAGATGATAGGATTTAGAGACTGGATCTTGTGGGTAAAAGAGAGAGAAAGACGGGGAAGTGCTCTGTTTCTCACCAGATTCAGGGAGATAAATGTGTTGTAAGGAGGAGCAAGTCTGGAAGGGGTGGGTGTAGAGCCAAGGAGTTTTTGGAAGGAATTCAGTTGCAGATACATGGTATTCATGGGATTAGTGGTGGGTGATGTTCAATTCAGTTGAAAATTTAAGATTGTACAGCTGGGGAGTGACACCTAGGTAGGACAAGACAATTAAGCTCTCGTGGATGACTGAATTGGGGTTGCAGTTTTGGTAAATGCTGTCACTGGGGGAGTCTCCCTGTCTGTATTCCCAGAGATAGTCATGGGATTATTAGCCTCAGCTTCACCGTGGTTCATGTCAGTCAACAGTTCTTCAGGTTTTCTACCAAGATGCCCCTCCATCACAGGGGACACTCAGGTCTGGGCAACAAGGAGAAAGTTTCTTTCAAGTGCCTGTTTTATCTGAAAAATATATTTAATGTTTGAACTCTGTTACATAAAATATCCACATTTACTTTGATATAAATTCTGTTATAGATTACTTACCAGTTAAATTATGCATGTTAATTGCTCCCATCCGCATCTATGCATATCCAGGGAGATGCGCCTTGGTTATCCGATGGCCTTGGGCCC
The DNA here is from genome assembly GCF_964662115.1 of Mustela nivalis. NCBI lineage: Eukaryota > Metazoa > Chordata > Mammalia > Carnivora > Mustelidae > Mustela > Mustela nivalis. Next base: position 104,697,573 of record NC_139025.1, read on the forward strand.
GCTGGCCTGCGAACACCCATGCTTCTTGGTTTGTGAAGTACAGATCTATTCGAGGTCTGACCATGACAGTGGACAGCTCTTTTCCTGTTTGGAAAGAGCCTTCTAATTCCCACATGCTGGAGTGTCAGGTTGTGATATACCAGAATTCCCTAGCCATATCCTTGGGCAGTGTGTGAGCAAATACTGATACTGTAACAAGAAAAAATGCAGAGCTCATTCTCCTTTCTTTTCTTTTCTTTCAAACCCACCAGATTATGTATTTGACTTTTTTAAATTACAAAGATAAGATAGGGAAAAAATAGAATAATATACAAGTGCATGAAATATCAATTACATTTCTACCTTCCTCCTCCTGCCCTGCCCTACCTCCACCCAACTCCTGAGGGGTGACCTGTCTGAATAATTGGCTGTGTTACAATGACTTGCTGCTCAGAGTAAGGTCAAAGGGCCTTCAGCGTCAGCCCTGTTAGAAATGCAGAGTCTCAGGCCGCCCCCCCTCCGCCAAGCTGACCAAATCAGAATTTGCATTTTAAGAAGATCCCCCGGTAATTCCTATGCACATTCAAGTTCAAGGAATGAACTTTTTATGGAACAAGGAGAAGGGAAAGTTTATTTCTTTGCTTTATAGGAAGTTCTAGTTTTTGAATCCCCAGATCTTGCTGTCCTCAAAGGAGGAAGTCAAACTGCATCTGGTGGACCATCATGTCCACTCCACATGGGATCAGTCCCCTCTTGCACAAGGGGTCACCAGCCAAACTGGCTGTTTGCAGATCCCATCCATTCCTTTAGTTCTCTCTGCCCTCAGATTTCTGGGGAATTAAAACAAACAAAACAACAGACGCAATAATTCCTAAGTTGTGCTTTCTGGTGAGCTCCTCAGCTGTTTATACCCATTTGAACAAAATTTGGTTCTCTGGCATCACTCAGAAATCACTACGGAAGACAGAAGATCAGCTTCTTGTGACAAATCACCTAGAGTCCCTACGTGCCATGGCCACTGCTGGGGAGCCCTGTGGCAAGGCTGCTGGTGGAGGTGTTTGATCAGGGCCTAGCATGAAGAGATGAAAGCAGACACTTCATAGAGAAGGTATCTAAATTCACTCTAAAATTTTACAGACTGGAGGCTGCCTTGCTGTGGAGGGAACTGAGTTTGGATACTGTTGGCATGGATCCAGGGCACCTGGGTTATAAAGATTCAAGTCAGCCCTTCAGGTCTCCAGCACAGTGCAGTTGATTGTGTTGATGGCATTGGTTATGATCTTGGGTTCAGGCACAATAGTCTGCCCTTCTCCTTTGTGGGGTACCATGGCTACCATGAAAGGTGAAATATGCTAGGTGACCTGAAAATAATTGTGCAGGGTTAAGCCATGATGGGAACCACTGCAGCTGGTTCCTCTGCTCTTGTAGTAGGTGTAATTGGAGGGATCTGGTAGTCGTAAAATGTATATGAAATCACTAAGAGGATGATGAAAATAGACGCATTAATTTATTTACTCATTCACCATATAAGTTGAGCATGCAACAGGCCAGTGTTTCTCAGTATTTTAAAGCCTGTACTTTACTTTGATATGCCTAAAATTCCTTTCCTTCACTGCCAAGATTATGATATACTCCTTATTACCTCCCCCAACCTCCACCATCTACATTAAAAATCACTGTGTTCTGTGTATTCTCACCAGCGAAGTCTATTTTTTTCCTGGACTTGAGTTTCTGTGCTGTGAAAATAATGGTCGTGTTTTCATTTTTCAACTATAAAAGCATAATGCTAAATACGTTTTCTCAAACTACATACTGCTTCTGTGTCCCACCTGGGGAGTTTGATCTAGCCCTTTAGAGATTCTCTCTCCTTGGAGAGAGAATTGCTATAGTAGGAATTTAGTACAAGTGAAATTCTGGAAATAATCATCTTGTAAAGATCATGCCAGAGATCTCAGAAAAGTAAGAAGGCAGCTTCTTCTAACAGATAAAGAAGGTAAGATGAAGGATAGGGCAGACAAAGTTTTGGGTTATAATTAATTTTTTCTCAAATACTCTTTCTTCTAACACCTGCCTGTATCAAATATGACTCTGGAAGGCACTTTGGCAGTTTCTAAATTATAATTTTGGCCATGCTTGCCAACGTGTGGGATTTCTTTAATAAGAAGCCAGTTTAAGATGTTATTTATTTATTTATTTGAGAGAGAGATCACAAGTAGGCAGGCCAGGGGTGGGGGGTGAAGCAGGCTCCCTGCTGAGCAGAGAGCCCGATACGCAGCTCGATCCCAGGACCTCAAGATCATGACCTGAGCCGAAGGCAGAGGCTTAACCCACTGAGGTTAAAAGTAACTTCCAGGTGTCCCGGAAGTTACTTTTAAAAACCCTAGGACCGCCCTCTCAGATAGTGAAATTTCTACTGAAAATACAAATGAATGATTGAGATCTTTCCTGGACATAAATATACTGATGTGGCCTTGGGAGGAAAGAGCATGAGAGTTTTTGTATCTGAGAAAGGAAGGTAGAAAATGCATAGAAAGAGGACACATAGGATGTGGAAGACAGATGTAGTTAGTCTGGGGACAGTTATTCTATAGGGATTTTGGTGTTTAGATGTCCTCTCACATCCTTTCCATTCATAGTTAGTGAAGGGCCAACATGATGTTTCCACTCAGATTCCCAATATAGCATTTGACACATAGTAAGATGCTTAATAAATGTTGAATGGGTAAACGAATTCTTAAAAATACTACTTGGTATCTTCTCTAACTCTCGCTCCCTGTTACAAGGGAAAAAATACTCAGTGGGCAAATGGCTTGTAACAACCCAGGTAGTTAAGCTGAAGTACAGAGTTTATCTGGGCATTGTAAGAGATCTTTACAGAAAAAGATAATTTTCAGAAAATATCTATAAGACACAGAGAACAAATGTCAGAAGTCTGATTTTTAGCTTTGCTACAAGTACTCTTGTGAAATTTTTCAAGTCACAGAGTTTCATTTGTTAAAAAAAAAAAGTAATGAATTTTTCATAGAGTTGTCATGAGGATTAAATGAGATGTGTAGGATATGAGGCAGAGGGACTGCCCCAGTATAGATATTAAAAGATCTATCGTTACCCCAAGTTATTTGTGATAGGTATACAATCAGATTGGGATCTGAGTTCTTACCAGTTTAAATTCCTTCAGAGTAATGATTGTGAGGCCTCTAGATTCTTTGAAAAGCAGTGTATTTCAGAAACACAGAGTGGTCCTTTATGGGAACATTGCATAGTTCTCAGGTAGTGGGGAATATTGGTTTTTGACAAGCCTGCTCAGGAGTGTGACTCAAATCAGTGGTATAATCCAGAGGCACTAGGACCCTTTCATTCTAGAAGACCCTTGAATTTAAGGAAGATGTTATAATAATGTTTTCAGAAGCCATGGGCTCTTTTACGACTTGACTGTATAGCCTTAAAGCTAAATATTCAGGTCTCCAAGGCCTGGGCCATGAGCTTATTAGAGGCAAGGGACTGTGACTTTTTCCTGATAGCTGCACAGCTTCTCTCCAGGGCTTTTTGGTAGCTGGTAGATATTTGCTTGACTGAAATACCCAAATAAAGGTTAATCAGAGAAATAAGCTAGGAAGCTTAAGATTGTAGTTGGGGAATCAATCCAGAGAGAGGGAGGCTGTTGATGGATGGAGATAAGCTTGGCAGGTCAAATCCAAGAGGCAGTGCAAGGGGTAGGCCAGAGCAAAGTTCACACCCAGGTTAGTTCCCATGGAAGGTTTTGTGTTGGTGGTGCCCCCAGACTTACTTTGTGTAGGGCAGCTGTTGGTTTCCTGGGAAGGCTTCCCCACAGGTAGCTTATACATGGCCTCAGAGTATCCTGGATCACTATGGAGAATTGACTTGAGGAAAGGCTGAGTATGGGTCATCTTTGGTGGCAGGGTTTCTTAGTCTGACTTGCATGACTGCTTGCTTCCTGTTTGAGTGGGTACAGAAAGCCTTAGATGCCTGGGATCATTTGCGTGTAAGTCACCTTTGGGCTATAGTCATCTGTTTCTATGTATGGTAGGCTGGAACTGCTTTAAAAATTTTTTGATCATGTCTTTTATAGTGGTTTTTTATTTTTTTTATTTTTTTTATTTTTATTTTTTTAAAGATTTTTTTATTTATTTGACAGACAGAGATCACAAGTAGGCAGAGGTAGGCAGAGAGAGAGGAGGAAGCAGGCTCCCCCCTGAGCAGAGAGCCCGATGTGGGACTCGATCCCAGGACCCTGAGATCATGACCTGAGCCGAAGGCAGCGGCTTAACCCACTGAGCCACCCAGGCGCCCCTGTAGTGGTTTAAAAAAAAAAAAAAAATTTCTCCTGTTAAGATCCACTTGAAGGCATTGGATACAAACATTCATGAGCTGATCTAACAGGTCTAGAAGAGAGGTAAGCCCAGACTTATGTAGCATTTCTTTATCTATCCCTAGAAACTTTTCATTCTGGAAATGTGACTCTCCATATTATCATCAAATGGTTTTTCAACAAATCTCATCTCTTATGTACTGCCTTCCCCTACCACTGGAAGCAAATCCTAAAAAAATATTACTTCATAGCCTAGGCGTTCAAAACTACCATCGTCATCACCACCACCATCATCATCTTATCATCACAATAACCATCATAGTTTCCTTTGAGAATCTCATAAAAACTCTAGCCTTTCCTTACAAAAAACAAACAAACAAACAAACAAAACCCAAGTAGCCATATACTTGCACCCCAGATCCTGCATACTATTTCAGGGTATTCACAACCTTCCTGAAATCCTGCCAAGGACTCTATTAAGAAGAATTCTGCTTTGGACTGAAGTCATCATCTGTGGTATTTATTCTCAGACCTCCATCAGGTAAGGAGATGGTTGATGGACATGAGAACAATACAATGTTCAGTTGTAGACTGGGGAAGCTGGGTCCTTGCTAGGATAAGTTGAAGTCTGTCCTGATTCATTACTTCAGCCTACCTCTGGGGTGTCACTTACAAGAATATGAAGCACAAATTGTTATTTTCAATGAAGGTGGAACCTTTAAAACCTTTAAAAGTAATACTTATGAATATGTAATCAAAAGTTAGTCTGGGTTTTTTGAAGTAACAGATACTTCCAATGAATATTAATGAGGGAATATAATGCTAACAGAGATAGTGGGTAATAATACCAACACACTGAAACTGAGGAATATAAATTTTAACAAAAATTATTAAAGTAATTGATGCTAATATAATTTTATATGTTTCAAATTTTTAAGGGACAAGAAATTGCTTTGGAATTCAAGGTCAGCAGATTACATGTTTAAATGCCAGCTCAGCTACAACTGTGCCATTACTAACTTTCACTAAGTATTGAAAAATCTATGTGAGGTGTATTTCGATTTCCCAATTTTGCTCTTTTTAAGAAAGAAAAGTTAAAAGGCAAATCCATCACCAGGCTGGTATTTAAGCTCATAATCAAGATGACCAGCATAACATTTAAGATACAAGTTGTTGAAAATAATTGATTATCTCATGTGCAGTCAATCTCATTAACATATGGCAAAGATTACAGCATAAATATGAGAGTCAGCATAAAATCCATTTGCTTGAAAGTACTAAAAATTATATTATTAGGTATCCAAACAGGTGTCTTCCGAACAAGGCCTCAGAATGATTTCCTTATGTTCTTGCCAGCTATCTTCCCTTGTGTTGCAGATCCCATCTCCAATTCCCTCTGCTGTTGGGGTCATTCCTCCCCAATACCTAAGTGTTCTAAATTGACCATTTAGAAAGATAGAGATGCCCATCACTCGCATAATTACCACTCATGAAGTTATTGTCTTCTAGGTGGCTTAACTAGAGGGATCAGAGCTCCCCTTTGGACATTTTTATCATTTTCTAACACTCAACCATCTGTAGCCTAGGATAGACACTTCTGACTTATGTGTGTGTGTGTGTGTGTGTGTGTGTGGTCAAAAATGCTCACTTTTTTTTCCTCTCTGTAGGTGTTCAGACTTGCATTGAGAAAATAATGTATATCCAGCATTTCTAGATATTCATGGTAGGAGGATTTTCAGATTATCTTTAGTCTGCTATCTTTCTAGAACTCCAAGTTTGACCTAGTTTCCTTGTGTCTCTGCTTGGCTGTGTCTAGTGCTGACTCCATCCTCAGGTTCCACATCATAGTGTCTAAAAGGCTATAGGTTTCTTCCTTGTGGTACCAAGATGACATCAACTGTTCCAGATGTTCACACAAACAAATCCAGAGGAAACATGGTGGTTCCTTAGGGTAGCCCTCCGAGAAGAAAGGGTAATTTTACTTTGCTGGAAACATCTTGGGTCTTATTGGCTCACATTGGGCTGCATGTGCATCCCTGAGCAAATCCCTGTGGTTGGGGGATGGCGCATAGTAAGTGCTGAAGACTTAGGGGATCACCTCTGTATCTAGAGGTGATACAGATCCACATCTGTAGAGATATACATCCCACCTCCCCTGGATGATAAGGGGACAGAGATTCAGAATATTGGTGTCCAGAAAGAGGGAGAATATGTGCTGGGCAGCACACAACAAATGTCCATTTTGTGTTCTTTTTGCTCTTACCTGGGATGTGTGTTTAATGAAATGTGCCTAGGTCCTTGTTATGCCAAAATTGGGGTTTACAGTGGTGGAATCATCATGTGAAGATCACTAAAAGGATATGCGATACCTCTATGAGGAGGCCGAGAAAATTGCATCATAATGTTCTTTAGGTGAGAAATAAGGCTGTCTTGAGGACTTTAAGGTCCTAAAAGCCTAAAAGTCAAGGTAGAGTCCAGAGTCTGTAATACCAGTGGTTGATCTTAATACTACCATAAATAAGAATAGTTGTATAGCAGTTTCCCATTTATAGGACACTTTCACTCTCCTTTACCTTTAATGATATATGTAAGAAATTGCATTTCTAGGAGCAGAATCCCTACAAACCTACCAAATAACCCAGTGGTTTGTAGAAGTAACAGCTTGTTCTAAAATTAAAATGTTATTTTGCTATGGAAGTAAATATGTGCTTCAAATGACAACACATTAGCTACTCAAAGTTTTATTGCAAAGATATTTATAACAGCAAAAAGAGAGAAATTACATGAATATTGAACAGTAATAGAACAGTTAAATAAATCATGGTATATCTATTTCAATGCATTATTAGTAGATGATTTAAAAATGATGCCCTCAAAGAATGTCTAATGACAGGAAAAATTTATTATATAAGTGATAAGAAACAATTTAAAAATCTGAATGAACTAATATTTAGTATGTGTCTAACTTTATTAAAAAATAAACACATAAGAATGAAACATGCACACAAGCATCGGGGTAATGTTCAAAATATACAACCATTGTTATAGCAGGCATTAATCAATCAGAATGAACACCTTGTATTCTCAGTTGGTATGGTTATGCCAGTGCTTACTGACTGAGTGTCTATTCTTAAAAAACTAACAGTGGCAAGACAATGGGAGTCAATTTTCCTTTCTTCTTTTTGTCTTAAAAGCATTTTTATACTTTTTTCTGTCTTCTAAGTTCTGTATAGTGAGAATGTATTATTTATAATACAATAATAATAAGAATAATGGAAAAGAATACAATGCCTTAATATTTCTTATAGAGGAAACTATAATTTTTTAGAATTTTACAGTACTTTTGGCATTCCTCTGTTTCTGTGGCCCTTCCCCACCCTCCAGTGACTTTGTCTCCTTCAGTCCATGCTCTATACAGAAGATACCAGAAATGGGTCAAACGATGTACTGTCTGAAATGCCCAAGGAAACTAAACTAAATCAATACCATAAAAAGGGAAAGTTTATTGTCTTAGTGATTATTGGTGTAAAGCCACAGTGTGACCAGTTATATTTTTAGTGGTGGAGTCATACTGACTGCCTCCCTATTGACTATGGAACTTTTTTCTCTGTCAACAGAGGAAAATCATTATAACATTTATTTAACTCTCACTGTGCACCAGGCCCCATTCTAAGCACTTTCCTTAGATGATCTCCTTTCGTGCTCACAACCACCCCGTCAAGCAGGTGCCATTATTGTCTTCATTTTATAGATGAGGCTTAGAGAGGTCAAGTAATTTGTGAGAGGTCACACAGCTAGCAGTGGTGGAGCTGAGGTTTGATCCGAGAGAGTCTGACTCCACAGCTTTGCTCTTAACCAGTTCATTATCCTGCCGCCAAGAGTCAGCATGATTCTAAAAATAAAAGAGTGCAAATACACTATACTTTCATACACACCCACCCCAAAGGAACATCATTGGTGCTTAATAAATGGTAGATAACGATACTTACTGTTGAGCCTTTTGGCATTTAAAACTCCTTCTAGTAACAATGCTCATAGTGTAGGACACAGGGCCTCTGATAGAGGGATTGCTTAGTCTCTGTTCTTTGCAGTAATAGCTATGATCTTATGCCTCAGTTTTCTTTCCCATCAAATGGAGATCACAATACCTACCTTTCAGGCTGTGTGGATTAGACAAATTAAAACATATATGGCTTTTAGATCAAAGCCTCACACAAAGAATGTAGTAATGTGAGTTGCTGCTATGTTTTGTTGAGTTTTTTCACTTAGAGACAGAAATATCTGCCAATGAGTGAACTACAAGAAGCGGTTTGAACTGGTTCATCAGCAAGGATCCCATGACAGAGAAAGACCAGGCACACACACTCTTAGACCATAAAGGTCAACATAGAACATTCACTTATTATCGGCATTTCCAGGCCTGATATTTATTTGCGCTATATATTCCAGATTTTTTTTTTTCCCCATAAATAACCTCGTCTTCATAGACCCTGCTTTGCACTGTAGTTTGGTTAAGACTTCCCCTAATCAGTTTTGCATATACTGCCCTTATGTTGTTGATTTAAGATTAGGTTAGAGTGAATTTCAGCTGGCATGGATTTTAGCGATTGATTCTAAGTTCATTCATAATATGGTCAGGGTGAAGAGAATTTTGTCCAGTGGTTTGCTGTTCACAGAATGGGAGGCTAATGGGGTATTAATTGAGCAGGGAATACCTATTTAAGAATCACAGACTTGGGCTAGCAGGCTGAGTAGTGAAGGTACCCAGTAAAGGCTGGGTTGTAGGTTTTGAAAAAGGACTAGCTAAGCTTGGCCATTTTGGTGCTTTTCTTGCAGCCCAGTGGGCCTTGTCCTTCCAAATTTTCTGGGCAAGTGGCAGCTGCTGGGACAGAAATCCTGATGTATGGCAAGGGGGAAAGGATGGTGAGAGAGAGCTCTCTCCCTTCCTAAGGATGAAGAAGACAAGCAATTGATTTCTGGGGCAGGCAATCTCTAAACGATTGTGCACACCCTGATAATTTGGGGAGCTGCTAACATTTTTGGAAATGGGAATATATTTAAAATTCTAACATATAATTTCTAGCTATTTCCAACCTCCCATATGTGTATCGCCAAAAGTGAATTTTGAGAGCAGTAGTGGGAAAATACTGCCTGGGGATAAAGAAAAGTTACCGCAGGAGTCTGGTTTCTATATTAATTTATTTCACAATAAGAGCAAATTCCTTTCCCCAGGGGAGTATTTGACACAGTAATTGCACTAGGGGACAGTCACTGTTTCATTTCATTTTCTTTCTCTTTTTAAACTTTCTTTGTAAAGCAAAGTGTTATAAATCTTCCTGAAAGAGCCACTTAAATAAGATATGTGAGCTGTGAGCTATATGTTTTATGTGTATATATATACATATTTAATGAACACCATATCTATATATATAGATATTCATTCATTCATTCATTCACTGTTGAATCTCAGAATGACATTTTGACCAACCAGAAGAGAAAATTATAAATACACGAGATCAAAGACATGATGAAACATATCTTTCCAGATTTAGGTAGTAAGAGATCACATGCCATCTACATGTTATATAGATCAGGAGCAAAAACCTGAGCTCAACTTGGTTTCTTCTGACTAAGTGACAATGGTTTTATTACCTACAAAGATTTTTTAAAATTTAAATTGTATTTATAACATAAATACAGTTTTAAACCATGAATTCATATGGATGTGATGGTTTTAATGGCTGACACACATCCAGTTTAAAATACTGTGCTTTAAAATAGAGAAGTTTTGAGAGGTATGCCATTCTGTATTATAGCTTTTGATTGGGATCGGCCTTCTGGAATCCTGTAACACTCAGCAGCCTCCCTGTTTCCAGTTCTTTCTCACCCTCCTTAGGTTCTCAGTAATATCAAACTACTATCGTAACTTCTAGAACACTTCTAATGAACTCAGCTGTACTAAGGTTTGGGGACTTATGCTGCTGTCCCTCCCAGGAGCATTTGTAACGGAAGAGACAACACAAATGAGAGCAATAGTTTTGACTATTAAAAGAAAGGTGGAATTTCAGGCACAAGGAGTACGTATTTCACGCTGGAAGGCTTTCTGGCATACCTCAGTCATTATCATGAACAATGTATGCGCATAGTACACACATACCACATTCTGCAAGGAAATGAAGCTGTTTGTAAAAGTAAAAAAAAAGGCATTACAAAAACTTAAAGAGTGAAGGAATAAAAGACAATGGGAAAATAAAAGAAAAAGATAAGTTGATTCTAAGATTAACATTTCAAACTTATGTTAAATTATTATATTATGACTGCTTTTTTATTATAAGGATGATGTAACATTATAGGAAACTGGGAAATTGACAATATTGTTCCTATGATCCTTTCTCCAATATGAAAGTTACTCTTTAAGAAATTTTTTATTTAAACAATCTTAAAGGTCTACTTTCATATATTAAAAAACTATTACTTAGTAAAATTAACTGACTTGCTCATAATGACATAGCTCATTCAGAATTCATCAAGACATATAGACAGGACAGACATTTAAGGAAGACTGATAAATATATTGGGAGAACTCCTTGTTGATTTTCAAGTGCCATCAATTGATTCCAACTTGTGTCTAACCAAGATTCTGATTAGTACATTTCTCTGGACTTATATTCCAGTGAGAACTCTTCCTCGACATCTCTGTGACTCTAGAATAAATTATAAAAGCAGAACTGGGTCAGACTCCAGAACTCCTGTCTCTAAGCCCAGGCCTTCCCCTCCTGCACTTTTTTTTCTTTATTGAGTGAATTGTGACATCTAGAATGGCTACTGTTGATATTTTTCTATGAATGATTTGTCCTCTTAGATGAGGAGGACAGCTCCTTTTCATATGAAAATAAATTTAGGTTGGGAAAAAAATGAACTACTCCATGAGGCAGTTAGTATTATGGTCTTTTGACTGTAGATGAAGAAACCAAGGCCCAGAAGGTTGAGCAGAAGAGACTGAATCAGGCCCAGATGTAGGTCTATGAACCTTCAAAGCCCATGCTCTCAAACACTGTGCCATGGGTAGAAAATATGGGGAAGTTTTGTTTTGCCAGATGTTGCTAATTAATCAGTACACTCTTCTCTTGAATTTAAACTCAGCCTCAGAATCCTTCTTAACACAGTACTCTGGGCAACCATAATGAACCAATGGGAATTGACATAGAGTGAAATTTATGGGTCAGCCTGACACTGCAGTATACTCCTTTCCTGAACTAGGCTTATGCAATGGATAGAGCCCTGAACATCTACGTGTCCTGCTTTTCTGAATCTGTAAGCAACTCCCTTAAACTCTGAATTTATTTTTCTACATTATAGAGGAGAACAGTATTATCCACTTTATAAGGCTGATATGAGGAACACACCAAGTGAGAAAATACATGTAAAATCCCATGCTAAGCTGTTCTAATGTAAGGATGACAATAATAATTAGTTTTATAGATGAGGAAAACTGGTTTTATTTACAGAATTTATCAAACCTATAGGTATTTATTATTTTAACCCTTCCTTCCTCCCTTCCCTTCCCTTCCCTCCGTCCCGTCCCTTCCCTTCTCTTCTCTTTCCTCTTTCTTTTGAGAAAGAATATACATCCACATGTGTGTGCAGAGTGGGGAGGTGCAGAGAAAGAGGGAGAGAGAATCCCAAGCAGATTTCGTGTTCAGCACAGAGTCTGAAGTGTGACTCGATTCCACAACCCTGAGATCATGACCTAAGCCAAAATCAAGAGTCAGATGTTTAACTGACTGGTCCACCCAGGTTCCCCATTTTTAAAAAAGGTTTTATTTATTTATTTGACAGAAAGAGACAGCGAGAGAGGGAACACGGGCATGGGGAGTGGGAGAGGGAGAATCAGGCCTCCCGCCAGGCAGGGAGCTTGATGTAGGGCTCGATCTCAGGACCCTGGGATCATGACCTGAGCTGAAGGCAGACGCCCAATGACTGAGCCACCGAAGCACCCCCAGGTCCCCCATTTTTAACCCTCTTTAAAAGAAGGTTTAACAGGGCGCCTGGGTGGCTCAGTGGGTTAAGCCGCTGCCTTCGGCTCAGGTCATGGTCTCGGAGTCCTGGGATCGAGTCCCGCATCGGGCTCTCTGCTCAGCAGAGAGCCTGCTTCCCCCTCTCTCTCTCTGCCTGCCTCTCCATCTACTTGTGATTTCTCTCTGTCAAATAAATAAATAAAATCTTAAAAAAAAAAAAAAGAAGGTTTAACATACTTTCATTGTTAACTGTCTCACTTATAGCCTGGACATCCAGAATGGGGGGAAGTTGCTAAAATGGTGCTATAAAGTTCTGCTAATGATTTCATTTCCTGCTGCTCCCTTTCCTACCTCCCCCAATGTAAGAAGTTGTCTCTAACTACTATAAAGAAGATCTGGCTTCTAACATCCTTTTAATTTCTTGGGATGGTTTTGACTCCATCCCTTTCCTTGTTCCCAGCACTGGGAAATTGAAAAGGGAGGTGATTTACAAAGGCATGAGCAAGGTGAAAGTGCCACCAAAGGAGATACCCTATCCCAGGGTTGAAACTGATGGGGAACTCTTCCTACCTGGGCTTGTAGGAACACGAGACAGAGTGGTTACTGGAGCCCAGAGAAGAGGGCTGTCTGAAAGGGCTGCTGGTTAGGAGCTGGGTTTGGCAGAAGAATGAATGTGGCATCCTATGACCCAGCAGAAAGTGAACCATACCTTGGAAGGCTAGGGAGCTATTGGTATGGTTCATAGGCTCTAGCTCTCGGGCACAGAGAGGTGGAGAAGGGGAGAGTGGGATGGACAGATGACACCTAGAGCAGTAGACATTCAGAAAGGTGAGTAGAGTGGTATTGAGAAGAATAAGATTTATTTAGGGCTCTGACAGGAGATGAAGAGGAGAAGGGCAAGAGGATGTGTGATAGATAGCTTCTGACAGTCCAGATGAGAAGAGTGAATACTCATATTTTGAAGAGGTGTCAGACTGAAATCCAACCATACGTTTTTCTAGGCTAAGTTCCCTTTACAAAGCAAGTGGGATTACCAGAAAGTGAAATGTGTACACTGAACTCCCTAGTTCCTAGCACAGTCTTCCCAGGGCAGGGTCATAGTGCTCCATCCTCAATTTTTAAAATAAATATACAGTTGAGGGCACCTGGGTGGCTCAGTTGGTTGGGCGACTGCCTTCAGTTCGAGTGGTGATCCGAGGGTTCTGGGATCGAGTCCTGCATCGGGCTCCCTGCTCCGTGGGGAGTCTCCTTCCTCTAACCTTCTCCCTTTCATGCTCTCTCTCACTGTCTCTCTCTCAAATAAATAAATAAAATCTTTAAAAAATAAATATACAATTGAGATAAACATTGTCTAAGCTTAAGGTGTCCAGTGTGTTGGTTTGAAATACTTCTATATTGAGAAATGATTACCACCAGAGCATTAGGTGACACCTCCATCACCCCTTATAATTATCATTTCTTTCTTGTGAGAACATTTAAGATCTACTGTCTTCGAATATTTTAAGTATACAATGTGTTATTGTCAATTATAGTCACCCTCCTTTCATTAGATTCCTAGAACTTACTCATCTTAAAGCTGAAAGTTTTTACTCTTTGACCAATATCTCATTTTTCCCACTCACCAGTTCTTGATAGCTACCATCCTACTTTCTGTTTCTGTGAGTTCAGCTTTTTTAGTTCCACACATTCATGAGAACATACAGTATTTGTCTTTCTCTGTCTGACTTATTTCACTTAGCTTGTTGCCCTCAAGGTCCATCTATGTTGTTGCAGATGACAGGATTACTTTCTTTCTTATGGCTAAAAAAATGCCATTATATATGCATACAGATGCATAATAAATATTTTTTTCTTTATTCATCCATTTTATTTATTCATCCTTTTATTTATCCATTCATCTGTTGATGGACGCTTAAGTTGTTTCTCTATCTTGGCTACTGTAAATAATGCTGAACTAAGCATGAGGATGCAGATATCTCTTCAAGACCCTGTTTTTATTTCTTTTGGATGTAGACCCAGAAGTGAGATTGCTAGAGACAGGGTAGTTCTATTTTAAATTAAAAAAAAAAAATGTTTTTTTTTAAACTTCAATACTGTTTTCTGTAATGCCTGTACCACTTTACAATCAACAAATAGCATATGAGGTTTCCCTTATCTCTGCATCTTTACCAATGCTTATCTCTTATTTTTTTTAATGATAGTCATACAAAGGTTTGAGGTGATACCTTATTATGGCTTTGACTTGCATTTCCCTCATGATTAGTGACCAGGAGCACCTTTTCATGGGTCTATTGGACATCTTTATGTCTTTTTTGGAAAAAAATGTCTATTCAGATCCTCTGTCCATTTTTTTTAAAGTTTTTTTTTTTTTAAATTTATTTGACAGAGAGAGATCACAAGTAGGCAGAGAGGCAGGCAGAGAGAGAGGAGGAAACAGGCTCCCTGCTGAGCAGAGAGCCCAACGTGGGGCTCCATCCCAGGACCCTGGGATCATGACCCAAGCCGAAGGCAAAGGCTTTAACCCACTGAGCCACCCAGGTGTCCCACTCTGTCCATTTTTTAATCATAAATATGTTTTGCTTGATTAGACTGCTGTATGAGTTCTTTATGTATTTTGGATATTAACCACTTATCAGATATATGTTTGCAAGTATTTTCTCCCATTCCATAGGTTGCCTTTTCATTTCATTGATGGTTCATTTGCTGTGAAGAAGCTTTTTAGTTTTATGTAGTCTCACTTACTAATTTTTGCTTTTGTTGTTTGTGCTTTGGTGTCATATTCAATAATTCATTGCCAAGACGAGGTCAGGGAGCTTTCCCCTTGTGTTTTCTTTGAGGAGTTATGGTTTCATGTTTTATATTTAAGTTTTTACTCCCTTTCAAGTAATTTTTGTGAGTGGTATAAGATAGGGGTCTAATTTCTTTCGAATGCATGTGGTTATCCAATTTTTCCCATATCATTTAGTGAA
Organism: Mustela nivalis; assembly: GCF_964662115.1. Classification (NCBI taxonomy): domain Eukaryota; kingdom Metazoa; phylum Chordata; class Mammalia; order Carnivora; family Mustelidae; genus Mustela; species Mustela nivalis. The sequence continues at coordinate 104,712,869 of NC_139025.1, forward strand.
GAGACTTTTACTTATTGAGTATTTGTGGCTGCACTGTCAAATATTAGTTGATCATATATGTAAGGGTTTTCTTCTGGACTCTCTATTCTGTTCTTTTGGTGTATGTGTCTGCTTTTATGCCTGTGGAAGACTCTTTTGATTACTATAGCTTTGCAGTAGAGTTTAGAATCAGGAAGTGTCATGTTTCCAGCTTTGTACTTTTGCAGGATTGTTTTGGCCTTTTAGGATCTTTTATAGTTCTATATAAGTTTTAAGATTTTTTTTTCTATTTCTATGAAAAATATCCTGGAATTTTGAATAGGGATTATATTGACTTTATAGATCATTTTGGGTAATACGGGCATTTTAACAGTATTAAATGTTCTAATCCATTAACACAGTATTTGGATCTTTTATTTCTAAATATTCTTTTTGGTGCTGTTGTAATAGGATTGTTATCTTTCTTTTTCAGATATTTCATAGTCATTATATAGAAATGCAACTGTTTTCTGGATGTTAGTTTTGTATCCTTTAACTTCATTGGATTTGTTGACTTATTCCTAATCTTAAAGGAAAAGTTTTCAACTTTTTTTTTCCTTTTACTAAAATTTAATTTAATTCAATTTTTGTGTATGTGTTGTTTATGCACCACATTTGTTTATGCATCACACCCAGTGCTCCTTGCAATCCGTGCCCTCCTTAATAACCTACCACCAGGCTCACCCAACCCCACCCCTCCAAAACCCTCAGTTTGTTTCTCAGAGTCCACAGTCTCTTGTAACTACAAATGATTCTGATTTCCCCCAACTCACTTCTCCTCTCCATCTCCAAATGTCCTCTGTGTTATTCCTTATGCTCCACAAGTGAAACTATATGATAATTAACTGTCTCTGCTTGACTTATTTCACTCAGCATAATCTCCTCCAGTCCCCTCCATGTTGATACAAAAGTTGAGTATTAGTTTTCAACTTTTTATTGTTGAGTATGATGTTAGCTGTGGGTTTGCCATATGGCCTTTATTATGTTGAGTCATAGTCATTCTATACCCAATTTGTTGAGACTTTTTAATCATTAAAGGGTATATTTTGTCAAGTAGTTTTTTTGCATCTACTGAAATAATCGTATGATTTTTTTTCTTTCATTCTGTTAATTTGGGGTATCACATTGATCTTTGGGTGTTGAACTATCCTTGCATTCCTGGAATAAACACTTTTGGCCATGGTCCTTTTAATGTGTTTAATACAGTTTTCTGGTATTTTGTTGAGAATCTTTGCATCTGTATTCATTAGGAATATTGACTGATAGTTTTCTTATACTGTCCTTACTTGGCTTTGGTATCATTCTTGTAAAATGAATTTGGAAATGCCCCTTACTCTTCAGTTTTTCAGAGTTTAAGAAGAGCTGATATTAATTTTCCTTTAAATATTAGGTAGAGGGGCGCCAGGGTGGCTCAGTGGGTAAGCCACTGCCTTCGGCTCAGGTCATGATCTCAGGGTCCTGGGATCGAGTCCCGCATCAGGCTCTCTGCTAAGCAGGGAGCCTGCTTCCCTCTCTCTCTCTGCCTGCCTCTCTGCCTACTTGTGATTTCTCTCTGTCAAATAAATAAATTGAAAATCTTTAAAATAAATAAATAAATAAATAAATATTAGGTAGAATTCACCAGCAAATACATTGGGCCCTGGGTTTTTTTTTTTTGGTGGGGGGAGGGTTTTGATTACTTATTCAGTCTCCTTAATTGTCTATTCAGATATTCTACTTTTTCATAATTCAGTCTTGGTAGGTTGCATTTTTCTAGGAATTTATACTTTTTTCCCTAGGTTATCTAATTTGTTGGCATAGAACTGTTCATAGTAGATCATAGTAGAACATACATAGATCCTTTGTATTTCTGTGGTTGCAATTGTAATGTCTCTTCTTTCATTTTGGATTTTATTTGTTCAATTCTTCTCTCTTTTAGCCTCTGAAAGATTTGTCAATTTTTTTCATCTTTTCAAAAAACTGGCTTTTAGTTTTATTGATCTTTTCTATTGTTTTTCTAGTCTCTATTTCATTTACTTTTGCCCTGATCATTGTTATTTCCTTCTTTCTGCTAACTTTGGGCTTACTTTGTTCATCTTTTTCTACTTCATTGAGCATAATATAGAACGTTATATCTCTGAGATGTTTTATGTAAGTCTCACAAAGCAAAAGTCTACAATAGGTACATAAAGAGAAGGGAATAAAAGCATATTACTGTGGAAAACCAATTCAAAAAGGAACACAGCAAGAGAGAAAGGAAGTAACAAGAGGATACCTCCATAATAGGCAGAAAAAACGAATAAGATGGTATTAGTAAATCTTTACCTATCAGTAATTTCTATTTAACTCAATTAAATTCTCTAATCAAAAAGTATAGAGTGGCTGGATGAAAAAAACAAACAAAACAAAGTAAGATCCAACTATATGCTGCCTACAAAAGACTTTCTTTAGCTTTAAGGGCACACATAGGTTCAAAGTGAAGGGATAGCGAAAGATATTCCATGCAAGTGGAACCAAAAGAGAGCAGGAGTAGCTATACTTACATCAGACAAAATAGACTTTAAGTCAAGAATGGTAACAGGAATCAAAGGTTATTAAATAATGTTTCAGTAAGAAGCTCTGACAATCGTAAATATATATGCACCCAACATCAGAGCACCTAAAATATTAAGCAAATACTAACAGATCCAAAGAGAGAAATAGACAACTATATGGTAATAGTAGGGGACAATATCCCCATTTCTAACAATGGGTATATCAGTCAGACAAAAAAATAAAAAAGGAAGCTTTGTGCTTGAACCACATGTTAGAGCAAATGGGCCTAATAGACACATACAGGATATTTCTTCCAACAGCAGGAAAATGCACATTTTCCTCAAGCACACCCAGAATATTCTCTAGAACAGATCATATGGTAGGTCACCAAATAAGTCTTAGTGAATTTAAGAAGACTGAATTCATACCAAGTATCTTTCCTGACTACAGTGGTAAGAAACTAGAAATCAATAGCAAAGGAAAGCTGGAAAATTGACAAATATGTGGAAAGAAAACAACAAACTCTTGAACAACCAGTGGGACAAAGAAAGAATTAAAAGGGAAATCAAAAAAATTCCTTGAAACAAACAAAATTGAAAACACAACATACCAAAATTTATGGAATGTTGCTAAAGCAGTTCTAAGTGAGAACTTTACAGTGATAAAAGCCTACATTAAGAAAAATAGAAAGATCTCAAATTCATTGTTTTATCTCAAGTTGAGCTTTTTGAAAAGTTACTCCAGGAACATTTCTTTTCTTAAAGTGCTTCCTGAGATAATGATGAACATCATTGTGTTGTTCAAGGAACATACCAGAAGTTCTTGAATATTTAAATGGTATTTTTCATGTTTGATCACTAAATCACTTATACCAAAATGATCAGGAATGAGTAATGAAAGTGTAGGTTCCTGCGTCCCAGGCAAGAGCAAATGAGTCAGGATCTGAAAGGGGAATCTCAGTAATCTATTTCACAAGTCATTTCTATTTCCAAGTCATTTCTAAGTCTATTTCCAAGTAATTTCTAGGGATCCTTAATTTTGAAAAATACAGTTTTGTAAAGTTTTGTACCAGAGAAAACAGTGTTTCTCTAGATCTGATTGTGATGATAGCACATGATTTTGAACTCTGTGGCTTACTGTTCAAATATTTCTCTTCTTACTCAGGTGTCACCCTTTTATCCTTGTTTTAATTAAGTGTGTATGTAAGATATCTCACATAGTTTTAGAAATTGACAAGGTATGAACAATTGAAGAATAAAGTTAGGGTATCACAAAATAATAGTTTCCCCATGCTGCTGACTCACATACATTTATTTCAGACCGTGCAGGTTTTTTTAATGTGAAAATTTTACTTCTGTTAAAGTTGTTTTAAAACTTACACCTTTGAAAACTTACACCTGTGAAAAACTCACATTCTGACTCATCCATTTACACACCACAGTTCGACTTCAGGCCTGTGGTCCCAGCATCCACAAGCAATTGCACTTATATTTAAAACTGTGTCTCATTTTCTAGGTATCTCTATTTGGGCCTTCAGGAGAGTAGCTGTGAGTATAGCAGGGAGGGATATGGGGGAAGAGTTCCCAGAGATGTTCTGTGTTGCCACCAAAGGTCTGGCACCCTGGCCTGTTTAACACCAAACACATTTCCCAGGGGCTCTTGGAAAGTAAAGAGGCAGTGAAGATCTTCATCTATCCTCAGTGTCAGACAAATGTGGTATAAGTCCTGGCTTCGTCACTTACTGCTGTGCTAGGGACGTGATTCTTAACCTCTTAAGCTTTGGCTTCAGAGATATCAGTGGAGGAAATAGCAGATCAGATAAAGCAGGTGAAGAGAGGAATGAAGCCAAGGTGATGCTGAGATAGTTCTTTAGAGGGCAAAGAAAGGGGGTATTCCCATGGGCGCTCTCTGGGATCCTTAATATGTTTGGGGGCTGATCCCAACAAATTAATTAGGTGCCAATTTTAACATCCCAAGTGATCTTTTCAAATCGGCAGCCTCTTTTCCCTTTACAGGTGCCCACTGACCTGTTTTGTAGAGATCCTCGAATGCCGTGGTCAGCAGAGTGCAGCCAGTGGGCCAAATCCATCCTGCACCCCTTGTTTTCGTAAATAAAGTGTTTTGGGGGGCACAGTCACATCTATTCATTCATTGATTCATGCGTCCTTTGTGGCTGCTTTCCAGCTTCAACTGCAAACTTAAAGAGTAGCGACAGAGACCAAGTAGCCTTCAGAGTCTGAAATATTTGCTATCAGGTCCTTTACAGCAAATGTTTGTTGACCCTTGCTCTGAGACATGGTTTTCTCACCCCACCTGTCTCTTCCCTCAGGGCTTTTGGAGGACGTTGGCTGCTCTGAGACATTCTCTTGATGAAGTTGTTCCTGGTGTCAGTTCCCGTCTATAGCATTCTCTTTTTAGCATCAGCCTTTAAAAGCCTTGTCCTAAGAATGAAGCAGAGTAGAAACTGAAGGCAGAATCAATGGGGTGCATTTTGGATTGTGGAAATTTTGTCTTCACTCAAGTTCTACTACATTGACAAGACACCTACAGAGACTGAACATATTTTTGCAACTGGTAGAACTGAGACGAGCTTTTGCTCACAGACCTCCTTCTTGCTCATGAGGATCAGCATTCTCAAATTAGAGGGGGAGGCAGAGATAGAGACAAGAATGGGAGAACAATAAGGCAGTTTGGGGGTTACTGTTTAACCCCTTCAGGCCTGCTGTGTGTCTCCTCACTGCACTGAAGACTGGACTGTCTTAGGGGAGGGAGGGGAAGTCCTTAAGGCAAATGGAAGTTGAGTGATGAGAGCTGAGTCTTGCTTCTTCTTCTTTTTTTTTTTTTTAAAGATTTTATTTATTTATTTGACAGAGATAAATCACAAGTAGTCGGAGAGGCAGGCAGAGAGAGAGAGAGGGAAGCAGGCTCCCTGCTGAGCAGAGAGCCCGATGCAGGACTCGATCCCAGGACCCTGAGATCATGACCTGAGCCGAAGGCAGCAGCTTAACCCACTGAGCCACCCAGGCGCCCAGTCTTGCTGCTTCTTAGGCCAATTACTAACCACATGTTTTGGGCTGCCTCAGATGACACCCCCCCCCCACCTTCTCCCTCCAGATTATTGTAGAGACCCAGTGACAGAAAGCATTGTATCAAGTCCTGAGGTTGACTCCCCACTCCTGACCCCAGCCTTCTCTCCTTGGACAAAAGGGTATCTTTCAGTCCTTTCCACCCTCCCAGCTCAGTTAAGTATTCCCTGCCCCTTGGCCTGCTTTACATACTTCTCCTTCTGGGGATGTGCTGCTCCTTCTGCTCCCACTTCCCTCCATCTCCCTTCATCTTTGGTTGACAAACCCCCATTCCTTCTTCAAATCCTGGATCTAATGTCTCCTTTGCTGTGAATCTTTCCCTGGCTCTGCCAGATGGACTCTCTTCTCTCTGCGACCCCAGAATATTTTCCTACTCTGTTGTAGCCTCATTCAGATGGTGTATTTGCATTTTTATCTCTTGCTCCCTCAGCTAGTGGGCGAGGACTACATCTTTTTCATTTCTGTATCCCAGTTCCTAGCACAGTATCTGGCACACAAGAGAGCACCAGTAAATGTAAAGCAGTAAAGCATCAAGGTTATGGGCAGGAATTAGAATCTGTGAGCTCCTGGGCAAATTAGTTAACCTGTTTCAGCAGCCAGAGGATTGTTGTGAGGACTAGAGGGGCTTATGGGGTAAGGTGCTGAGCCCAGTGCCGGGTACACAGTAAAGTCTCAAAATGTATGCTGCTGCAATTACTAATAATATGCTTCACTTCTTGAATTATTGAACATATAACAGTACTTATGACTGAATAACTCGATGGATTAATGCTTATTTCTTTCTTGTTCATTCCCTTGATGGGGTCACTGACAAAGACCAGTATGCTACCTATAGGAAAAGCTGTTTTGGGTCGTTTCTTGCAAAGCTTCTCCTTTTCTGGAAAGCCTTCTCCCCACTTGGGCAAAGTTTGGAGTGTCTGAACTTTCCTTTCTTCAATCAGGTCAAGCAATCCTGTGCAGGAGGGAACCAACACCAAAGGCCAAGGAATGGGCTTCAACACCCCAACTCATTAATATCGTCAGCATCCTAACAAATGGGAGGCCGGAGAGCCAGACCGAGCAGCCACTTGGTCACATGGCGGGGGTCTGCCCTGGGGCCCTGCGCACATTGAGCGGACGGGCACAAGTGCCATCCATATTTCTTTGCACAGCCCCGGCCCCCACCTCCCATGTCAGCCTGCTGAGCAGGCTTGGCTGTTGTTCTTGTACTTCACAGAGAAGATTTATTCCTCAAGACTGACCTACATGGACGTATGTATCTAAATTCACAAAAGCTTGAGTTTGATGGCAAGCAACAAAAGGTCAGAGGAAAAGCAGGCAAGGCGTTTAAATCAAAATGATGAAACTGGGTAATTTCATTAGCAACAGTTGTATTTACTGGAAGTCACAGATGGTGCAGTTTAGCTCATAGCCAAGTTTTTAGGACAAAATAAGAATGAAGAAAGAAATATTTCAAGGGAGAGGTGGTTAAAAATTAAATAGGCACCAGATGGCTCAAGATTGTCCTTCCTATAAATTTGGTGAACGAAGGCATGCTGAATCCAAAGGCTTTCTGAATGGGATTAGAGCTTGAAAAGGGACTTTAACAATATATAAATAAGGCCTTTAAAAGAGGGAGATATCAAGTGTGAAATTTATTGAGTGGAGGTGACAGTTAATTATATAAACCATTTTACATTTCATCAATTTATTTAGCATTTATTGAGAACCTACTGTATGCTAGGTCTCTCTCTCTCTCTCTCTCTCTTTTTTTTTTCCATGTGTAGTGATGATATAAAGGAACGCTTTATTTTTTCTGGAATGTCAGAGAGCCCCTAGCTTTGAATAGGTAAGAGAGGGCAAACATGACTTTGAAATGCATTTGGCTATGGGGACACGCTTTTTTCTCCTCTGGCGAATTTGGTATGACATATTTCAGTGATTTCGCACCTTCAGAGATTAATGCCTAAGCTCTTTACCAGGCCCAGAGCCATTCAGGAGGCATTTGACATCCCTGGACTTGGAGTTGTCCAAGCCCCTATGTGTCAGATTGTCTGGGGGACCTACACTTCACCAAGCAGCCCAGCTGATGCTCTTGTACTGCTTAGGATTGAGAACCATTGTTCTCGACTCTTCTCTTACCCGTTGTCATCTTATCTTCCATTCAGTATGCTACGAGCTAGTTGCCACTCCCCGAACTCCCATGACTCATGCCCTACACCTTTTCACATGGCATTCCTGAAAGCACTTTGCCATTTTGTCCTCACATTCACATCCTACCTCTCCTAAGTCTCAGTTTAAGAACACTTCTTCTCTGGAAACACCTCTCTTGCTACCAGGGAGCAGACCATGTAGAGCTGTTGTATTAAGAACTTGGACCAATACTCTGGGTGGTTTTGAGGAGAGGAGAAACGAGATATGACATGAGTTTAGCAGGCTCATTCTGAGAGTGTCAGTACTCATAATGATAAAGTGGCTTTTATTGCACTAACCCTCCTGCTGATGTATACTACGGACAATATATGGAACAATTGTTTAAAGGCACTAGAAAGAAATATATAGCAGGAAGAAGCTGGAGGGGAACTTGACATTTAAAATAAGGGAAGAATATTGAGCAAGGCCCTTATCTGAAGGCTTTTCTCTTGAGGGCACTTCCTAGGCTATGCAGGGTATAGTTGGGGAGCTCAAGTGAAAAGCCTTCCTGTTACTGGCTATCAGAGCTGCCAGAGCAATGGGTAATTGAGGCAGGAATATTAAAACATGGTGGCCATCAAAAGCTGTGTACAAGCTTCCGTCAGTTCCCTGGCTGCCCTTTAAGTTGTGCATACAGAGATGAGATTCCAGGACCCCCAGGAACAATGACAGATCACTTCAAGAGCTCAGTAGAGATTTCTGCCTTTGTAGGGAGACTGTTTGGAATTGAATACTGCCAAGGCATAGAGGAGCTGGGTAAACACCCTGAACTTGCCATTAAAACCCCAGGAAGAGCACATGTTATAGTAAAAGATCACATTTTAGAACTAAGGCACTGATACAGACCTTTCCTAACAAAGCCTAAAACCAAGCTTTCACCAGTTCAAGGTGATTCCCTGGTAATTTAAATGTCTGCAGAGACAAAACTCAGCACTCTTCACAGGAAGCTCTATGATATATTGTTCACAATGCCTACATACTTTTAATGATAGAATTTACCAAGTAGAAGAGGCTGGGAATATATGCCTTTTAGTATTTTTTATCCTTTGCCTGTTTATTTGATTTCTTCCCATTGGGAAAAGAAATCTCTATACTTAAATTATTTCAAATTAAGTAATATCCTACTGTAAATACTTTCAGTTGTCAGGGACCTGAGATATTCAGTGATATTTCCAGTGTTACTTTTTGGTGTAGTTGGAAGCTGGCTACTTATCTTTGGGTCACTATGCACATTTTTTCCACAGCTCTAGCTCTGTTTCTCTTTATAGGCTCTGATGCTACTCTGTATTAATGCTTGCTAATTTCATTAGAGACACACATGATGTTTCCAATATTTTGGCTTCCCAGTTCCTTGAGCTCTTCTTGCCAATGATTCTGTTTTACAAATTCAGCCACTCACTTTCAAGGTGAAACCTTGTCATGGCTAGTAACTGCAGTGCCTCCAAACACCTCAGTTCCAAATTTCCATCTCTCTGACCTCTACCTTTTCTTTGACTTACATTCTTGCCTGTGCCAGCTCCAACCCTTCGCCTGTTAGCCATTGATCCACCGACATTTGTCTCTCCCTCACTTTCCAGAAGCCTCGTACTCTGGCCTTACCATTTCCATTCCTGTGCATACCACCGTTTCTCTCGCCTCTCTCTGACTTCTACATTCTGGTTTGATTAACCACGAGCATGATGAAATCTGGCCATGTGTCCCCCAGAGTCCCATGGCTTTTGCACTTGGAGCCAAACACAAAATCGAGGTGAGGGCTTCAACGGAGCTCTTCAGTCTGTTCTCTTTCCTCCCCTCCGAGACAGTTTTTTTTTTTTTTTAAAGATTTTATTTATTTATCAGAGGTGGGGGGGAGAGAGCGAGCACAGGCAGACAGAATGGCAGGCAGAGGCAGAGGGAGAAGCATGCTCCCTGCCGAGCAAGGAGCCCGATGTGGGACTCGATCCCAGGACACTGGGATCATGACCTGAGCTGAAGGCAGCTGCTTAACCAACTGAGCCACCCAGGCGTCCCTCCGAGACAGTTTTCATTTCTCCTTTCTCCTCAAAGCTCCCAAATCTCTTTCTCATTCTTTCATCAGACCTTGCTTCCTGTATCACTGGGGGGGAAAAAAATCCAAAACTTAAAGAAAGAAGGGACCAGCAAAGAAATTCCACGGACTCACCAGCACATCTCCCCTAACCCCTTCCACGCTGTGCCATATTGTCTGCCTGCTGCTATGGCTGAAAACCCACAGGTCCTACCCCTCCATCAGGCACTACCCCTCAAGGGTATTGCTCCAGCACATCTCTCTTTTCCCTCTTAGCTCATCAACTGTTTCTCTCTCCACTGGATCATCTCCAACAGCATACAGATCTATCTTTCCCCTTTAACAACTGTCCTGTCACTCCTCATTATAGCCACTCTCCTCAAAAGTTCTGTCTCTGGTTGCTGCCCAATGTAACTCTTGAACTCTTTTGTGTTTGCAGTATCTCAGGATCGTAAAGGAGGTGGCTCAGTTGAGTGGTATATTATCTTTAAGCAACATTGTATTTCAGTGGAGTTACGGGTAATCATGATTTTCTTCCTTTTACTTATTTGTTCTTTCTAAATTTTCTATGATGAATATGCAATACTTCGGTTAAAGTGGGAAACAATAAAATTATATAAAAAGAAACACCATATTTTATGAATAATTTACAATCAATTTTTATAGCAAAAATTGGCAGTGGGTTGGAGTGGAATGGGCATTGGGCCTGGGGCCAGTTCTACTCTTGACTGGCTCTTGAGAAGCCACTTAAATTCTCTGAATTTTAGATTCCTCAGCTGTGAAGGGAAGAAACTGCCATTTTCTCAGCCTTCCTTTCAATAGTGCTGTGAAGATCTTAAAAGAAAATAGATGTGAATATGATTTGAGGGACTACACAAATGTCAGATCTTAGTACCCCTTACCCAGACATTTACTGTGAGTCACATGGATGACATCTTCCTTGCACTAATGAGAAAACAGGGGTAATGAGATGAGGCAGGCTGAAAGCCACATCAAAGGTGAGCACTAAGAAGATAAGGTTTTGATGCTTCTTAGCCAGATTTTCCCTGCATCCCAATTTCTTCATTGATTCCATTTCTAAATATCCTGTAAAATGGAGTCATCTTTTCTCCATCAAAGGTGGCTCTAAGGGCTACTGACAAGAAAGGGTGCTCTGAAGGTGTCTGGGACCGCCAGATGCTATGGAGGTATTGACTGGATACCCTTGGGTTTTTTACATCTGTTAGAGAGGATACTGCTTAACCAAATGGAACCTCCACAGAGATTGGTCTGATAGATTCATGGCATGCCAGTCTCATAATCTGGAATTGACCACACCAGGGCCTGCTTGTGTGTAGGTGCTCTGACTCATGTGCATGTGGAATGTGAAGCATTTTTTTTTTTTTTTTAACTGTTTGACTCCTACTGTTTTCTCTGTTTTCCTTACCTAACTTGGTTTGGAGTTCTAGTAAGTGGGCGTCTGGGGGAATCTTGCTGATATCTCAGAGGGAATAGATTTGATGCATCCCCGGGTCTGACCCATTCCCAATGTTAATCACTTGCTGGATGGAGAAGAACTTCCCTTTTTACTTGTCCTCAAATTTAGCCCTTGATCTCCTAGTCTGAGATGTGGTAAAAGAGCTCCTATTTTCACTGGGGCAAGTAACTGCTAAAGCATTGAACTGACAAATGAATTATTTCACTGCCCAGCCCTCTGTGTTTTGAGCCAGAGGTTCCCAATTCCCAGGAGGTTGTTTCTCCCTGCTTTCCACCAATCACCTTCCCTATCCTTCACAAAGCAGAAAATAGTGTTTCCCGAATGTTTACTTGGTGCCAGGGATAGTCATGTACTTTGCTTTCTTTAGTCATCAGGACAGCCTTTTAAGGTACATATGAACCCAGTTAACTGAAACTCTTTGCTCCTACCTCCTCAACCCCACCTCCTACCGTGCAGTGAGGTAGAGATGGACTGAAGCTCAGAAAACAAGCCATGAGGCTGGGATTTGAGGGAAACTCTCTCTAATTCTAGGGCAGAACTCTTTCTGCCATCCCAAGTATTCTCTTCAAGGCTTTTTCTCTTTAAAATTTTCCTTGCCAACCCCTCCCTCTTTACCTACCAAAATGAGAGAAATTATTTGATCTCATGCTTCTCCAACCTTCATCTTTCCCTGTGGAAGAGCACATATATTTTAAATTTTGTCCTTGGATGTGCTGGGATGTTGACCAAATCCATCCAGACAGGGACACCTGGAGCTGCTTCACACTCAACAGAGGAGTTTCCTGGGGGAGGAGAAGGGCTCCACCCAAAAGGCTTAGAAATGACATGTTGGTTTTCCTGATAATTGGATTGTTAGAGTTTTCAGGGAAAGAATCTGAATCCAGAGAAGCACAATCTAAATGTAAATGAATGTTTACATGGGTATTTGGAGGGACTCTGGGGTTGGAATACTGATGTAGTGATGCTTTACAATGTACAGGGAGCTGATTTTGCAGGCCGGGGGTGGGAAATTACCCCTCCTCCTCCTGCTCCTGTCTCGATAGAGAGAAATGGATCTGCTCTGGCTTAAGGGCCTCACAGAGCCTGTTTAAGCCATGTTGTCAATCAGTTGATGAAAACACAATAATGGAAAAACACTTACGGAGCTACAAAAGGAGCTACAGAAATGGCCCCAGCCTCTCAGTAGTTACAGTTTAACCAGATTGTCCTTAGGGAATCTGTCTTGTCCTCCAAGTGTGACCATCTTCTTTGTCCTTGACCTCTCTGCTGCGCTTCACACTGTGGAGGCTGCTCTTCCTCATCTGCTCGGATCTCAGGGAGCCCAGGACTCAAGACTTGAGTGTTTGCTCTTAGCTCTGCTTTCTATCCCCCAGACAGCTCATCTGCCCTCTTTACCTTGATGGCCCCTCTCGACTGGTCATTATTCTCCATGTTTGGATTCATGGGTGCAGCATCCTCCCAGCCAGGTGCTCAGATTGACCTGAACGTTCTCATGAGTGACCTGTCTCCTTGCCGATAGAGCACTGTTAACGCTCCTGCATCACTGGTAGGGCAAGCCCATAGTAGATGTTCAGAAAATGTTTTTGTTATTCCTGTGCACAAAATCAAACACAACATTCAGCTTTCCACAAATACGTAATGACTGTGGATATAAGGCATAGCTTTATGGTTAATACAAGAAAACAGATAGCATGTGGAATCATGTGGTCCCTTCTCCATTCAAACCTCTACCAGGCTAAAGGATATATGAAGATAAGATTTTCTCTTAGATGGCAAATAAGTGTATCATTAAGAATACAGTTTGTTCTCTCTGTTCAATTAATTCACTTAAAAACTATTTATCTAGCCTCTACCATGTTTCAGGCAGCCTGTGTGCTAGGTGCTAAAAAGTGATTATAACTTGCTCTGCTTTCTGGGAGATCACAGTCTGGAAGTAGAGACAGACAAGTACAGGAGGTTTGCAGTGCGCCGCAACAGGGGTCAGCTTCATATGGGCAGATGGGGCTGATAGGAGGCGGGGAAGACTGTCAGAAAAGCATTCTAAGGAAAGGAAATATCTAAGTTTTGTTGAAAAGTCTAAATAGAAATGTCTAGGCAAGAAGAAGAAGGGAGCATGCCAGGCAGAGACTGCCGCCTAGGCAGAGTCTGGGATGAGCTACGACAACAATGTGGGAGGCGTGTGAGTGGCTTATCACAGGGGCGTTATTGAAGTGTCAGGGACAATGGCGAGGAATGGGGGGCAGAGAGAAGTAACAGACCCAGAAGGACCCCCCTCACCCCACCCTTTGGCCCATCCTGAGGTCTTGCTCTTTATCCTGCAGCCATGCGGAGCGAGTTGAGGGCTACAGCAGAGGTGAGGCATAGCCCTGAGCAGCTGTAAAAGCCTAGACAGGAGTAGAGTGGGGCTGCAGGCTCAGAGACCAGTTCTAAGCCTATTGAAACAGTCCAGAAGAGAGAGGATGAAGGTGGAGAGAGAAGAGAGATGTGACAGGTGCATTTGTGCTACAAAAATGAGGACGAGGGAGATAATGAGACAGCAATCCTGTAGAATTCCTCCATGTGCCTTCAACCCTCTATTGCAAGGAATAGTGTCTGATGCATTATAGACCCTTAATAAATATGGAAATGAATGCCTAACCAAGTAGTGATATAATTCTTCTAATTGGTTAAAATTTAAAAGCAAACAAAAACCTCGATGGCTGGGTCGGAAAGTATGGGTGGAATAGTATTAGCAAATTTACACAGGACATCTAAAGGAATTAGGACCAGGCACAGTTTGATTAACTGGGACCCAACTGGCTAATTGATAGTAGGGTATTTGGCCTTGAATGGTATCTTCGAATTATGCAAGATTTAATTTTCTTATCTATCTTTATGATGAAGAATATGGTATTTTCCATACAGATATGTTATGAAGATCAAGAGAGAAAGTGTATGTCAAAATATTTTGCCTCCTATAAGGACCATAAAATGTTACTGTTGATTAAGGATTTCTCAGGTTCATGAATTGGGCACTGATCAACAGAGCTGATCTTGGAATGTCAACCAGCTGCCAGCAAAGCTTTTTCTTTGTCTTACCCTGGCTGGTCCTCTTGGAGAGACCAGCGCCCTAGAAGCCAGTATATGCCACCTTCTTCCTTCTCTACTCTGGTGCTCTCATTTCTGCATTTGCTTTCCTTCCTGCACCTGCCATAGGCTGTCCTTGCCTGGTACCCACTTCATGGTGGCACCCAAAATGATGTCAGCCCTTGTCCTGCTCAAACACTAACCCCTTCTAGATAAACAAATATGGTCATGAACCTCTCAGCAACAGCAGGCCACTGGTGCTGGAGAGGTGCTGACAGTACTGGGGAGGTGGCAGGATCCCAATGGTAGAGTGTGGCCAAGCATGGGGGTAGGTAGAAGGCAGGTGCGCTAAGGATTCTCTCACACCTAAGCATACAGAGGTAGAAAAGTGTGTGTGTGTGTGTGTGTGTGTGAGAGAGAGAGAGAGAGAGAGAGAGAGTGCGTGCGCATCTGGGGTGGGAAGTGGGGGCAATACTCAAAAACTATGCCATCATAACAGAGCAAATGAGACCAGCTGAAGTTTGGATGGTGCTTGGGTTTCCACAGCCCTTTCCCTTCTGCTCCATCACATAGTTCTGATGATATCTGGGTGAGGTGGGGCTGTTACTCCTGTTTGTCCAAAGAAGAAACTGAGGCTCACAATGACTTGCTCAAGCTGCCCTAACCAGTGGCTGGAAGGGTGTGAGTTCTGAAAGAGCTTTCTGACCCCTGTGCTTTTGTTCCTTTGCTGTCTTAGGCAGATGAACATGGATGTGGTACTAGTTTTAGGAGGAATGTATGAAGAAAACTTGAAAAAGTTAACATTCTTTCTGACACAAAAGTCCTAAGCACTTATTATAGAAACTTAAAACACAGAAAAATCTAAAGACAAATCATAAATCATTAGGATCTTGCCATTCAGGCATAAACACTATTAGCATTTACTGCATTTCTTGTAGTCTTTTTTATGGATTATTTTATGTATAGGGGAAATTGTGATTTACATGCAATTATCCCTACTTTCCACTTACCCTTATGCCACAAGCATTTTCCCATATCAGTAAAAACCCTTATAACTGTGATTTTTGGGGGGTTCATAATATTCCTTTATATGTCCATGCCCTAACTGACAATAGCATTCTCTAGGCATTGGTCACTTAATTTAGGTATGAGTTATTCTGTGATTCATTCATTCATTCATTCATTCATTCATTCATTTGGTGTCGCTTGGACACAAAAGCAGCATTCCAACCAACCCCGTTTTTCAGAAATTTGACTTCCTTCAGAGATTCTCAGCCTTTTGGATTGAAACAATTTGTTTCTTAAGAAGCCAGCCACGTATTGATTTAAAACACAATAAACAATCAATAAAAGAAAGAACAAGAACCATATGATACTCTAAATAGATGCTGAAAAAGCATTTGACAAAGTACAGCATCCCTTCCTGATCAAAACTCTTCCAAGTGTAAGGATAGAGGGCACATACCTCAATAATATCAAAGCCATTTATGAAAAACCCACCGCAAATATCATTCTCAATGGAGAAAAACTGAAAGTTTTTCCGCTAAGGTCAGGAACACGGCAGGGATGTCCATTATCACCGCTGCTATTCAACATAGTACTAGAAGTCCTAGCCTCAGCAATCAGACAACAAAAGGAAATTAAAGGCATCCAAATCAGCAAAGAAGAAGTCAAACTATCACTCTTCGCAGATGATATGATACTATATGTGGAAAATCCAAAAGACTCCACTCCAAAACTGCTAGAACTTGTCCAGGAATTCAGTAATGTGTCAGGATATAAAATCAATGCACAGAAATCAGTTGCATTTCTCTACACTAACAACAAGACAGAAGAAAGAGAAATTAAGGAGTCAATCCCATTTACAATTGCACCCCAAACCACAAGATACCTAGGAATAAACCTAACCAAAGAGGCACAGAATCTATACTCAGAAAACTATAAAGTACTCATGAAACAAATTGAGGAAGACACAAGGAAATGGAAAAATGTTCCATGCTCCTGGATTGGAAGAATAAATATTGTGAAAATGTCTATGCTACCTAAACCAATCTACACATTTAATGCAATTCCTATCAAAGTACCATCCATCTTTTTCAAAGAAATGGAACAAATAATTCTAAAATTTATATGGAACCAGAAAAGACCTCGAATAGCCAAAGGAATATTGAAAAAGAAAGCCAAAGTTGGTGGCATCACAATTCCGGACTTCAAGCTCTATTACAAAGCTGTCATCATCAAGAAAGCATGGTACTGGCACAAAAACAGACACATAGATCAATGGAACAGAATAGAGAGCCCAGAAATAGACCCTCAACTCTATGGTCAACTAATCTTCGACAAAGCAGGAAAGAATGTCCAATGGAGAAAAGACAGCCTCTTCAATAAATGGTGTTGGGAAAATTGGACAGCCACATGCAGAAAAATGAAATTGGACCATTTCCTTACACCACACACAAAAATAGACTCATTTTTGATGTGATGAAGGACCTCAATGTGAGAAAGGAATCTATCAAAATCCTTGAGGAGGACACAGGCTGCAACCTCTTCGACCTCAGCCTCAGCAACATCTTCCTAGGAACATCGCCAAAGGCAAGGGAAGCAAGGGCAAAAATGAACTATTGGGATTTTATCGAGATCAAAAGCTTTTGCACAGCAAAGGAAACAGTTAACAAAACCAAAAGACAACTGACAGAATGGTAGAAGATATTTGCAAATGACATATCAGATAAAGGACTAGTGTCCAAAATCTATAAAGAACTTAGCAAACTCAACACCCAAAGAACAAATAATCCAATCAAGAAATGGGCAGAGGACATGAACAGACATTTCTGCAAAGAAGACATCCAGATGGCCAACAGACACATGAAAAAGTGCTCCATATCACTCGGCATCAGGGAAATACAAATCAAAACCACAATGAGATATCACCTCACACCAGTCAGAATGGCTAAAATTAACAAGTCAGGAAATGACAGATGCTGGCGAGGTTGCAGAGAAAGGGGAACCCTCCTACACTGTTGGTGGGAATGCAAGCTGGTGCAGCCACTCTGGAAAACAGCATGGAGGTTCCTCAAAATGTTGAAAATAGAACTGCCCTGTGACCCAGCAATTGCACTACTGGGTTTTTACCCTAAAGATACAAATGTAGTGATCCAAAGGGGCACGTGCACCCGAATGTTTATAGCAGCAATGTCCACAAGAGCCAAACTATGGAAAGAACCTAGATGTCCATCCACAGATGAATGGATCAAGAAGATGTGGTATATATACACAATGGAATACTATGCAGCCATCAAAAGAAATGGAATCTTGCCATTTGCGACAATGTGGATGGAACTAGAGCGTATCATGCTTAGTGAAATAAGTCAAGCGGAGAAAGACAACTGTCATATGATCTCCCTGATATGAGGAAGTGGTGATGTAACATGGGGGCTTAAGTGGGTAGGAGAAGAATCAATGAAACAAGATGGGATTGGGAGGGGAGACAGACCACAAGTAACTCTTAATCTCACAAAACAAACTGAGGGTTGCTGGGGAGAGGGGGCTTGGGAGAAGGGGGTGGGATTATGGACATGGGGGAGGGTATGTGCTTTGGTGAGTGCTTTGAAGTGTGTAAACCTGGTGATTCACAGACCTGTATTCCTGGGGATAAAAATATATTATATGTTTATAAAAAATAATAAAAAAAAACACAATAAACACATCTTTCCATGAGAATGTAAATGCTACACTGGATGGAGGGAGGTGACAAGAAAGTCCCTGTTCCTGAGGAACTTGCCATATTCCATGGCTGAGAACAACCCCAGCATATGAAACAAGTGATGTGTGGCTGATACTCCTTGCCAGTTGTGATGCCCACCCCCAGACTGCCCAAGCAGTAAGTAGGTATGTGGAGACACAGCCCTGGCTATCCGAATAGCATATGGCTTTCTTACCCTCTCTCATGTTCCCCTTTACAAACAGGTCTCACCATCACGGGCTTGCTCCCCAAGAGTTAGTTAGGTGCTCAGTGATTCACTTGGTAGATGGTGCCTGGCAACTTCTATGACATTTGTGCTTATATACAGAATAGCCTGGGTATAGATACGAATGACAACTAATATGTATGGAGTGTTTTGTGTGTCTCGAGCACTATGAAGTGCTACAGAAGAACCTCTGCATTCTCCTTACACACAACAGCAGTGTAGTATAGAGACCAAACATCCAACAGCTAGGGTCAAGCTCTTTGCTTACAGTGTAACTGCAGACAAAATATTTTACCTACTTGTGTTTCTTTTTTTTTCACTATGGAAGGGAGAGAGAGAAATGTCTACCTTATACGGTTGTTGAAAGAATTTGCTAAGTTAAGAGAGGTAAAGCATTTAGCCTAGTGACTGATGTATAGTTAGTATGTGACAAAGGTGAACTCTTATTACTTAAGCCTCCCAAGAAATGCCCCAGTATGTTCTATTTTTATTTCTATTTCATGGAGGCTGAAATCGAGGCACAAAGAGTTTAGATGCCTTGCCCAGGGTCACACAGACAGAGTAGGAATCCTGACAACTGGACTCCATAAACTGTACTCTAATTACCATGCTATAATATCCTGAAGGAATTTTCCATCAGGAAAGGAGAGACCTGTAGAGCAAAGCAGAGCTCTAACTTTTGTATGTGGTCAGTGTATCAAAGGTGAAAGCAGAGCCAGCAAAGGGAGGAGATGGCTACAGATGCTCGTTTGCCAGGGACCCTGGCAATGTTGAGTCCTTATGACTTCTGGAAATTAGGAAAGCCAGCTGTTCCTTAGAAAGGGAGCCGATTGGGAAACATAAAATATTTCTGGCTGCAGCAAGGTGGCTGGCTCCTGAACTGAAGATGCAGTAGGTGCAGGTGATTCAGCTTTGGCAGAAGCAATCACTGTCCCTGCCCAGGGTCCTGGTGCAGATCCGCAGTGGGGATATGGGCCTGGGATTCACAGGGAATTTGATTTTGTTTCAGTCTTTTTTTTTTTTTTTTTAAGTCTCTAAGTTGAAGAATGCATCGTATCCTCGTGGCTTCAGCTTCCTCTTTTCCTCTCCACTGGTAGGAATATAGTGTGGTGTCTATTTATCTGTTTACTTTGATAGGACCCAATGATACCATACCAATCTTAGGGTTCTCGACTTGCTCTTTTCACTCATTTTGTGTTGCTGCAGTCTGTCAGTGTCAATACGGATCTCTCTAGTCTCTTCATTTTAACTGCTGCAAAATAGGTCCTTCTGTGAATTCTCTGTGATGTGTCCATTTCCTTACTGATGGACATTTCCATTTTGTGGATATTGGCCATTTCAAATAATATTTCAGTGAGCCTTTTTGTATGATTCTCCTTGAGGATTTCTGGTTTGGGTATCAAGCTATCACATAAAATGAATAGTACAAATTTTCAGCCCCCCCCCCAACTGCCTGAAATTGTTTGGATATTATGAGGATTATATGTGACATTTTGTTTTTGTTTTTTCTTTGAGGAAACCCTCAAGTGATAAAAGTGATAAAACTCACTTGTAAGTCATTTGAATGGGTTTTCTTTTGGAGGAATGATGATATTGGAAGATATTTGGCTAGAAATGGAATTGCTGAATGAGAAGATAGGTACATTTTTAACTGCTAAATTGCTTTCCTAAGTGATTGTAGCAATTTATATGTCTTCCAGGATTATATGAGAGTTCCTGTTTTCTCACATTCTCTCCAATATTTGGTATTATTTAACTTACCTTATGATACATTATAGTTTTATATTTGCAGCTAACGGATTATTAGGGACTTTATGTTTCCTCCCTTTATGAATTGTTTTTCCATATATTTGATTGTTTTTCTAGTGGTATATTTGTCTTTTTGGTAATGATTTTAGGAATTCTTTACATGACCTCTATTCAATGCATATAGGCAGCTTCATCCCAAGTTCATAAATGTACTCTTCTGTATTTTATTATAATAATTTTAAATTTTTTAGAAAAGATTTTATTTATTCATTTGACAGAGAGAGAGATCACAGGTAGACAGAGAGGGAGGCAGAGAGAGGGGGGAAGCAGGCTCCCTTCCGAGCAGAGAGCCTGATGTGGGGCTTGATCCCAGGACCCTGGGATCATGACCCAAGCTGAAGGCAAAGGCTTAACCCACTGAGCCACCCAGGTGCCCTAAATGTTTGTTTTTTTATATATAGACATTTAACTTGTCTAGAATTTATTTTTGTGTACAGTATGAGCCAGGAATTCAGTTTCACTTTTGCCATGTAGAAAATAGTTATTGAGTAACAATTCATCTTATTTAATGGTTATTGGTTTAGTCATTTTAGTGTGTGTGTGTGTGTGTGTGTGTGTGTGTGTGTGAAAACACACATAGTTCTATGTGTACCCACGTCTGTGTGTCTCTGTATTTCAATTTAGGTGTAATTTTCCATGTCAAATAATTTTTTGAATTTATAGGAATTCTCTTTTATCGTAAGATACTCTTATATAGGCACAGTTCATCACTTTTTTCTCTTGTCATTGGGCAGACTTGCTTTAAGTTTTTCTTTCCTACTAGCCATTGAAAAAAACAGCTTTTAGTTTTATAGATCATTAATACATTTCCCTATGAATTTTACCTCCTTTTAAAATTTATTTCATTCTATTTTCTTTGGGTTTAATCTGTTTTCCTTTCTCCTACTTCTTGAATTGAATGTTTAACTCATTTATTTTCAATATTTAATACATGAATTTAAGACTATAAATTTCTTTATAATTCTCTGCTTTCACAGACTCCCATAAATTTGATACATAGTGCTATCATTGTTATTCTGTTCCAAATATTTCATAACCTCTATTATGAGTTGTTTTTCTTTAACCCATTGCTACCTGGAAGTGATTTTTACTTTCTAAATTTATGCTGTTTTTCTTTTTCTGTTTTATTTTTATTCTAATTACTTTGTAATCATATAGTAAATTATGACATAGATTCTATGGAATTTCTGGGAATAACCTTCATAACCTGGTAGGCCTATGCCTATTCTGTGTATGCTTGTTGGGTCACAGAGCACTATGTATTATTATTAGACCAAGATTGATATGAGTGCTGTTCATATCTATTTGCTAATTTTTGGTTTGCTTGATCTCTTACTAAGTGATGTGTGAAAAAAAAATTCCCACGAGCTGTGTTGATTTGTCAACTTATCATTGCAATTCTCTCACTTTTTGCTTTATGTGAAAAGATACTGTTGGGCACTCGCAAATCAGTGATGGCTGTATTTTCTTGGTGGATTTGTGTGTGTGTGTTTTATGCAAGGAGTAATTAGTACTCTATATCCTTGCTGTTAGGTTGGGGCCATATGACTGGTTCTGGAGAATGTACTATGAGAAGTGAAATGTGTTGCCTCTGGAATGCCTCCTTTTTTTTTTTTATTATTTTTTATTTATTTATTTATTTTTTTTATTTGACAGAGAGAGATCACAAGTAGGCAGAGAGGCAGGCAGAGAGAGAGAGGAGGAAGCAGGCTGCCTGTGGAGCAGAGAGCCTGATGCGGGACTCGATCCCAGGACCCTGAGATCATGACCTGAGCCGAAGGCAGTGGCTTAACCCACTGAGCCACCCAGGCGCCCTGGAATGCCTCCTTTATTTCTCTCTTTCTCTGCTATGATCATCTCTGAGGCCATATGTTCCAGATGACATTGCTATACCTGTGGAGCCTTCTCACCTAGAGTAAACTTTCTCTCTTAAGCCCCTGGGATTTCAGAGGTTTGTCAGTCATGGCAGCTAGTGTTATCCTGTTGTCATTATGCTTTTGCCGTAAATTCTATTTTCTGTTTTGTTAGTATTTCCCAAATATATTATATGTATATGTGTGTGTTTATGTGTGTGTGTATAAATTCATTTACATAATGGATTTAATTTTATGTGTTGTGATTACTGATATCTTGGGTTTTTTTCCTACATCTTATTTTGTGTTTTGTATTTGACTATGTTTTTCTTTGTTTCTCTCCACCCTCTTCTTGCTTCCTATTGGATTGCTTTTGTTTTCTCTATTTTCTTTGTTTTTATTTCTTGGTGGTACTTCTAAAAATTTAGTATGCGATCTTTTAAATATTTTTTATTTCTTAATTTTAATTTGCTATTAATTATAGACTTACAAAATGTTGCAAAAATACTGTAAATAATTCCAGCATATCCTTCTTCATTCCCCAGATAATCATAGTAAAATGATCAAAACCAGGAAATTAACATTGGTACAATACTAATCACTAATCAACATTGTTTACATTTTTCCAATTGTCCCTATAATGTCATTTTCTAGGACCAACTCAGAAACACTCATTGCATTTAGTTATCATAGCTCTTTAGTCTCCTCCAATCGAGGACAGTTCCTTACTTCTTCATCTGTCATGACTTTGACATTTTGAAGAGTACTGGCCAAATAAGTTCTGTGGAATGGTCATCACTTTGGGTTAGCTTGATATTTCTTCATAATTAAATTCAAATTATGTATTTTTGGCAAATATACCACAAACGTGATGTTTTCATACTACAGCATGATACCAATTTGTTTAATTACTGGTGATATTAATATTGATCACTTATGGTGATGTCTGTCTGGCTTTTCTATTGTAAAGTCACCATTTTTCCTTTTGCACTTGAGAAATATTTGGGGGGGGGTATATTTTGAGGAATGCAGACATCCTGAGTCTCATCCTACACTCATTCAGTTTTAGCATCCATTGATGGTTCTTGCTTGTCATACTTAGTATTATTGTGTTGGCAAAATGGTGATTTTTCTATTTCCATCACTTCTTTTACATTTATTGGTTGAAATACACCATGAGGAAGAGTTGTCCCTTTTGCATATGTACTTACTCAGTTATTAAATTCCTATCTTTATGTCCTTACTTTTCCCCCCATATGGGTCATCATTATTTATATTATTTCTCACAACCTGTCAGATTTGCTGTTGGGAGTTTCTTCCAGTTGGCTTTATGTCCTGTGACAAACTTCCATTATTTTGTGATAACATTCTTACTTTCTGGCGGCGCAAGATGCTCCAGGTTCACCTTTTCTTATCCCTGTGCCAACCCTGAAATCTGCTTTTTCTTCAGGGATTTCTGGTTCCTTTTTTGGAGACTGTATTCTGAAATCAAGATCTGGTTGATAGGTGGGGACCTTGCTACTGTGGTGTCATTTGCTTCTAAGTACTTATAGTAGATAAAATTGGGAAATCATTCCTTGTAAGTTCAAAGAATCTTCTTTCGTTCTTACAGCTGCGTAGTATTCCAATGTGTGGATGTACATCATTCATTTAACTAATCTCCAATATGTGGGCATTTAGGTTGTTCTCAGTATTTTGCAATTGTAAACAGTGCTGCAATGAATAATCTCTTAGCGGTTGTATATTTTTGTGTTGTTGGATGTATACCTTCAAGGTGAATTCCTAAAAGTGGAATTGTTGCATCAAAAGGCGGTTTCCGTTTTCATAGTGGTCTTTGAGAGTGATTGCTTCCTGTTTCACTATGGCTTTGTCAGTGGAAAGCATAGTCTTACTTTTAAACTTTAATTAACATGGTAGGTGAGAAAGGGTATGTTATTTTTTAAATTTGCATTTATCTGGTTATGAATGAATTCAATATCTTTTTTTATGTTTTGGGGCCATATTTATATCTTTTTCTTTTGGTAAGTTGTCTGTTAATGTGTTTTCCCCATTTTTCTATTGGAATTTTGGTATTTTGTCTCCCTGTTTCCTAGAGTTCTATATGTGTTAGTGATAATAGCCCTTTGTGATATCAGTTGTAAGTAGTAGTAGTAGTTGTCTTTTTTTTAAGATTTTATTTATTTATTTGACAAATAGAGATCACAATTAGGCAGAGAGGCAGGTAGAGAGAAAGGAAGGGAAGCAGGCTCCCCGCAAAGCAGAGAGCCCGATGCAGGGCTCAGTCCCAGGACCCTGGGATCATGACCTGAGCTGAAGGCAGAGGCTCAACCCTGAGCCACCCAGGCGCCCCAATCAGTTGTCTTTTTGATTTTATGTTTTTTCTTTTCCATAAACAGTTAAGAAATTTTTAAAAATAACTGTTTGTTTATTTTTTTTAAAGATTTTATTTATTTATTTGACAGAGAGAGACACAGTGAGAGAGGGAACACAAGCAGAGGGAGTGGGAGAGGTGAAGCAGGCTTCCCACCAAGCAGGGAGCCTGATGCGGGTCTTGATCCTAGGACCCTGGGATCATGACCCAAGCTGAAGGCAGACACTTAACAACTGAGCCACCCAGGCGCCCCAATGTTAATCAGTCTTCTCTTTTGTTATCTCTAGATTTTGAGTCATCAGTAGAATGCCTTTCCCTACACTGAGGTTAAAATGAAATTCACATTCATATTTTCTTTAGTATTTACATGGTTCCATTTTCTCTTTCTTTTGTTCGTTTGTTCTTTTTTTTTTTTTTTTTTTTTTTTTTTTTTTTTTTTAGTGGGGGACAAAGGGAGAAGGAGGGAGAGAATTTTAAGCTGGCACCCTACTCAGTCCAGAGCCCAACACGGGGCTTGATTTCATGACCCTGATACTATAACCTGTGCCCACATCAAGAGGCATACAACTGAGTCACCCCTACATGGTTCCATTTTCTAATTTAAGTTCCTAATCTATTTGGAGTTTATTTTGTCTATTATATGAGCCACTGATTTAATTTTACCTTGTTCTAAATGGCTACCCAGTTCCCACTGGCACCATTTATTCAAAAGTTCATCTTTTTTTTTTATAAACATATATTTTTATCCCCAGGGGTACACTCTATTATTTGGGATACCTCAATTTATTATATTTTGAAATTCCACATGTATTTGGATCCATTCCTGGACTTTCTGTTCTATTTGGCCAGTCTGTTTGTCTATTCATGGTACAGTACACACTGGTTTAATTATAGAGGCTTTACATTA